>NC_140777.1:49324100-49756279 GCF_044657685.1 Stegodyphus dumicola
TGCTTTTTTTTTTCAGAGTTCGGATCAAATTTTACATATTCATACATCGTAAGATAAAATAACAGTAATACTAGTGAAAGCTCAGAGTGAAGGAGTTTAAAGGAAGGAACGACTTAGATAAAGAAAGGTTCTGCACACTAGAAAAGCCTATCTCATTATATATTATATTTTACAGTGATACATGAAACAGCGTTATTACCACTGTATGTTACTTAAAAATGCCGCAGAAGGGAAGTTGATATACGAATATTTATTTGCTTTGCTTCAATCGAGATGTAAAATTTTACTTTATTTTAAATATTTAAAATGAAATTTAAAAAGACGTATAGTGGCATAAGCTTTCTGATTCTATTACTAGCAAAATATACTTTAAAAAAATGGCTATTGTTTCAAGTATCAGATTTACATAGATCTATAGATACATGCAGTCCAGTTAAAGACGCTAATTCCATTCTATTCCCGCCGGAAGCGTTGAGAAACCTTTTGTTTTCTTCTTTCAACTAGTAAATACTGCAAACTTCAAAGTAAGCATTTAAACTTCTGCTGAGTTTACCACTGCAAATGCAACACTTTGTTAAAGGTCCAACTAACTATCTCCAACTAACGATAGTTATTGATCAGTGTATAAATCAAATAAGTAAAAATAAGTAACCATAGTTATTGAACAGTGTATAAATCAAATAAGTAAAAATAAGTAACCATAGTTATTGAACAGTGTATAAATCAAATAATCAAATAAGTAAAAATTGATCAGTGACCGTAGTTAGTTGGAGTGAACTCCAACTAACTATGGTCACTGATCAATTTTTACTTATTTGGGCTAATTATTACGTTGGTGCTAATTACCTTCACGTTTTTAATCTTTTTTTTTTTTTTTTTTCTTGCTTTATATTCTACACTTTAAATCACTCCAGGAGACTCATATGAAAGGTAAAATTTCTGCTTAAGTTGTATAAATTTCAAACCCAACTAACAATATTTAGTTTTTTAAATCACGCAGAATAAATAATAATTTATCTAGATCATAGCTACAGGAGAAAATGCTGTCGGACTTTAATTTATCTGTTAATTATTTAGTTTTAGTTTATGAATAAAAGACTCCTTTTATTCAATTTTTGATATTTATCAAAATGTTCTATAAATTTTTGTTAAATTTATAAAACACATTATAATTAATCTAAATTTAAATAAAGGGCTAAATGTTTAAATTTAAACCATTTTAAAGGTAAAAAATAAAATTTTGCGAGTTTTGGAAAGGAGGGGGCTAGAATGATCGTTTTTCAATGGTAAAAGTTGAGGGTGGGGAAAAAATGTCGGAAATCACTTCTCTAGCCAGGTAAAGATGAAGCATTTGTGTTGTTCTTTAAATTTCAGTGTGTCTTTCATTTATACTCTGTAAAATATAATGCTTAAATTCAACAATATTTTTAATTCAGTATTATTTTGAATGGTTAGAAATTAAACTTTCTAATCTGAACCAGAACCTTCTCTTGGGGAGGGTCCGTATTGAATAGTTGCTCACTTTAGCTTATGCTTATCTTCCTGCAATGACGCTATTTCGCTGTGCTCTCTTCCTTTCGCAACAGTATCAAAATTGTAAATGTTCCTTATTAGGCATGATTAGAGTCAGAAATGAATTGTGGCCACAAATGTGAGTTAAATAAAAATGGAATTTAATCCGCTTCAAATGCTAAGTGTTTCTTAGTCATTACGAATTCAACATTTTAGCATTCTACGCAAGCAGAATAGATGCTTCGTCATCAGTATTTCCGCGTTTCTACATCTCAGTGCTTTTACATCAGCACTGATGTAATGAATTTATGCATTTACGTAATAAATTTATTTTTATTACATGTACTTGCATATAGTGGTTAAATAGTATAATTAAATATCTAATTAAGTATTTATATATATATATATATATATATATATATATATATATATATAACGTACTTTGAGTTTTTTAATATGTATTCCATTATAATTTAAAATTTCTACTGAGTATTTTTCTCCTAGTTTTATCTCAGTTTTCTAAAGAAGCAACTTTTAATAAAACTTGTTTTACAATAATTTTTGTTTTTCAGTTACTAGGAGATAATCGAAAATAAAAATAATATTTAAATTCAAGTATATAGTCTTAGCAGCGATAGTGCATTTTTACCTATAAAGTCAGTTTATGTTTTTTTTTCCTTGTCTATTATATGATTACAGAGATTCGCAGAGAAACGCAGAGATAGACATATATTTCAAATATGAATCTTCACACGAATTCTGCTTTGATTGTCCTGATGAATAACATGACAATATATATGCAAATAACAAGAAAGTGATAAATTTGCCTTTAAAAATTCCGTTTTAAACATACTAAAATATATATGCTTGAAAAATTTGCTGTCAGGAAGACGTTCAGAAATCTTCCTTCTTTCGATTTCCGAATACCTTCATTGTCCATGAATAATTCAACTTCAATTCCATCCTTGCAAAAGAAATCAAAACGTCAAGAGCCGTACGGGGAAAAAGAATTAAATTCCCTTTCCTTTTCATGCTGCGATATTTTTTGAAACTTTTCGTTGCATTCCTTGAATAAAATAAAAAAGATTGAACAGCATCGTCTCATATATGCATTGTATTTATGGAAACCTCAAGGGCTTGAAAAAATACCTTATGAAATCTCCTGGCTGCCGTACTGTGACATATCTCTGATGCGCCAAATAGGAACACGGTGTAAAATTCATACGAGTAGAATTTGTGGCAGAATATGTCATAAAAGTATTTTCTCTGATTTACAGATAATATGTTTAAATTGATATTTATTTTTAAATTCTCTTTGGATTCTTTGCATCATTTACTTTAAATCCTCCCTTTGGATTCTTTTTATTTTTTTTTATCACCTTTCTTCATGATTATTCATTTTATCATTTCACCACTTTTATTTGTTATATATAGTGACAAATATGTAGATGTTTGACCATTTTCTGCTTTCAGCAATTATAAATTTAAAAAATCTGATGTTTACACTACATGACTTCCTTGTATGGAATATTAAATTATGCGCATTTTTTCTTGCATTTCATTTAAACTTATTAGATTGAATTGAACCTACTTCGCCGACAGCGCATAAACCACAATACAATAAATGCATTCTTTAAAATTCACTTTGTTTACCATAGCGACACTCTGGCGCTAGATTCACCTAACAGTGTTATATTTCGTTCATATTATAACTCAGAATGCACAAAATTTATATCATTTAAAGAATTATCTAATCGTTGCCACATGTTCTATTCAAATACTATAATAAAGCTAGAACGATGTATAAAAGAAATTAAGCAAACAAAACAAAAAAAGAAACAGTTTTTCACAGACGATTGAGTATTTCTCATTCAATTAATTCAGTTTTCACTTCGCGACAAGTCAAAAATACATAAAAACTCAAAATATCTGTATTAAAATTAAGGAAGTAAATCTTAAACGCTTATTTCCGCGAAAAAATTCCAGAAAGGATTAAGCATGATTTAAATAATAAATGCAGGCGTTATCTTTGTTGTTGCGAAGCTAAGTTTCTCTAGATTGGCAACAAATCCGCTACTCAGCTGTTTCAAATGTAAACAAGAGCAATAGCCGCCATCAAATTAGGCTTAGCGGCACTTAAACAATTTTAAAATTGTTGATAATTCTAAAAATATTGCATACAGATTTACTAAAGGCATGAAACCCTTAACCGGAAGATAAAAACAACATAATTCAATGATTTTTAAAGCAAAAAATGTACAATTTACAAACATATATGAGTAAAGAAATTGAGATCACTGAGCCGGGTAACAGAGTTGATATGTTTATAAACTTTCATTTTATTGTCATTTTTATCTGTCCGTTTTGTAGCCAGAATGCAAATTATTAGTTTGCGTGCTTATAAGTGAGGGGTTCAGATAGTTAGAAAGAGAGACTTCTGCCTCTTGAAGGCTAGGGGATAACCCAAGATGAGATTTCTTTTCTTCGGCCTTGCATTATACTTGCTGATAGTAAAATTTACGCTGGTGGAGTCTCAGCCAACTTCGCGATAAATACCTCGTGTAGCTTTCGGCTATTCGCTAGTTAAACGTAGTTTTGCATTTCAATTTCTACTTTGAACTCTCGCAATAAATTTTGACAGAAGTACCAGGTATGTCTTCTATTCATGTATTTTAGTTTACAATAAAGAGTCTTTTACACCATTTTCAAGTCTCTGCTGTATTTTCAGACATAGCGGTAAATCGCATTGCGTCTTTCAAACGTTTGATTTAGTCACAGTTTACAGTAGTGAAAGACTTCAAACCTTACGCCTTTTAAAGCATTGGTAATGTGCTACCGTTTTCTTAAAGAGACAAAACAATTAATCAAAAGCATGCTTCTTTTATTTAATTGCATTCTTACACTCCACCGCTGGGTTGCAGGAATTAAATAAATGACCCTACTCAGACTTATGTACAGCCTATTCTAGTTGACCCATTTCTTTTAAACTTAGTATATACGTTATATGGATCATGAAAACAAGAAAACTGCAATAAAAATAATAGTTCTAATTTCGCCCAACACCTGAAAGTGTGTTGCCTTTAGTGAGGTGGGTATATCAAAGGACTCCTACTATTTTGTCCTGCAACTGTTGCCAGACTTTATGCTGAATCACTGAGTACAAAGAATTTCTGCTGATGAAATATTTTAATAAATATAATTGCAAAGCTGATAACTAGGAGCTCTGCTTCGAGTACCGAGTTGTTCAGTCCTAATTTCCTCTTTCACTCAACCGTTGCTGTTCTGCATTATGGAACCATATTGTAAAAATGTGACTATTGCTATTTTGAATTGATTCACCATATATATTAATGATGCCGGAGAGATCAAAAGTAGCTGAATGAATGTTTGACAGATTTGTTGCTTCCCGTAGTCTAAGTTATGATAGCTGGGAACTTAGAGTCTTGATGTTTGGCCCAGGCTAGTCACCCTTCTGGTAGTTGCTTCCATTTAAACTATCTGGTCTAGTTAGGAATCCTGCCAATTGTAGAGTTAGTAATGAGGTGGTGCGATAGACCGTGCACTTTTATAGTAGCTACTGTCTCTAAATTGACAGCAGGGATTGTTGTATTTAAGAGGTAATTTCACCATCTCAGATTGCCACTCCACATATGATTAACCCATTAACCGCCAAAACTACAAGGAATGTTTCTTTTCTCATGAAAATAATAACAAATATTAAATTAAGCATTTATAACATAAATTTACACTGATTATAAAAAAATGCTCTTACCTGTGGAAAAAGCGAGTGTTGCATTCGCGCAACGGCAGCGGAATAAGACTACGGATGTTTAGTGACTAGGATTGTACTCGTGTGCGCTGTTTCCTTTGAGTGGAGCACTGGATTACGTTTTCGCTGTATATTGTTTTATAAATCTACAAATCACTTTCCTTGTAATTAATATTAAAATATACATTATATTTCTTTGACAAATACAGATTATTTCATTTGAAAGATCCAAGCATGAAAAGCTCCACTACAATCATGATGTAAAGCTACATTACATACTTTGCATCTATAAACAGTTTGGCTATGGCACTCTTTACAACGAAGTCTTTTGTTATCATCGCCTTTACGATAAAAAGTCTACGATCTCCATGCAATGATTTTTGAATGCGGAATTTTCTAGGTCTTTCCCGTTGCTGATCTATTTCTGGCTAATTCTGCACTCTCAGTAGAAGTTTGCAAAAAGAATAATGCAAACTCGCGTCTGAAATCTAAAAGACACTTTTTGTTTCCAGTAGTAGAAAGTCGTGATATTTAGTAAGTTTAGATACGGTCTCACCTCATATGATTTATCAGTATTGTCAACTTGACTATTGTTAAATGCAAATTCTGCTTCATATTCCTGTACTACAAACGTGATATCAATTCTCGTACAACAGGAACAGTAATGTCCTCATCAAAAGACCAACACATTTTTTCTTGAGGTAAAGAATGATATCCTGTAAGCAATAATATTCCAATAAATCTTCTCATATAGGCTTCAGATGCAATAAATTGTGGGCTTTTTTTTTTTTTTTTTTTTTTTTTGCTGAGCGTTTATATTTGTCTGTTCAACGAGAAGAGAGTAAATGTCTAAACCAAAAAGAAAATCGAAAATCTGTGCACTAGTTTTATCTTGTGTTTTGTCTTTTATAATTTGTCTTCTATCTCTTTCTTCATGTTCTTCCTGAGACATAACTAACAGTTCCTTTTTTCTCCACTTCAAGATTTTTGTCTTCTGCTTTTCAAACTTTTTAGTATGACTATAAGTACTTTTAGAAGGCTAAAACTTACTTCCTACATGAATTTCAACTTCCCTAGCAGTATCATTTGGTAAAATATCATTATCATTATTTAAAACATTGCCATTCCTTTCTTCTTCGCCACTAGCCTCTGATATTTCTGGGGGAACAACAACAATAGCAGTTCCATTCTGGTCATTATTAACTTTATCATCATCTGATCTTCATCAAAACATCTTTGAAGGGCTTCTTCTAATGTAAGATACCTCGTTCTAGGCATTTTTAAACAACCAGAACATGAAACAGAACATCGAAAGGAATGAGAGCAAAAGGAGATTGACTACCCGTTTCCTGCTGACGTTGCGTCAACGCAACGCCTGTTTTTCCTTCTTTCCCAACACAAATATAAACATCTGACTGATGTAATGTTCTGATAAACAGTGACCTTGACTAAAAATAGATCATTCATAAAGACTGCAATTCTTTCGTTAAATATTTTCAGCAAAAATACCCGGTCGAAAATTTTGCTTAAATTTTGCTTAAAGTAAGAGATTAATTATTATAAACAAAATGATGGTTGAAGGCAAATATTTTTTTACAGAAATAATCTTCATAATATTCCCTACACAAAATCATCTGCTGGTATAAAATATCTTAGCTAGTTATATTTATATACGCATTTATTTTGACCGTTGCGTCAACGCAACACCAGCGGCTAATGGTTAATCTTACTGTAATGATTTTACCCCAAATTTTTAAGGGCTTAGAACAGATGCACCATTTAAGTGAAGCCATGCGTCTAATGTTGTTGCTTAGGATGCTAATTTGCGTCTTGAAATTCTTGCAATGTGGCATCCAGAAAAATGTATTGTCGAGTGTTAGTCCAATTCATTTCAATTGAGGAAGACATTTTACTATTATTAAACCTGAGTAACGTCAAATTGATTGCTGTGTCCTGTGAGTACAGCTATCTATTACGCATTTCTCTGCCGAGAGATGAAGCATGTGTACTATAATTCACTGGGAGAAGAGTTCGAGGCAACACGGCGCTCTCATTTCAGGCTTGCTCCTTCAGCTACAACTAGTATAAAATAGCCCGCGTAGGCTCTAATTCTAGCATATTCCACGCTCTGGAACTGATGAAATACCGAATTAACCACTATATTCCAAAACGCTGGTACTAGGCTGTTACAGCCACCTTTGATGTCGATGGCTATTGCCAGTGAGCGCAAATTTCTGTTTTGTTCTATTGGATAGTAGTTATTAGATCTTTTATGGCATGCTGGGACAAGATGCATACTCAAAATCTACATTGGATGGGATGATGAGCTGTCCTGCAAGAAACGAAGCGAGATTTTGAGAGAATTACTCTTTCCAATACTTTAATATACCCTAGTAGTACACAGGTACATTATTATTAATACCATCAGGCCTGGAACGTTTCGGGTACCAACATACCTTCAGTGTTATCCATTACTACTGTAGGTGGGTGTATCTTTTCTGAAAACTCGAAAAAATTTCATCTTGTATGTTTTTCTCGCTTCTTATTGCTCGTCTAAGTGATCCTCCTGATTACCATCAGAAAATTTCGTATTTTGTGATCTCACTGTTCGGTTCGATGTTAAATAAGGCAGTGATACTGACGACAGACATAAGAGTCTTAGGGAGAAATACCTTGTTACATGCTATCTTTTGAGCAGATCCAAACGCTTCTGTGACATTACTTCAGAAGCTTCTTCAATTTTTCTTTTATATAACTCTAATGTTACTATGTTGATTCACTACAGATTTAAATCTACCGTGATCTGCGTTCTCTCGTGAAACACCAGCAGTCTGATTTTCTATCTATTACGTATTGATATCCACCAAGAGATGAAAAGCCATGTATTCAGAGATTCCATTAAATACACATTGGGGCTGACCCGAACTATTTTCTTAACAAGTTTGTGGTACAGAGTAGCTAAGAAGTTCCTGTCCTGGAAGTTGCTGAAATCCTTGATACGTTCTTCTACGTATGTTCTAAAGTGTTGCCTTAAAACAGAGCTTCGCCCAAATTCCATCGAAATTATTTTCTTCATTATATAATCTTTTAAAGTGTCCGGCTTATATGTCATGGGATAGTTCTGATTATGTAGAGACATTAGGTTAATTGGAAAAGCCGGAGAGATGAAAAATGAACAATGCCTTTGCCGGGAATCGAACCTCGGACCTCTCGAACACCGGCCCGACGTGTGGAACCGCTACACCCCGAAGGCACGCTAGGATAGCGGGAGAAATACCTTACAAATATACGTTTCGTCGTCAAAAGAAAATGTTTCTCATCCCCACAAAATAATCCACGGCTCTGAAATGTCAAAGGCTGTTCTCATGAAAATTTGGCAAGTCCAATCAATATGTTGATTCCGATCTTAAGCGTGAAGCTTTCGCGCCCTCTGAATCTTATGCCAGATTAAAATTAATCATGAGTATAAATACTCGTAGGGTAGACCAAATGATAGACAAATCACGATGCACTCCTCGAGCAACTAACGAAGAATTTCAAGAACAAAAGTCTTTGCCAACGGTCGCAATAGCATTCTCTTTTACACTTTAATCAAAATTCTTTGTACTCATCTTTTGCCTGGCAGACTTATCTCTCTGTTAGGTTTATTCAAATTTAGTAATGGTGGCTTTTAAACGGTTCAAAAACACGATCTTTCATCTTTAAGGGGACAGTGGACGATGATTTTAGCAAAAATCGAACAAAAATTGGGAAATAAAAATTTCATATGATAATATTCTTCGGTTTTAACTCTATCGTCTACAAAAACCCGCTTTTATGTAAAATTAATTTTAAATAAGTTATAAGCGTTTGAATACTCTTGTTTTCCTTTTTTTTTTTTTTTTTTTTTTTTTTTTTGTGACATTGTCAATAAAAAGGTAAACAAATATTTCAGAAACATTATTTTAATTTACGTGACAATATTTTTACTGTTAGTAAGATATAAATGTGTAAGGTTATGAAGACTGCAATTTATGCAAGTTCGTTTCACGGATGAGTTACCCAGACATTCTAAATACCCAACAGATGTCATATCATTTTTCTGTTTTTGAAAGTGTAGCTTTGCTAAAAATATGAAACCTAAATCTCATTCAATGATGAAAAACAAATCAGCAGTAAATGTTTTATCCAAAATATTGCCGGTGTATCAATCACTAGCCAGTAATTAGCTTTTAGCATGATCCATATCTGAAAAAATACAAAACACTAACGAGAGTTCAGCGACATTTGGAAGAACTGCCTGAAGCAAATATTTGTATTGAAAACAGACTCGAAATAGTTGTTATTACAGTAATTAGTGACTTCAGTTTTGAGTGTTTAAATACTTTAGGTATGGAACATAAAGATATAAATTCATGTTCAATATCTATTGGACAGAGGCAAGATAAATGTCGTATACATCAAAGCAAAAAGAGGAATTCGACTGGATACAAGAAAAGAAGAATTACCCTAAAACAAACCATGTAAGGTAGGTAAACATAATGAAAACGTAAATGAGGAAGAGAAAACATATGGTGCAGGACGTTTTTATTCTTAGTTTAAAAAAAAGTATTTGGATGAATTTAGTGAAAGTGTTCGAGAAAATTTCTAAAATAATATTAAGTAATTCTTGCTATTCTACGATTTTATTAGTAAAGTACATAAAAACATTCTTTATGCATACGTAAAATAATATGAAAATATTTTATATTAAAAAAAAGTATATATTAGGACATGTTAAGAAGTAAATATTATAGGTAAGCGTAAAAATATTCTTAAAATGTATTTTTCTCACAATGAAATTTTCGCGATTATTACATCTTCAAAATGCTCCATGCGCTTTATTTTATGTTCGAAATGACTGTAATTTGTAATTTAGATTCCAATTTATACATGTAACAAAAATTAGTATGCATTTTTGAATGCGAATTCATTAAGGGGATAAAAGTCCAATTAAAGTGTATTAAAGTGGGAAATTTTGACCAAAATTCAGATATATGTGAAAGAAATATTAATTAAAAACTAAGATTTTATGCAATTCACTAATTGATACGAAGTTGTGTTTGCAATGCATTTTTAATAAAAATAAAGCAAAAATAACAAGAAACGGAAAAAAAATTAAGTCGCATGGAGCATTTTGAAAAAATTTTAAAAATCCAACGAAATTTGAAAAAAAAAATTTAATTGCAATGATCCAGAAATTTTTTCAAAGATATTTGATATAATTATAGTATAATATACATGCATGCAAAATTTCATAATTCTGTGACAATAATTAAAAAAAAGTATTTGAACGCCCACTGTCCCCTTAAGGGTTAGAAAATTGATATTACGGCATTGACCACTAGTAGTTTAAAGACTTCCTAAACTTTGCGCATCACTATTTATACATTGAATCCAAAGTGCCATTTAATATTTAAAATCTGAACTATTATTTTTCACTTAAGTTTTCTTTTCCAATAATGTTCATATAAAATGCATAATAAATTTCAACGACGTGCGTCAACTGGAACGATTTCTTTGTAATTCTGAGTAGGTTCAGGATAATTATAACCCTACTAGACATTCATATAATATAGAAGGAAAGTAAATAAATAAAAATAAGTCCCTCTCTTTATATAAATATAATATTTTACTGAAGCTAAAAAATAAAGCTGGGATGTATCTTTAAAAATTATTCATATTTAACTATTTATACATCAGCAGTTTGCAGACTTAACAAAGTATTACAGCTTTTAGTTTACAAACAGTTGAGTAGAAGAAATTTCGTTGGAAAAGCACTTTTTATTTTTCATGAGTAAAACGTGAAGAAGGCGATATAGGCAAATAATAGAAGACGAATAGTAACAGGCGAGGCGCTATATAATTTCAATAATAAATCATATACAAGATGTAATTTCATCCGTAGTTATAAAAAGAAGCAATAAAGTTTCCTACATTGCTATAGTAAGTGTTCATATTTCATAGATAAGATGTGAAAAGAAGCTACAAATTATACCACTGTATAATATATTTTCAATTAAGATCTGTGTTTGCATTTCGCACCCAATGAAGATTTTAACTCTATTGAGAAAATAGCCGGAAAAGGAGATACGTGGCCATTTTACCGATAGCTTTAGCACATCAAACACTACATTTTATTGGTGCAGATATGCTTCATACAATTTGATTAATATATGAGTAAAAGCAACCATATATCTCTGGTCGTTTATTATAACTGTTAGACTAGACTCTATGAAAAAGCCTAGCGATTTGTAATTAGGTGTGAGTTTTGGAGTGGTGCTAACCTAATTGAGACTAAAACTATCGAAAATATTCATGCTAATCCCCGAGGTTATGTCAACCAGATAGCTGACAGGATAATCTTCAGCGTACAGCGAAAAGTAATTCGGTATGAAAAACTCTTCCAAAAAAAGGAGAAAAATTTTAAAACTGATAATGAGCGGTTTTGTGAAATGTCACCAACAATTCAGGTACACAACGATTGTGAGAAATTTTGAAACTGCCAAACTTCTAATATTTAACTACCAGCAATTACTTCAAAAGATACATATATACGTTGAACATTCTGAAGGTCGGTACATTCTGAAGGTACGTTATTCTGATGGTATGTTAGGTAAACTCGGACAGGGCTACTATTAAGTTCTGCCCCAATGATGGAAAACAACCGGGTATGTGATCTGAGGGTCTCCTACTCTTCCCCTTCTACCAAAATCTCAAGAAGATTTGTCCATGTACTTTTGAGTGTCCCCTTGCCACACAGACAGTATATGCTTATAACCATCCATGCCTTCTCCTCATCGGTACGCTGATAAGCTTTACTAACAACTACATTTATTTAACTGTTACGCTTTCGTCTCCATCTGGAATTCCGAGAGAGAACATACCAAGTGCGTTCCAAGAGTTTCCTACTCCTATCTATTCAGGTGTACTTTCGGTTAGCGATGAATTTTGAGTGTCTCATTTCTGCACAAACGTTATGTGCTTACAAACATACTTCTCTTCTCCAAGATTAGAACACAGGCACTTCGGTGTGGCAGTTAGTGTCACTAACGAGATTGTGCTGGACTGCAGCTGCTTCAACAGTATGTCATACCCATGTACATTTTTCTTTTTGTATATTTCTCACCCATTCTTTCATAAAAGGACGAAACTTGGTGTAGCTGAGTTCAAGGTCACATACTTAAATGGGGGAAATTCCTGAGGTGACAGGTGCAACGGTTTTTTAGAAACAGCATTGTTCGGGCATGTCATACCCGCGCGTGTACTCGGGTTTCTCAGTGAGCCACTTCGCACTTCTCGTTTTCAAGCTTTTAGTATAGGTTTTTCTTGAGTTGTAAGCATGGCGCCGTATATTCCTTACGATGAAGACATGAAAAGATTGAGAAATCTTCTTGAAACAGTTTCTTCTGATGAGGATTCATTTAGTGAAGATGTTGATGACGAAGAATATAATAGTAATCATGATTCATCCATAGAGAGTAGTGGAGTAAAATGGAACAAAAATAAATTCCGGACTAATGTTAGAATTGGTGCCAAAAATATTATAACTAAACTCCCTGGAAATACGAAGTATTCTAAAGACGTCTCAACACCTTTAGATTCCTGGTCACTGCTTATCGATGAAGATATGTTAAAACATGTAGTCGACAATACAAATATTTATATTGATTCATTACGTGGAAATTTCACTCGTGAACGGGATGCGAATGAGTTAGAAATCAAAGCTTTAATTGGATTGCTGTATTTATGTGGAGTTTATAAATCATCCCATGTGAACGTAAAAGATTTGTGGGCAACAGACGGGATGGGAATGGACATATTTCGGGAAACAATGTCAGTGAACCGATTCCTCTTTCTTTTACGATGCCTCCGTTTTGATGACATTAGAGATCGTCCCAACAGAAGAGACGTTGATAAATTAGCTCCGATCAGATAATTGTTTTGGAAATTTTGTCACAAATTGCCAAAAGACATACTGTAGGAGAGTATGTGACCATTGATGAGAAGTTGGAATCATTCAGAGGTCGTTGTTCCTTCAAACAATATATGCCCACCAAGCCAGCAAAGTATGGCATAAAAATACTTGCTCTTGTAGACGCAAGGGTATTTTATACCTGGAGTATGGAAATTTATGTTGGTAAACAACCAGAGGGGCCATTTCAAGTTGAAAATGGTGCAAGCGAAGTTGTCAAACGTTTAATAAGGCCCTTATACAACTGTGGTCGAAATTTAACAGTTGATAATTGGTATATGGGATAGGAATTATCTCAGGATCTCCTAAAGAAGAAAATTACGATAGTAGGTACAATGCGTAAAAATAAGAGAGAAATCCCACCTGAGTTTCTGGCAAAGAAAAGAGAAGTATATTCTTCCATTTTCGGTTTTCAGAAAGAAGCAACACTTGTATCTTATGTGCCGAAAAAAAATAAGAATGTGATCCTGTTATCCACAATGCATTCCGGCGATCAAATCGCTGAATCTACTGGGTAATCTAAAAAGCCTGAAATCATTACATTCCATAACATGACAAAAGGAACAGTCGATGTTGTAGATGAGATGGCAGCTGCGTATTCTACAGCAAGAGTAGCACGTCGATGACTTATGGTGATTTTCTTTTCAGTGTTAAACATGGCTGCCATTAATGCAAGAATAATTCTACTATCAAAGAAGGAACCACCAACGGAATACCGTACCAGGCGTACTTTTCTCAAAGCCTTAGGGATGCAGCTAATAGAAAGTGTTCAAAATGAACGACGACGAGCATATGTAGTTCCTGATTCTAGACAAACACTGACCATCGAAGAACATGTTAACAATGAACCCCCCCCCCGAAAACAAAAACCTAAAATTACTTACAAAAGGTGTACAAAAAGATAGACAGACTAGATTCATTTGTGAAAATTGTAGCAAAAGTATTTGTATGGAACATATGACCTCATTTTGTAAACAATGTTAAAAAATTGTAAGTAAATAATTTTACCTCTCCTTATTCTTTCATATTTTGTCTAAACTGAAGTATTAACTTGGTTTTACATTTTAATTTCTTTTAAAAACCGATTTATTTTATTCGGCAAATTTTTAATTACAAACTTTTTATTCGGGTATGACATACTCGGTGCGTGTTCTCGTGTTCGTCGGATCGGTGCGTGTGCTCGCGGGTTAAGCTTTCAGCAAACATTACTGAGCAATGTACTGAATGCTTAGTGATGTTTCCATGTTGTTTTCGTCAACGAATAGTTCTATATATTAGTTTTCTGTTCTCAAATTTCATTGATTTCCATAAAAATATGGTTTTGCTTCTTTCAAAAAATAATTCCTTTGTGTTGAAGAGAGACATAATGCCTGTTAGTTCGTAAAATCGAAAATAGTTTTATTAAAATCTACGTTTAACTAACGTTTAATTTTTTCCCAAAGTTTATTTTACGCTGTGTTTTTTCTGTATAGATTAGAAATTCAGTATTTATTGAAAATTTATTCCATTCATATTTAAACTAACTAATAAGGGTAAAATTATTTACATGTTTATATTTACAAGTTCAACTTTTTTTACCTTTCGTTAAGGACGATGGGTATTTATGACAATTTTTATATATATGAAAGGTCTGAATAACAAGTTCATCAGTTTTGAGAAATTGCTTTCAAAATCGGGTAAAGTCTGTTTCTACTAGTTTCAGAATTTCTATTCCAAAGCAAAATATTTGCGCACCTTGTACGTGCCGCACATCTCTTGAGGCTTACTGCCTGGGGCAAGAGAATCCTCATGAACGTATTTCCGAAAAAGAGGATTATGATGAGATGCTTCCGATCAAAGGTTGTTCCTTGAACCAACTTGTCCCGCTCTTGTCTAAGATAATATGTCTTCTCCCTAGAAATAAGAAGAAAGAATGATTCTCGTGAGCTGTATTTTCATATCTAAGATGTTTCCGAATAGTTTCATACTTGATTCAATGCAAACCTCACAATTTTATCTAATGTAACAATTGCTTAGATAACATTTTTCTCTTACTGTGTTTTTCTTTTAGCTGGGTAGAACAGATCCAAAAGACAATTTACAGTGCTAAATTTTAGACTTATATCGATTTTATGCTTTATGTATCAACGGAGTATTATATTTAAAGCAAAACCTAATAATAGAATAGTATTGTAAAATGTATTAAGTCATTAACTTTACCCATTTATCAAGGTACTCTCAAGCCTTTATAATTCATAATATGAAATTGCAGGTGAATTTTGTAAAAAAAAAAAAAAAGTTATTTTCTCTCTTTTTCGTATTAAATGATACTATAGATTTTTTTTTTAATTTTTTAGTTCATTTTTAGTTTTGGCGTTTTAAATTAAAAATTATCTTATAAAAACGTTCTTTAAATTTCTCAGTTTTCATTTTTCCAATAAACTAACTAAATTGAAAATAATTTTAAAAAAAGTGTTAAACGAAACATCACTCTTTTATTTCCATCAATCGCTTGCGCCAAATGATGGAAATCATTGAGTTTTTTGTAAAACAAAATTCAGAAATTACGTTGAAATCTCTTAGAAACTTTGTTTAAAAGAATTTATTCTTTGTATCCGATGGTGTAAGAAGCAGAATTCTTAAATAAATTTAGGTATCGTTTCAAAGTTATATTAAAAAATTCTAAATCGAATTTGAAAAAAATTGATTAACTGCATTGTTATCAATGCAAATGTTATGCGTATTACATGCTTCTCAATTTAAGATCAGTTTTGAAAGCTTTACTATTCTGCATCAGATTCTTTGGATCCACAATCAAATTTCATTTAAAATATTTTCAACGCTCTACCTAAAGGAGCAAACACTCAATTTCCAAAATTTAGTTTGCTCGTTAAACAAAGATATATGTGAAAACTCATTAAAAAATTAAATTTATGAAGTATAAATCAAATTTTGAAAAATTCACTTCACCACACCGCATAAACAGCATTTGCGAAAAATCTGACATCAATAGTTTATCAGGAAATCAATTAAAACTGGATGACAAGCTTTGGCCCATTGCTACAAACATGAATGAGAGAATTAAAGAAAAGTTATAAGAATAATTACTTTAGTTGTTGAAAATCTGCTTTCTGGGTAAATAACAAAACACCTGAATATACATTTAATATTTTGAATAAAGAAATTTAAATATGTTCTAAATGCATTTCGAAAAAATTGTGAACCGTAGACTGTCAGTCTCTATATGAGGATTTCGGAAATGTCACACATATGAGATATTGAATCATAAAGCATAATGCAGATGCAACAAATCTCAGAAGTAGCAGACGTAGCAGATTTAAATAACATTTCTTTTATTTTAATTTAAGTATTTTGAGCAACATATAACTCTACACACTAATCATGCCTCTTTCAGAATGTAACATTTGCAGTTCTCATACTATGCCGATAAGAAGAGAGCAGCAAACAGCGGCCTGGTTTGGCCGAGATGCAGAAGCAAAATGTGATGTCTTCAGGACGAAATTTTAATTCAGAGTGAGTTTCGGTTTTAATACCATTTGAATGATTAATTAATAAACTGTTATTGGCTGAAGGTTTATGTAAGTTGTTTACATCAGAGCTTAAGCTTATTATACTACATATTACGTATATTATGCAAGTTATATATATATATATATATATTATACTGTACTTATTAACATATTATATGTATTAAAATTCAGACTTCTGGAATATAATACGTTTTAGTGAATTCCGAAATAAAAACACTTAATGACAAAAAAGGGAAATAAATCAATTTAATTTTAACTACCTCATCAAGACATGCCAGAAAAGTGTAAAAAATCTCAAATTTAGAAATTAAATATATTGGCTATTTTTCAATTTCTACATTTATACATGTGTTGAATATTTTCTGTTTTATTGTTCAAAATGCACATAAAATTTTATGATTTGGAATTATAAGGACTTAAGAACTCCATTAAGACTTAGAACTCTTAATTATTATAAAATAGGTTTTCCTAAAAATGCCAAAGCATCAATGCGATATTTCAAATATTCTTTTTAACTGGAAGTGTCTATGTCTGCTAACAGAGATTACAAAATTAAAAGCTGAAACAATCATCTCGACACAGTACTTATATCCCTTTTCTCTATTACCAGTTTTTACGTACATAATTTGTCAAGTCACATTACTTAAATAAAAATACACACGAAAATAATTTAATATGGACTTCGACTGAAGTGCACTTTCAATAACCCTATTATTAATGACTTCATATGACAGGAAATTCATTAAAGCGATTTCACAATTGCAACGATTGCAATTGCTGCAATTTGAATCGGTTACATTACTGAATTTAAAAAAAACAACAACATATTGAGTCGACGTTTCACGTCTAAAAATAGAATCGAATTTTTAATAATATTTAAACATGTGGTAGCCGCAGAAGCGAATAATATGAAAGAACTGATAATCGTTACTTTAGAAAAATATTTACTAATGAGCGTAGTCTTCCTGAGTAGCAATTAAGATTTTACTTTATTTTCCAGTTAAGTAGCAAAACAAACATAAGATATTCTCCCCGAGTTTTAAAAGTTATCGTCATTAGCAGAATGCAATCTACATTTATGTTACACAAAGACAAAATATTAATTACAACAGTAATTGCATTGTATGAAATACAAAACTCTTTTAGACTACTGAAGATGCATATTTTTAAATTTTGAAAGAAAAATAGCATTTTATTTTTATGCACACATACCTTAATTTACTCATTGAAACCCTTAACACGACACCCTTTACATTTTCATTTTCGAAAGAAATGACAGACTGTTTAGAGGTATAATTTAGACAATGTGCTAATTAATATTTGTAGTCAAATACCCTGTAAATGCTACCGAAACTATTCTTGAAATTCTTAATCTAGATTCTGTTGTACGTTTTATGTAACTGGTCAATTTATACATGTGTTTAAACCATTTTATTATGTGTTGCATCTATATTTTCTCTACTCCTTTTCGTTAGCCCTCAGCAGGATGGAAATGAGAATACGTGTTTAAAGTGAAGTTCTTGAAAGGTTTAAAGATAGAGCCTTGGCAGCGGTGCTGGCAAGTTGCATTTTCTTTCTTCCACATCTGCTAAGATAACATTCCAGCATTAGCCATTTTGCTAGCCGAAATTAAATCGCAGGGAATTAGGAATTTGAGCCAACCCTTATTCAAGCCAGTCATATTGCAATCTCTGACTACAAATCCATTTAACTGTAAATTCAGTTTATATACACAAAAGTGAACTTTAATTTTTACGCACAAGTTGTGCGCTAGTTAATTTCAAACTTTAAATAACTGGTTTATTTACATAAAATTTTATAATATTTTCACAGAAGGAAGAATAACTGGTTTGCCAGTCTAAAGCTAAAGAATTTTAAGTTAGATTTACACAGCAAAAATCATTATAATGTCGCCTAATGAAAACAAAAAAGCATTTTGGAAAAATAACAAATGATGATCATTTAACGCATTTTCCTGAGAGTCATACAATAACATTTTATGTTTAAAATGTTTCTAATAGAAATAGTACGCTATAATTTATAACTAAATTTGTGAATAAGTACTGAAGGTCAAAAGAATGGTAATTTACTTTAAATTAAATTTCTCTATCAGACTTTATGATTTATCCACTTAATATTTTCACAACTGAATATTTAAATGTGAAGCAGTCTTAAGAAGAAATAATATTGATAAACTGAATTGTGCGCACAGCTTCTGAACTTACAATATAACGGTATAAGCATCACACTTCCAGGAAAAGATTAATAAAGAAATTTAAAAAATACATGTAAAATTTCCTTGAATTCTTGAATCTGAAATCTTGAATTTTTTATACTAAATGACCCTTTAACTCTCACGAATGTGTTAAAGTTCCTTTAAATGTTTTCTAATTTTAAACGAAACATTAAATTCAAGTTTATGACAATTCTGAAGTATTTTATGTTGCTGCAAATAGAAACTATTAAATAAATCTAAATATAAAGATTTATCTAAAAGAATATTTTACACTTGAACGAACAAAACAAGTTTAGTATTAACCATTTTTATAATATATAAATACAAGAATAAGTGCAAAAATGCTTGTCCTTTTGTGAACGCAGCTGCTGCTTCTATTGCATTTATCAAAACACTTTTTATTTATACTTTACTTGGATAAAATGCGTGAAAGAGAACTTTAAAATAGAAGACTGTTTAAGCTCAAGTGAATGAGATTTAGTCGTAAAGCTGTTGCATTTCCCGCTTATTTGCATGTCAAAGCAGATAGCTCGATGTTGCTTAAATGTCAGTCAAAATTGAATTTTGATCATTTGCAGCTTTAATATAAGGTTACACTGAAATTCAGCGAAGGTTACTCTGCTCCTGTCTTCATCAGTGTAATAAATTTCTATACAGACACTGCAGTATCTTCCTGAATTTGAAGATACATATCTTAGTGAAGTTCTGGTTGTTAAGTACATGAAAGGCAAAAACTAAATTATTTCAGTTTTATATTTAAATTATACAAATACACATTTCTACGATTATGTACTCTTAGTAAATGAGATGTAAGTAATCTGAGCTACATTTGTTTTAAAACTCTCAGATCATATGTTTTTAAAAATGTGAAATGCAAATCGGTCACACCTGACCAACATATATTCAGATGTAAAGCCATATATAGTCAAACGTGAGTAGGTGAGATTGGCACAGTTAAGTGGAAGATTAGCAATGTGTGAATGGTACATCTAGGTGGAAGGCGAACAATATGTAATTGATGCAATAAATTACTTGAGAAAAGTGCATAAAATAGCACAAATTCAACAACTGTTAAATTAGATGCAGGGTATTCTTAATACAACTTAAAAATGCATAACGGATTTTTCATGCTCAAAAATGTATAACGAATTGCCTAAATTTTTTTGAAAGAGCTGTGTACTTAGGGCCGTTAGGTTTCCGATGTAAAAACAGATGAAAATACTCAACAGGAATACCGGAATTCTTTAAGCACAAACGGCTCTGTGCCTAGTGCATTCTAAATATATTTGTTAATTTAAATAATTTTACAAATGGTTATCAGAATTATCTCTCAGATGTACGTATTGTAGAGACATTAGGTATTTTTTGGAGCAAGCAAGATGAAAGATTAGTGTTATATAGAAAAAAATTATTGTGTTGTTTTAATACCTTTGAACTTTAAACTTTGATTCATGGTGCCGGATAAAATTAACAAAACAAAAAAAAAAAAAAATAATAATAATAATAATTCAAAACATTCAAATCTCATATCGACATTCTTATAAACATTAAAACAAATCTAATTTATAATAATCAAAATGATGAATCAAATAAACAATCGTATATCATATCTATCAATCAATCGTATAGTGGTAGTACAATTTAACGTTTAAGGTTTGCGTTGTGAGTAACCTATGTAAAAGGAAATATCAATAACTCCAAATTCAATTAAACTCCATGTTTCTTAAAAGCCTCTCGGCTCAAACAAATGGAGGGACATGACAGACAGTAAATTATACGCTACATAAATACACAAATGCAATTAAATTTTAAACACACATTTATTAAATTCTTGAATATATTATATAATTAAATAATGGATAACTGATCAGTATCCTACAACATATTTTTACTCTGAAAAGTAACACATAATGTCACACGCATTTACAGCTTACAAAAATTAATATACCTTAAGATGTAAAATAACACATATCTCATTCCAAAATTAACATTACTCATATTAATTTGTAAGTTTACTATTTTCGAAGTTCAATAGCTCACTAATTAAGCCGGTAAAACAAATCTTTAAACCTTCCTTTACAGACTTTAAATTAATTAGTCATTATTCAAAATATTCTAAACATTTAGTAGTTTACATATATAAAATAAATAATTTCCGTTTAAGTAATTTGAAAAGATAGAGAGGTAGACAAATTTAAAAATCACTCACAGATGGAAGACAGTTTTTTTGGATTGAAGAATCTTTAGTGTCCAATCCACTTGGAAATGAGCTAAAACAATTTTTTTTTTCAAAACAGTTTCAGAAGCGTCCATTGATTCAGGAACCGCCTTAAATATGCCCATTAAGTGAGAGACAATTTCCGAAAGAAAAGATCTTTAGTGTCCAATCTTTTTTCTGTCAAAACACTTTCAGAAGCGTCCATTGATCTCAGGAACAAGGGAAGCATGATACCTCCTTCTGGAACAAATCTGTATCTCATGACAAATTTCTTCAACTGGAATGAATCAAACATGACTATTCAAGTTCTCCAAAATACACGATGAAGCGGCGAAACTAAATTTTGGGTAGAACACTTTTGGCACAAACTTCTTAGTTGTAACGAATCTCTGCTGTCTACGACGAACAATTCTAACTGGAAAGCCTCTAACATGACAATTCAAAGATCACAAAATACACGATGAAACGGTAAAATCAAATTGTGCGTAGAGCACTTTCTCCGTGCGAACTAATTCTCATCAGCGGGAAAGCGGCGAGAAATCTCGCCTCAGACCGAGTCGCAAGCCCCCCCCCGCAGGAGGTAAAGCCGCACCGAACTTTTTCTTTTACTGCCTTACATCTTCGCAACTCAAATGGCTCCAAATACGATGCAATAGCCGGCGCCCGCGAGAGCAAGACCCGCAAGGGGTCAAGCCCCCACTCCTCTTCTTACTCTTAGCTTGAAAGAATCAGGAAACAGAATAATCTCTAGCCTGGTGCAAGCACCCAGGACATCTCGGTTTCTCCGCCTCTGTGAGTTCATAGGCTTTCAAAAAAATCATAAAATTAAATCTTACCAATCCCGGAATTTTATGTTATCTAAATTGAGAAAATGACACCCATGACGAATCAAACACCAGAAAATCTGACAATGAAATCCGAAAAACATCTGTACACATAACATGATAAAAAATAGACCCCCCCAACTAACAAGCGATATTAGCTTTTACGAGCATCCAATTATCTAACTTAGTACACCTCCCACTGTCTTGAAGTAAGAAAACTGCAAACTTTAACAAAGCGACAGGAACGCGATTTCCGTTTCACTCGCCAAGAGTTAAAAGGGCGACACACGACTCCCAACCGCCTCCATTGTTAGAAAAAGGCTATAACCAATAAACCAGATGTGTGTCCTCGCAACCGTCTCTCGCCTTTGTTACAATTCCTACTCAAGAATAATGAGTTAAATAAAACCTTAAGAGCTTAAGAATACTTTTTTCCAAATTAAAATACACATGAATAAAACAAAAATATTAGAATAATGACTTGAAACACATATTAATAATTGAAATTCGCGACATAACATTAGCAAAGGAAATCGAACCGCGGACCTCTGGAATACCAGCCCAGTGTGCAGAACGACTACACCACGAAGGCACGCCAAGAAGGTAGAAGAAATACCTTATAGTATTAAAAATTGCATGTATTTAAAACTTTCATAACTTAGGTATAGTTTTAAAACAAAACCAAACTTATAATGGTTGTCACCGGTTATCTGCTAGTTGACAACCAACTCTGGTCCTTGAAAAGGTTACTAATTTGGAAGCATATACAAAACTATATTAAAGTAATATTTGAAATAAAAAATAAACATAAGCTCATTCGTGTCCATCAAAATTGTTGGTTAGTTTCAGCTTTATTTAGATTAATCCTCACGTTGCTTGTACTCAGTAGTAAAGTAAATTAGAGATTTTACATTATAATTAAAATTATCCACAGAGGCGTCCGTCAATGTAAATCACCGGTGACTTGCAATTTGATATTTACTTATGGTCACCAACTGAAGGGGAATACACTGAATTTAAATACATATTCAAATCAAAATTAATTCAAATAATACTAGCCATCGTTAAAGGACCACCAAATTTCGTCAGTGCTTTCCAAGATCATCGATGGCCTATAAGATGCGAACTACTCGGAGTATAGCAGTCTGGTACCTGTGTGATGTGATGCAGGGAATTCTGATGTATTTTAGTTTTAAAACTAAATTGAAGGGCATCTATATATTTCACGTTTGTTCGTCTGAACTGTAGCTTAAAGGTCACTTGAGCAGAATCATAAGTTCTCCACTGTGGGACAGTGAAATAAAATTAAGTATGTATTTATATTAAAATTAAATGGTAACGTAGCGATCTCCGTCAAAACGGTTAGTACTAGATCAGTGACAGTAAATGGTGCCCCAGAGTTTAAAAATCAATAGGTCTCCAATGCGTCACTGTTGTACGCCTGTACAGGAAATTTAGATAGTACGCTAAATAAAATTACGTGGAGGTAACACATTATGCTAGAAGGCTGTTATTCCGGAGTTACCTACAATTCACGTTCACTATCATGTAATCTACAGATTAATTAAAAGTCACTTCCTCATAGAAATAATTAATGTATTATCAACCCTAGGAGGCGCAATAAATTAAATATAATTTTAAGCGAAAATAAAAATGATAATCAGTGGTCAGTATTTCATTAAATAATTTTAGCTTTTACTTCTTCAATACTACAGTGATTTTATTTCACCTATTTATTTATGATAACAAGCGTAAAATCTGTACAGTACTATTAAAGAATTAATAACTTGATCTGTAGCTAACTATTATTGTAGTCAGAAAGAATGTACATTTTCCATTATATTTGCAATTTTAACTCAAAGAACGCCACCTTCAAATTGTCTTATATGTCTTATATGTCTCGAAAAGCTTAGCATAATAAGTTGTCTTATGATATTTGAATTAATTTTATGAAGCGTTTGAGTGTTAATTTTATTTTTGTTAAAATTGAACTGTATTAAAAAAGGAATCAATTTTTAGTTTTAGCGACTTATTTACTGTTCTTACTCTGCTAGTGATGATTAAATTGTATTAGAAAAGGAAACAGTTTTCAGTTTTAGCTACTTATTTACTTTTCTTACTGTGTCTGTGATGATTATCATTCACAGGAATTAGATTCATTTGCATTCCATATCCATGTCCAAAGATAGCCAGCTAGCTATATTTATGCATCCGCAAACTGGATGTAAATAAAAATAAATCTTTCCAAGAACATTCAAATATTTTCCTCCGCCTACGAGGGGGCTGATAAACGTCGTTACTACCATTAGGTTAAATTGTTTACTTTTGCAGTAAGCAGCAACTGAGCCATTTGTAGTGTGGTACGGCGTAAAGGAGAACAAAGTGAGTTAACCCTATTAATTAGAAGCAAAGAGAAAAGAGCGAGTGTAGACAATATTGAGCTTAAAGATAAGTGCCGATAACACTACCACTGCATACACATATTAAGGGGAAATACTTCATAAGATGATATACATCTTAAAGTTATAAGGTATTTTCTCTGTGCTTCCGCCATGCCTTCGTGATGTAACAGTTAACACGCTCGGTGCGAATTCGAGAGGTCCAGGTTCAAGTCCCAGTGATGACATTAATCATTTTTATGTCTCCTGTTTTAAGAATAGCCTAATGACTCTATAAAAGTTGCAAAAAAAGTCGAAATGTATATATATATATGAATGGCCATATTACAAATTTAGAAGAAAATGCAAAATACATTATAAAAGGTACAACATAAAGCTGAGACTATATAAAGTAAAATATGTAAGATGCCGTTTAAAGGATGGAATATAAAACATATATTTGAAAAATGCAATACAGAAGAAGCAATATAAAAGTAGTAGAACAATGCGCTTTTTCCAAGCTATACATACACTGATGCTACTAATGCTAAAACGTTATAAATTACCAGGCAGTTTACAGTGCCAACGGCTGTACATACTAACATTCTGAAGTTAAGTAAGGTCAGCCAGAGAGGCATTGAAAGTATTAAACTTCCAGCGAAAGCAAATTTGCAGGCATGGACCATATTTCTGTAGAGGTAAGCAACATAATATATAAGTAAGTATTGAATATATTTGCGTGATTATAAATTAAACATAGGGCTGAATACAGTATGCTACAGAAAGATGGGATTGCTGTTGCTCTTAAATCTGGCAGATGCCGTCTACTTGTTTAGTGGACTGGAAGTTCCCAGAGTTTCAGGCATATGTGTTGCTGCAGGTGTTATTTATCCGCATATGTTTATTTTAAGCTAATGGAATATAGGTGTAATTAGCAGTTGTTCCTGCGTTGTCAAAAGTGTAATCGTCAAAGTCTCTAACCCCTCCACATATGCACTACTCACTGAAACGGAAGCTGAAACGAATCTTTAAAATATTGTAAACTCTGTTTCACATAGTTTTGGGATATTTAAGTCTTTTTTCAAACTAAATGAGGAAAAAAAAAATTTGAATCACAAGAAACCCACAATCAACATAATTAATCACATGATCGAATGATTGTTTCAAAAGTTTTTAATTTTTCCCATACGTAGTGAGTTACATGTAAGGAGCCATTTTCTACAAGCCTTTCTCTCCATCCATGTTTAACATAGGAAGGTACCGCTTCCGGTTTTTTGGAGTAATGAATTTATCAACTACCAATGAGCTTTGCGGAGACTTTAATACTATTATTCCTGTAATGTTTCAGATACAATTTCAAATAGCTATCTAACACAGCTTATATTTAAAATGCTCCCATTTTTATACAGGCTACGACATCATTTTATGCTTCATTCTCACAACAGTAATATTTACAATGAGATATCGTGATAATTATTTTTCTGCTGAGTACTAACGCAGAAATTTCTAGATAAAATCACAGAACTTTATCGATAAATCGCCAGCTTATTCTTCAAAAGACCCTAAATAGATATCAATGTCGAAATTTTCTACACAATTTTCCTGAGTAATCTACGTTATCTTTAAAGCTAATTAAAAAATTTCCATCTATTTGCGAATATGAAGTTCCTTTAATGAATGAGTTAAAAGTTGAAATGCCTTATCACCAGCTCTTTTTCTAGAACGTAATTCATAGTTTTGTTTAAAGAACAATCATAGTCTTTACCAATATTTGGAATATTAACTAAACGGCTATAGCGATGTGTGTCTGCAGAACTGGAAGAGGATTACCCAAACTGTAATTTCAGTCTTTTCTGCACCTATTAAGGGGGCTCATACACCTTAAACCCGTTATGATCTTAGAATATGTGACTTTTGCAAGAATTGGAATATTTTATTTATTTTAAAAGCAATTACTTCCACATTTTTTACAGCTGACTATATAATATAGCTGCTTTAGAAACTTGTAACTAGATAGTTTGTGTTGCCACAAATATTTTTATAATTTAATCCGTTTTGTGACAAAATATTTCGTCATGTTTCCTCCTTGCGCGCATGATATTTTAAAAATGGCTAATGGTACGTACTTGAAATTTCATGGAACTCTTTAGATAGGCACTATTTTCTAAGTGAACCAAAAATTTGATGAATATTTTAGTATTAAAAAAAATATGCACGGAAAAATTACAGATTTTTTTAATAAAATACATTTTATAAACTTAACTTCAAATAAAATAAAACTTTAACACGACATTCTTAGAATTTGAGGTTCACAGTATTTTCCAAATGTTATAAAAGCTATATATTAAATATGGAATTAAATTATGCAACAGAATGTTTTAAACTGTGCGCGCAAGGTGGAAACTTGACGGAAAATGTTGTCACGAAGCGAATTAAATTATAAAAATATTTGTGGTAACACAAACTTTCTGATTACTATTTCAGAAAGCAGCTATATTATGTAGTCAGCTGTAAAAGTTAAAAGTAATATCTTTTAAAATAAATAAGTTATCCCGATTCTTGCAACAGTCACATATTCGAAGAACTTATGAATTTTAAGGTGTGTGAGTCCCCTTAACCAACATGGGTTTTCCTATTAATTAATGTTAGATTTACGGCACTCATCCATTTTAACGAAATTTACACTTTATATCCAAAATTACACACATCACTTTTCTTATAGTTTTCTAATTAATGCCGACAATTATTAATGTATGTGCTGAATGTATATCTAAATTCATTTCCATTTCAGTCTTTTAATGTCTGTATGATGAGTTCTATGTGATGTTATAAGGTATTTTGTCCCGCCTTTCTGCTTACCTTCAACGGTAGCACTATGCGTATTCGAGAGGACCAGCTTTGACTCCCTGCGAGGGCATTGCACATTTTTCACATATCCTGCTTAAAATTAACCTAATGTCTCTACAGTGTATACCTGTTTCTACAGACACACGTCAAAATGACGGGTAAGATAGTAAAGCGTAAACAGAAAGCATTAAGCTCATGAGTAAGGAAGCGAGAGCAGTCGTTGAGTTGCAGTCAATTTGTTAATAAGTTTTAGAAAAAGTTTCAATTAGTGCGAGTACAGACAATCGAGAATAACGTGTTGGAATCTTAATTAGTAATAGCATTATAGAATTAGAGGAATGAGCTTATTTATTGCTACGAAATACCCTTCTTTAATCATCATGGGTAATTGAAGAAGACGTACTGAATTGCTGGAGAGAATAGTATGTATCAGCGAGGATTACTCTGGTACAATCTCTGTTAAGTCTGTTAACACTAAAAGTACTATAACAGTTTTACGTCTATAAAAACAACTACAAATTCATCAAACTGATAGTTATCGACAGTTCTCTTTTAAGTGTTTTTAAATTAAACTTTTTTAAAGAAAATTCGTGGTTTTCTATACCTGTTAATTCGACGAGTGTCCGTGAAAATACAAAGTATTCAAAAATATTCATATTCACGAACCTTTGTCAGAGCTCAAGCGGTTATGATCGCTGAATACTGCGAGCTTGACCCGGGTTCTATCCTAAGCGAGTCGGTTTCATGGTCAGTTTATTGTGTTTTTATTCGTATGTAAAGTTAATACAAGCTAGTTTCGCTTCGAATGTCTTTCACCAAAGCATCTTTCTCTTAAATCACATAGCCTTGCTATGCTCTGCCATAATAAAATAACCTAACTGTGTAAGTTTGAAAGCCAAAATGTTTTCAGTAAATTAACTAACCATGATGAAATAAACGAAGAATACATAACGTAAAAGCAATAGATAATAAAAAGGAACTCCAGTGTCTAAATTTTACACACAAAATTAAAATAATATAATGAACCCGCAAAAGGGGCCGCAAAGGGGAGGCAAAGCAGAAGGGCTATTAGTGTCAAAACGCATTTTCATGCGTTTCACTATAAACGCCAAAACATTTTTTTAAATTTTTGCCAACAATTATCATCCCTCTTATTTAAGATAACTAAATAATGAAGAATCTGCATGAATATATGCATGTTTCTCGCATTGTGAAAAACCTACGATACCTAAAACAATCAAATTTTGATTAACGTAAGCCTCCACCCGAACATGGGCACCTGGACGCCAGGAATTTAAATTTCGAATTTGTTTCATTACATATTTTATGCTTTGTGAAACGTTAAAGAATTTTTGGTTAACAAACTCAACGATTTCAAAGCGAGCAATGGCAACACTGTACGGAAAATACCATTTTTATCTCTAGCGCGCGAGAATGACCATCGGAAAATCTAAAGATATGATGTTTTTAAATATTTTGTGATATTGCAGTTGAACTGAATTTTATGTGGTTTGGGTGCGAAGAATATGATATTTAATAAATAACGGTAGCACCCAAACGTTCGAAAACTCCGTTTGTGAGTAATATATAATCTGAAAGCTTATTTTATTATTTACTTATTTTTTTATGTTTTAAATCTGACAATTTTCCTCAGAAGAAATTACCGCAGTTATATATGTAAGTAATTTATGAAGAAAGAGACCAATTAAAAACTAGTATTTTCCAGCTTGCAGTTATTGATTTATAGTTTACAATAGTTGTCTGAAATTCTACTGGCTTTAATATCCAGTAAAACGCAGCTCTATTATTAGAAAACAAATGACTAGCATTTTATTCGGGGTTCAGTTTCAGCATTTCTTCACACTTTAAGGCAATATAAAATTCTTCTTTGTTTTCAAGCAGCTACAAAAGAAGAGAGAAATTGTTGTAGAAGCGAATAAAGATATTGAAAATACTCATATGAGAAACATTCATATTTATCATCCTGACATTTATGCTCACAAGATCATGAATTTCTTTTACGACACTCCGATGCTCTCGTATATCCGTTGAATATGTTCAATCTTCTTCATGTATTTTTCATGTTACTCACTTATATTACTGCTAAATTTAGACGTCAGTATTTCTGTGCTATATTTAATATGAACAAATGTTAGTGAGTTTTGTTTACTTTCTGAAAACTGACTCATATACAGAATATCAAAGTAAAAGTCAGTTTTCTCCCTTCTTTCTGCATGCCTTTGTGGTTGCAACGGTAGCACATTCGGCGAATATTCAAGAGGTCCAGCTTCGAGTTACGGAGAGGGCATTGCTCATTTTACACATCTCCAGCGTTAAATTACCTAATGATTCCACAAGTGAAGTGATGCTTGAACTAAAAGGTGGTGGATGATGATTCTTCACCACCATAACATTTCAAAATCCTAATAATTAAATATTAAGCAAAAACAAATGAGAATAAATCATTCACAGATTTCAGATCCATAATTGAGATTGAAAGTTCTCTCCTAATTACCACGAACGTTTCCAGATTTACGTAAAGAGGGTACAAGATAACTGACAAGATTGGGCTGATCATTCACTCTTCAAAATTAACAGGGTAAAACGGTAAAAGGAATGCTTGTTCTTTACTTCCTTTAGAGGCATCCAAGCTGGTGGTGTCCAGAGCGAAAATTCTCTCATTGAAATTGCGCATGTCGCAGGCCATGTTTATATCTATGCATGTTTATTTAGGTAATAACCAAGAATGTTTAGGAGGTCATCGTCATGTAAGTCCTATGTAGCAATAACAAAGTCTGTCATACCATGTTGACAAAGTCCTTGTATGGCCATATATTGATTGATATTGTTTCAATAAATGCTGGGCCCGGGCGATTGGATGAGGGAGAATTTTCCGGGGCCATACTGGTCTGTTCGACTGCCCACCGGATGCTCTAGGCGCTGGATCTGGGAGTCTTGTGCGAGGCTCTTGTGTAGCCACACCAACTGGCCAACTCTAGATATGGGTGGACGTGGTGCTGTACTGATTAACCGAATGGCAAAGGAACAGTGCCCACGTCCTCCGTCGCTTATCGCGTTCCGAAATTGGAATATGCAATATTGGAACACTGTCACTCATTTATTTCTACATGCGACTATTCAGACGTAGCCGGGACAGCTGTGAAGAAATGCGCCCATAAAATTTCGTAACGCCAGGAAAACTGAAATCGCAGACCGCGGTCGGCCCTTAGGCCGCCGGGTTGCGACGAAAGTTATTTCCTCCTCTCTCTCAGATACACAATTTGTAATAATCAACGAGGTTAAGAATGTCTGCTCCTGCCTCTCGAGCAACAAATTTTAAAACTTCGGCAATACTTAAATACGGATAGCCTCTAAAATCCACTATTGGCTCAAAATAGCTATAAATTATATCTGTCCAATCCAAAGAAAAACTTGAACTCTTACTAAAACCCACGAGGAAAACAGCAACCTCCAAATTACCAAGAAAATCTAACTCCCCCTGTTAAATGTGACATACCCGTTCCCGCGCAAAGCTTCAGGGACTGGTTTCAACCGTAATTCTATCAAAATTGTGACACCAGTAAATAATAAACATATCAAAGTTATCCACATCAGAAAAGCCAAAGAATTTCTCGTCTCCATATGAGCAAATCATATGGCCAGTTTGGAAGAAAGAGGGAAAGCAACACTCCGCCGACCTTTGACCCCCCCAAACGGGTATCTTCACCTCACCTCTAATGGAACGATGTCTGAGTACCTGGGTACATGGATTAAAACTCTGCCCCATGTAGAATGCTCTGAAACATTGCGAATAAAATTTCTATTAAATAACCTTATAAGCTCGTGCTAACTCTTTCTTTGAATAGACTAATTATTTTAAGGTAGTAAGGCTGTAGCTGGGAAATTAGAAGCATTGCGTTAAGGGATATCGAAGGGAAGAAGGCCGAGAGATGTCGAAGTGGAGATTAAGAGCGGTATGTATCTGTGGGAGACACATTTAATGACAGTGCAAACACTGACACTCTGGATCCATTGAAAAGGAATTACGGTAGTAACATACAGTAGCAGTACACACAGCATATAAACACTTCAGAAATATGCTAATTAGTAGACATGATATACAAACGATATAATGATATTATACACTTAATGTTTACAAAAATTTAGCCAATACTGAAATATTAATTCCTGTGTAAACTACCAAAGATATCTTCGAATATGGAGAACACAACAAATAAATTATTTATAGAATTGCCGGTAGCTTGAATTTGACGTAATTTGGTGGTAATTTTTAGAATTACGGGGAGAATTCCCTTGAACATTTTCCCACGTTCTTTGAAGAATTTGACAATGTCAGTTAGCACACTGAGACCAGTGTCTTCTGATGTGTGGTGTATTTAATTATAGCAAAGCACACTAGTGCAAACATTGCTGAATAAGAGTAGGGTTGCCTTCGTGGAGTACTTTCTAAGGGAAACTGACTAGTATACACACTACACATGGGGGAAAACCACGAAAACGCCCATGCAGCCAGCCCGTTTGCGGGATTTGAACCCTGGACAGAACTACCAGTGTTCAGCGACTTTATCGCTCGGCCGCTGGTGATCTTCTAACGATCTTCATCTGTGATCCACATCTCTCGCACTTCATTGAAGAAGCAATTAGCGTGGTTTCCTCCAAAAAGTTAAAATAAATTTCCTCTGACGCTTGTAACAATTTAAAAATAAATCTTTGATTAGGAAAGCCGGGTTGGCCAAAATAAGATCTCAAAGAGCAATTTTTTTATTCCGATACCAATAATTCTTGGTAATTACCAATAACAACATTCATCTTCGAAACGGACATATCCATTCGCTTTGAAATCTGAGGAATTCGAAGAGATAAATAATAAAATATTAAAATGGCGCGGTTATTCACAAATATTCAGTAACCAATCAGGGATTTGATTACATCACGCATAGAATTAAAATTGTTTAAATAATCATTCATAATAAATCATTTTTAAGAAAATGCAAAATTAAATTGTATTTTAATATTTAGCAGCCATAAATAATGTTTAAACATTAGATTAAATTTATAGATATTAATAAAACCAATTACTTTTTAAGTAAGGTGATGCCGTTGATTACATCATTCGCAACATAAAATTATATAAAATATCATAAACAACAAAATTTTCACTTCAAATAAAAATGCAAAATTAAATTGATTAATAATATTTAGAAGCCATAAATAATATTTAAAACACTTATTTTATGCATAATAAAACGATTTATTTTTAAAATAAAATGACGACTAAGTATCGGTTATCATAAATAACTTGTTCAACAATGGGTTTACCATAAGTCGTATCGCTCGCAAAAAAAAAAAAAAAAAAAAAAAAAAAAAAAAAAAAAATCTGAAATGTTTCAGATTTTAAATTACGTCCAAAGGGGCGTTTTTTAACATTTTGTGTGTTACCTTTCTTTATTAAATATCATGTTCCTCGCACTTAAACCATAAGATCCAGTGCAACAGCAATATCGCAAAATAGTTTTAAAACGAGCATATCTTTAGAATTTCCGATACAGAGACTCACGCGCTGGAGATAAAAATGTTTTTTCTGCACAACGTTGCCATTGCTCGCTTTGAAATCCTTCAGTTTGTTAATCAAAAATTCGTCAAAGTTTTAAAAAATAGGAAATCGATCATAAAACAAATTTCAAATTTCAAATTTGGTCTTCCACATGCTCATATTCGTTGGAGGATTACGTTATTCAAAATTCGATGACTCTATGTACCGTTGTTTTATCACAATACGAGAAATATACATACATTTATGCAGATTTTTCATTATTTAATTTCTTCAAATATAATGCAGGACTCTAACATTTTGTGGCAACAGTTTGAAAAGTGAACCGACATTTATGAGTCCGACGCAAAATGCGAAAACGAAACTAATAGTCCTTCGGGAATCAAATCCTTTTGGACTAATAAAAAAAAAAAAAAAAAAAAAAAAAATGCTGGATATTTTAAAGCTTTTTTTTCTGTATCTTAATTACAATTAAAATTTAATACGTCATAAATTTGTTTCACTGTTCTATCATAGCAGTATGTTGAAAAATCTTATTTAATTTCTTCAAATATAATGCAGAACTCTAACATTTTGTGGCAACAGTTTGAAAAGTGAACCGACGTTTATGAGTCCGACGCAAAATGACAAAACGAAAGCAATAGTCCTTCGGGACTGAAATCCCTTTGGACTAAAAAAGACCAAAATCCGTGCGATGGTCTACCAAAGTAGCACCTACGATGCATTTGCGCCTATTTAGTTCAACAAGTATATCCTCTGTAGGACAATCGGAGGGCAAACCACGGGAAACTACCTTAACAGGTCGGTCAATTTTTGCTAATAGCTTTGTGAGAACGAAAATTAAGTCGCCTTTTCCTTGAGCAAAAGTTTCCGCAAGCTTAATAAGAGCTTAACCGTATTCAAGCGAAAAAATGAATTTAAATAATAATGCATTAAAAATTAATTCTCAGTATTAACCTTATTAATTCACTATTCACTGTGAATTAATACATTCGTAAGAAATTGTTAAATAATATATAACAATCTAAATTGAAAAACATCTGGACTCGCTAAAACAAAAATATCAGTTTAGTAAAACGTTTTTGATGTTCAAGAATTAGCGATTGATATTTTTATGTACTAGATTGCTATGCTAATAATTGATTAAATAATTTTCTCAAATAAGCAGATCGTAATCACAGTGTCACACGGAAATTATATTCCTGAATACAATGGCAGATTTCAGTAGCGGCATGTAGCTAATTCGTAACATAATACGCCTAGATAAAATTTGAAAAATATTTCAAGTTAAATTAATTTTTTGCGTGTTTATCAGATTATATTTATAAAGTAATAAAATTTCATGACAATATTAATATCGTATTTTTAGCGTTTAAGAAATTTGATATTACCTGTGTGAAAATACCAGTTCTAAAAAAACATAAATTAAACAATACTGCAAGGAATAAAATAAACTTGAATTATTTTAATTAATATACTAAGTGACCGTTCAAGGCAAGTTTAAAATGACGTTAAATTTTCAAAATTCTGAAATTAAATATATTTAAATTTTTATCTGTTTATTTTTAATTTTTATATTTCTGTTTAATTGTGGCACGGGAATCACACCTTCTCTTTCCAAGGGGTGCAAAATTTTCGTACATGACTATAGTGACAGGTAAGTGTACAAAATGCTGATTGACTAAGCTTTTAGCCCAAAGGAAAGTTAGCTCAGAAGGGTTATTATTCTCGAAACGCGAATTTGCGTTAAAGCTCTGTAAAACGCTGAATCACTTTTAAAATTGTTGCCACCAAATATTATCGATCGTTTTGTAGTATTTTATAAGAAATTAAATAAAGGAGAATGTGCATGAATGTAGGAATGTTTCACACATTGGGAAAAAACGTCGGTGCCTAGAGACATCAAATTTTGAATAGCGTAATCCTCCACCCAAACATGGGCCCCTGCAAGCAGGAATTTTTAATTTAGAATTTGTTTTACTATCTATTTTCTATTTTGTAGAACTTTAACGAATTTTTGATAAACAAATTCAAGGATTTCAAAGCGAGCAATGACAAAACTGTGAGGGAAAAAAAAAATAAATAAAAACGTTTTTAGCTCCAGCGCGCGAAATTGTCTGTCGGAAATTCTAAAGATATGCTGTTTTTAATAATTTGTGATATTGCTATTAAATTGAATTTTATGTAGTTTACGTGAGAAGAACATGGTGTTTAATAAATAAAGATAACACGCACAACGTTAAAAAAAAAACGCCCCTTTGGAAGTAATATAAAATCTGAAAGGTTTGGGATATTTTTTTAAACTATAATTTTTAAAAATCTGAAAATACCAAAATATGATTATTTTTGTCATTTAAAATATATTTGTAACTGGAAGTGTATGCCTACGAGCAAGGTTGTGATAGCCAGGTAAGGAATTTTGGGAACACTGTATATATATATATATATATGTTCTAAACGACAAGCATATTCTCATATATAATATGAGATCTGCAATAACTGCAATAGGAACTTAAAACAGCAAAACAGAATAAACTAATTTAAAGTAGAGCATAAAGCCAAATTACAGCACATTTAAAAGGAGCCTTTTTCTATAAAATCAATTCAGAAAAAGAATGAGAGGCTTTACATTTTACATAAATGATTTGAGGAACATTGTGACCGAAGGATTAAACTAAAATAATTTTATTCCTTCGAAATAAAAATTCAATTCGAAGTGTCATTTTCTTAAATATAAGAGTAAATGTCAAAGTGTATTTGGTATCCAGCCAAGAGAAACAGAATTAAAATGAATTCGTGGCGTCAGAATGGTCAGTGCTGTAATATCTGAAAATGAAAGCCAGCTGCAGCCAAAAAGATTTTTTCATTCCTCTATTTCCAGTTTATATTTATCGCAGTTCATTGAAATTTCATAATTTAGGTCTGTTTCTTAAATAGATTGCATATTTTGTACAAATTATCTATTCATTTTTATTCTATGATTAAATTTGTGTTCATTTCAATGTGTTTCTTAAAGTTATTTTTTGATTTCTCTAAATTACTGTTAATATTCTTTATTTGCCTTTGAACACTCTGTTTTACTTCCTTGTACGAAGTAAAAAGGAAGTATTGTAATCGCGAAAAGTTTCAGGCAGCATATTTCAACGAAAATATCCATTTTGACCGCTATCGAATGCAATTTAACGATGTTTTTGCGTGATATCTGTATGTAAGGACAAAATAAAAGACTCGTTTCCTCCAAAAAGAATTATAAAACTGCTTTAAAATGAATTCTGAAGAGAATTTTTCGTGGCGTCTGTACGAACGTATGTACGTACGTGCGTACGTATCTCGCATAACTCGAAAACGAGTAGAATCAGAACGTTGAAATTTTGTATATAGGACTGCTATAACATGTAGATGTGCACCTCGTATTTTGGTTGCAATCGGCAGCACCTAACATATATAAATATTATATTTATATATATATATCTACTTTGCTACTCGGCACAGTGATCTCAGTTTTTTTACTCTTATATGTTTGTAAATTGTACATTTTTTGCTTTAAAAATTATTGAATTATATTGTTCTTATCTTTCGGTTAAGGTTTTTATGCCTTTAGTAATTCTGGAAGCAATATTTGTACAATTATCAACAATTTAAAAGCAGTTTAAGTGCGGTTAAGTTTTAAGTAACATGGCGGACATATTTGTTTACATTTGAAACAGCAGAATTGTAGATTTGTTGCCAATCTAGAGAGACTAAGCTTAACAACAACAAATATAACGCCTTCATTTATTATTGCGAATTAAATCATGCTTAATCCTTTCTGGAATTTTTTCGAGGAAATAAGTCTTTAAGATTTACTTCGTAAATTTTAATACAGATATTTTGAGTTTTTATATATTTTTGCCTTGTCGCGAAGTGAGAACTGAATTAATTGAATGAGAAATACTTAATCGTCTGTGAAAAACTGTTTCTTTTCTGTTTTGTTTGCTTAATTTCTTTCATACATCGTTCTAGCTTTATTATAGTATTTGAAAAGAACATGTGGCAACGATTAGATAATTCTTTAAATGATACAAATTTTGTGCACTCTGAGTTATAATATGAACGAAATATAATACTGTTAAGTGAACAACCTAGCGCCGGAGTGTCATTATAGTAAACAAATATAGTGAATTTTAAAGAGTGCATTTATTCTATTGTGGTTTATGCGCTGTCGACGAAGTATATTTTATTCAATCCAATCAATTTAAATGAAATTCAAGAAACAAATGCGTATAATTTAATATTCCGTACAAGGAAGCCATGTGGTGTACACATCAGATTTCTTCCTTGAGTAAAGTAACATTATGCAGTTTAACAATAAGTACTGAAGGAGTTTAAAGTAGAAATTAACACAAAGTTGCACGTATTTGCTCTAATTTCTATTTCGATTACTTTTATCAAGCTACATTTCATTTCATTTAGTTTATTTCATTTTTCAAGAGTGTTTCAGAAATTCAAAGCCAGTTTGTAAGATACTGTTGGCAAAATTTACGCGTATTTTTAGTATATGTTAGAAATGAAGAAAACTTAGAATAAATTAAAATTTGGAAGTTCGGAAGAGTGTTGAACGTCCACAAATTTAGAGTATACTGTTGGTGCATTAGGACTACCTTCCCAATTAGGGAGCATAAAATTCTCATCTTAGCAAAACATGGCATCTTGCTAATTATAAGTTTAAAATAGTAACAAGCTTTAAAAAAATCAACAATATAAAATAATAAAAAAAAAGAAAATCTGAAAGGTTTCTGATTTTAAATTAAGTCCAAAGGGGCATTTTTTTAACATTTTGTGTGTTACCTTTATTTTTTAAATATAACGTTCTTCGCACCTAAACCATCAACTTCAGTTCAAGAGCAATATGGCAAAATAGTTTTAAATTGAGCATATCTTTAGAATTTCCTATACAGAATCTCGAGCGCTGGAGATAATTTTTTTTTTTTTTTTGTACATAGTTGTGTTGTGCAGCAAATTAACGTAATTAATCTAATTACAGCTAGCAAAATTTAATGTATTAATTATTCTAAATTTTATGCTACACGACATGTATTTGTTCAATTAATTATTGGTATTATTTGGTCAATTATATATCTGAACTTGAACGAAAACCTTTAAGCTAGCGTCATTCATCCTTGCTTGTATTCGCGATTACTCACACAATGGATCTTGGTAAATCTTTACGTAATAAACTAGGACTTTCATGACTTAAATTAAGTTAAACTCTTAGAATTTAATATCAATAGATGCAGAAAAATTAGCACTTTAATGTGAGACTACTTTCATAATCCTAGCTTTAACCAATTTTAATTCATAGCCATTTAATGAAGAAAAACTTAAGTATTTCAAGGGGGTGAAGTTTTCAAATTCCCCACTTGGTAACAAAATTTCCGTGTTCAGTTGACGCGGGAAACGAGTTCCTGTGGGGGAACGGTGGCTTTGCCATTTTTACATACATTTATGCAGATTCTTCATTATTTAATTTCTTCAAATATGATGCAGGTCTGTAACATTTGGTGGCAACAGTCAGCCTATTTACATTAGTTTATTTATATCATTTACCCAAATTATTTACATTTTTTCAGCACTCAAATTATTTACAATAAAAAAGTAACATCATATCAAGTTTTTCTGGCATTTAGAAGGAAATGTACAAAATTTGGTTAATTTAAAAAATAAAATTGTGTTTCTTTTCTCTTCTGTTGCTATCGTAAGAATTAGAAAAATTGATGACGTTTTAAACCATAAAACTCGACCCCCCATTTTTACCTGCCGATAATTTTAAATCACAAAGACATAAGATACATATCAAATGGTGGTTTGTATGAATTAAATTTAATAACCATCTGACGAAACCTTAAACAAATGATGATATTAAGCAAACTTCTTTGCTACACTGAATAAAACGAGTAATTTTCTTCCTTTCAGAAATAAACTAAAGTTTTTGAAATAAAGCATAATGAAAATGTTTTTAAATTATCGTTACATTTTAGGTCTTTTGAAGGCTAGAAAAGGGAAGTCTGAACAGATGCAGATATTAACGTAGCATTAGAGGACGTGTTTTGGTATTTTTATGCTCTCTCAACCCTGCAAGTTTCCAGTCTACTCTTTGATTCATTTCTGCGAACCAATTTTTTCACCTTTTTAAGTTTATTTTTAAATATAACTTTCTTCGCAAATTATGCCACATAAAATTTAACAGTAAAATTACAATCTTTCTAAAAGCAGAATTCTTTTAGTTTTCCCGAACTTAATGTTAAATTCTGCCTAAATTTTTGCCTTTTTTCAGTCTTTTCTTCAAAGTGCAATTTTGATACAAAGTTTCCATGTACGAATTTATTTTGTATTTTTGATTTTTTTTAAATATCACTTCCGCAGCACTTATGCCACATAACATTTAACAGAAATTATATATATATTAGCACTTGCTATATATTAGCATGATTACAAAAATATGCTTTAATTTCTCTTTGATAACTGCGGTCTAAAATATGTAATTATTTACAGGTCAACAATTTTACTTTTAGTCCATATGATCAAGAATTATATGGTAATTATTTTTTAATGTTTGAGTTTTAGTGTATATAACTAAAAGCACTTTAAATTAAATATTTTATTACGCATTTATTTCATAATTGGAAATATCGGGTTCACCAGCGGCAGAGCGGTAAAGTCGCTGAACGCTGGTAGTTCGGTCCGAGTTTCAAATCCCCTGAACGGGCTGACTGCATGGGTGTTTTCGTGGTTTTCCCCATGTGTAACGTGTATACGAGCCAGTTTCCCTTAGAAAGTCCTCCACGAAAGGCATCCCTCCTCTTAGGCAGATAGCCCTAGTGTGCTTTGCCATAATTAAATACATCAACACCAACACACCATAATTGAAAATATAATCATAGTTTTGGCATGGATCTACAAAGAATATCCACAAAGCTTCTTCCATTTATGAATTAGATTTTCTTGATGCTTTTCAAATCCACAAAAATTTAGCTTCATTATTTAATGACTTTTAGTCCAATCTAGTCCTTTATAACGCTTTTGAATGTCTATTAGCATATGTTTTTAAATTTTCGTTATTAATTTTGCCGACAGAAGGTTCTAACTTTCTGTTTACTTTCCTGCAGCAGGGTATAAATAGAAGCCCTACCCCCGCTGCTTTCCAGTCTTTGAAAATGTCATTGCTCCTGATGAAGAGGTACCTGTTTGCGCTCGAAATCGACTGACGTTTTTGTTTAAATCTAAGCCAAATACAAGGCAGTTTCTTTATCAAGTTTCACTTTGACGTGCCTTTCTTCTGATTTACCTTTATTATATGTTTTCTTTTTCTTTTTATACTACTAGATGTTTGCTATGTGATGGACTAAACGCACTTTGATTCTGTAATTCTAAAATATCTCCAGGTCAGATTGCATTGTGTTTTGAATTTTTTGTTTTTCCGGTGTACGTTCTGAGCATTATTAAGCATTTTTCTTTAAAATGTTGCTACTTATATCTGTCATAATTTTAATTTCATAATTTTAATGTCATAATTTAATCTGTAATTTCTGTCATAATTTCACTTAGGAATACCAAATAATGTTCCGGAGTTTCATACGTCATTTCTTCTTTCCCTTTCTAATTCTCATCGTGTATTCGCTTATTATACTTCCATTTTCAGAACACATTTTTTATCGGTAATTTTTCTCCTTCTCTGCTCCAATTTGCCTTTCCTCTTTTCGCTGCATCATTAACTTTAAATAATTGACTCTGTCCAACCTTTCCACTAATATTCCTTTTGAAAAAAGTACTATTGTTAATTCTTACCACATTCTGATTCTTCATTTGATGCTAAGTACATTTTTATTCTTTCGGGAAACAAAGTTGTTCAACGAATATTACATTAATCTCACTGCTCATTTCGTTTTCGTAAAAAAGTAAATATGTTTTACTAAGGAGATCTTTCCACCTTCCAGGCACTTCACTTTCTTTAGGCTAGTGTCCAATGCAACAAAAGAAGCTTTCTTTCTCCTACATTAACCTTTTGAATCTCGTGGGGCTTGAGCTCCATGCGCTGAAGGCAATCAAATGGATCTGAGTACTCATCTGATACTGCCAGTGGTGCTCTTTTAGTAGAATAGAATGGCGATAGGAGATGCTCCCCATTTCTTATGTAATAGTTGATAGAAAGCAGTAGTAATGGCCCTTCTTTCATGTGTCTGTGTTTTAATATCCTACTCTGCTAAACAGAAGAAGGTTTATAAACAAGATACTTAAATTCAGAAATTGCAAAGTAGAAGTTCAAAATTAAATATTTTAAAAACATATACTTTTTGACCTCGTTTATGTACATTAAATATTAAAAATAAAGAATGCTTTTTGCTTGATAAATCAAATGCAGAAATGTTCCGCAACATGAAGGAATAAGGACTCATTTTTCCCCCTTTTTATTATCACAACTGACAACTATAGCGACTTATTGGGTACACATAATTTTTATGGATGAAAATATGAAGATTGTAGATAAAACGTCTTACAATAAAATAATGTAGTTTTAGTAATGGAATAATTATAAATAAACATATTTAGTATTTCCTTGGAGAAAACTTACCTAAAATACCTACACTACCTTAATCTTTGAAACTGATCAGTATTTTTGAGAATATATATATATGTTTTTATACAATTGATTGAACATTACCTGTCTAAGATTACCATTTATAAAAATTCATCTAGAACTGCCGATAGCTCTCTAGTGTCTTTAAAGTAATTAGTTACAAATAATGCTTATAAAAAAATTTTCAAAACATTTTGCGATCAACCAAGTTTTGTTTTGCGAAGCAGTACTTTGTACAGTGATAAGGCAATATAATACTATGATTTAAATTCTGATGGGAACATCACATGATTTCCTTGTACGGCCTATTAAACTATGCACATTTTTACGACACTTCATTTAAACTTATTTCCTCGAATTAATCTGTTGTTGCTAATCCTCGAATCCAGCTTCTGCTAGATGAGTTCTACGAGCTTAATCCCTTTAAAAAGTCATACACTAGCACAGTAAACCTTAATAGGTCGTAGTAGGACAAACCCAGACACCTAAGAATAGTACAGGGGAAGCCTGCTCTTTGTAACGTTTCGGACAAATCGGGTGGGATTTTGACAACTCTGGAACGCAAGGCTTCTTAGAAGGCCGCTAGGAAAGCGGGAGTTTGCTGTCTGGAGACATCTGTCACAGTTCATAACGAGGGATCCTTCAGGGGAGTTAACAGCGTACCAAGAATGTACCGGAGGGACAAACCAAGTCATTTTATTAGTATGCGTTCAGGCAGAATGCACCCCAAGATAAGTAAAATTAGCAGTAGCCAGAACTTCCTCAGCACCTTTCTTCACAAGAACATCCGCCTTTTCATTTTCTCAAATGTACAAATGTGAGGGCATCCACTGAATGTGCAGATCACAAGAGAAAGAGACTTGTTTTAATTTAGTTAGAAATTAACTTCCCATTATATCACCAATGTTATAACAGTTTGACAAATGTGGGATGGAACTGCGACCACCAGTCATAATCCAGATGGCTGTAGGTTCTAAAAAAGACATTATATAGCTCAGTAACTCATGCATAGCAACGAGTTCACTTTTGAAACTTGAGCTACGATCAGGAATTTGTTTCTTTATTTTGTTAATTCTCGTCACATTGTTCGAAATTCCATTTATGCTGCACTGATTATCATAAGCGGAGAAGATTGAGGAGACTGTAATCGATTTTTCGGACGAGGCTTCCCTTCCTAAACCCTGAACGCGTTTCTTTTGAACCTGCACGACAGAGGAGGCATTATGAACGATAGTAAGTGACATAAATCATATACGGGGGATAAAAGGCAGCCAAAGACGTTTTGTCCTCCGTCTATGAGTTATGCTCATAGACGGACTCTTTTGTCCTCCGTCTATGGTCAGGCCTTTGGACTAACCAGTCTGTTAGTCCAAAGACCTGAGCACCACTGGTAGAGGGATGACTCAGCTCGTTTTCCTGTAGGTGTTCAGCTGTGTATAATGTAGTTGGTAGATGTTTAGCTGGGTATATAATAATCGAATTATTTTAACTTAATTACCCGATCCCTCAAAGCAAGCAGAAAATGAAATCAAAAACTGCTAATTTTGAAATTAAATATTTTAGTCATTGTTTGTCGTAAGGGAGTCAAGCTTCTTAGAACTTTATTTTTTCATAACAAGTATAAAACGTTTCCAAATATAAGCGAAGCCGGGGGCGCGAATTAAAAGTTAGATTTCATTATGTGTGCAAAATAATATTTTAAATTTGATATTGCCAAAATGTGAATATTTTTGTCATTTAAAACACTTCTGTAATTGGGAGTAAATGACTACCACCAAGAATTAGGAAAATAAATGCCGGTTAAGGATTCTTAAGCCGGACAACGGGTGTATTTATGTATATATATTCATTCTTGCAAATATTTTTAAAGAGTATAAAAAACAAAAATAATATTAAAGTAAAAACCATACACAAATTTGGCAAAATGCTGCAAGATTTGAAAAAAATAAACAAATTCTAAAAATCTCGGAATGAAAAGGAATGACATGCCCCGTTAAATATTTGAAAGGTCATTCTACTTTCCCCGTGTGACATCATAAATTGGAAACACGAAAATTAAAGAAAATTACAAAATTATAATCAAAAAGTCCACTTCCGAGAGGAAGTATAAAAGACAAGAAATTTGTACAAAATAAAACCCAAAAAATAAAAAAAAAAAAAAAAAAAAAAAAATCTGAAATGTTTCAGATTTTAAATTACGTCCAAAGGGACGTTTTTTAACATTTTGTGTGTTACCTTTCTTTATTAAATATCATGTCCCTCGCACTTAAACCATAAGGTCCAGTGCAACAGCAATATCGCAACATAGTTTTAAAACGAGCATATCTTTAGAATTTCCGATACAGAGACTCACGCGCTGGAGATAAAAATGTTTTTTCTGCACAACGTTGCCATTGCTCGCTTTGAAATCCTTCAGTTTGTTAATCAAAAATTCGTCAAAGTTTTAAAAAATAGGAAATCGATCATAAAACAAATTTCAAATTTCAAATTGGGTCTTCCACATGCTCATATTCGTTGGAGGATTACGTTATTCAAAATTCGATGACTCTATGTACCGTTGTTTTATCACAATACGAGAAATATACATACATTTATGCAGATTTTTCATTATTTAATTTCTTCAAATATAATGCAGGACTCTAACATTTTGTGGCAACAGTTTGAAAAGTGAACCGACATTTATGAGTCCGACGCAAAATGCCAAAACGAAACTAATAGTCCTTCGGGATTCAAATCCCTTTGGACTAAAAATAAATGCTTAATCTCCCTTGTTTAACGTTTCAAACAGAACTTGTCAAGGGAAAAGTGTTTTGAAGCTTTAGAAGCTTTTAGAACGAAACATGTTTTCGTCACTCATTAATCAACTTGGTTTAAGGGTTAAAAACACTTTTCCCTTGACAAGTTCTGTTTGAAGCATTAAACAATGGAGATTAAACTTTTATTTTTTTTTATTTTATTTTCTACAAATTTCCTGTTTTCTTATAAATTTTCCTCTTTGAAATATACATTTTTTATTACACTTGTGTATTTTTTTTTTAATTTGCGTTTTACCAATTTATAATGTAACACGGAGAAAAGAGGATGAAATTTCAATATTTAATACGGCATTTTATTCTTTTTCATTCCGTTTTTATAGAATTTGATTTATATATATATATATATATATATGTGTATATATATATATATATGTATTTATTATATATATATATTTGATTTGATATTTGATTTATATATATATACACATATATACACTTTTTGCATTGACGACTGCAATAAAAAAGGGAAATGCACAATTAGATGCCATACGAAACCCATACACAAAATTTCAACTTTCAACGTGGGTAGTTTTTGAGTTAGACGAGATACATTCATATGAACGTATGTACGTAGAGGCATCACCTAAAAATCTAACTTCATTTCAATCCATTTTGAAATTCATTTTGAAAAATACAGTAATTTATTCTATCCTTACGTGCAGATGTCACACAAAACAATAGTCTAAACGTGTTCGGGAATTTACGTTAAAATGTACTCAAACGTTTTCGCGATAACAATATTTCCTTTACTTGGTACAAGGGAAAAATATGGAATGAACCACTTTAAGCCGGCATATGGGAGAAACCGCTTGCAAAGTTTGCTCAGAAATACTTCTATTACTTGTTTCGACACTTTCACGCAACACTTTCTGCTTTAACACTTTTTTACAATAGCGGTTATTTGAAGAAAGAACACACATCAGGTTTCTTCTCACCATGAAATATCTGCTAAAAATGTTTGAAAGCTTACAAATCATTATCGAATAGCTTGAAAAACTAAAATTCTGGCATGCGTAAGATGTGTAAGGGAAGTATGTGTAAGGATGAGTTGATAATGATCCACATAAAGTAAAAACATCCAATTAACATAAAAAGTCTAACCAATGAGATTAAAAACATCCAATTAAGAACAATACTAAGAGCAATCAATTAGGATATTTGTCACTAATCGATCATCGTTAGCAATTACAAATTTTATTGAACAAGTTCTAAAATCATTTGGACTCTATAAAGCCCTTCTGGAAAAACATTTACGCTTAAGACGAGTCGAGCTGTTGAACAAATATTGAATAACAAACAACGCCTTCAAATGGCCCAATAAAAGCCTCGCCTAGTCGAAACCTCCTTAAATGGCGATAAAATGTACACAGCGCCGCTTATATAGTAGAAAGAGTTCGACAACCACCTAAATGGCTCTCGAATGACAAGGCAAGATTGAGAACACTGTATAAATTTTTACATGGTTTTCCCGAAAATCAAGGTGATGTTAAATTTTACATTGGTTAAAGTTACTCAATTCACTGTTAGATTAGAAGAGTTAGTAATTCAGCCGTTTTGGAGGAACTGTCTTTTCGTAAATGTTATTCAGTGAAGAAGGTAGAATTACATTTCGTGTACAATAAAATTTAAATATATTTAGAGAAAATATTAGGAAGAATTCCATTAATAATTCGTATAATTTTCCAAATTGTTCTGGGTTTTAATTCTATTAAGATTTATGCGCGGTTGTGAGTTTGTTTGTGTGTAACGTCACTTCTTCCGGAAAAGCGGGGAGTTAAATTTCATAAGACTTACCTCCGGATTCCAAAAATTGGTGGGAAGCCATTCCGACCATTCGCATCTTTGTACGAATTTAATTAGTCGATATATTAATTATAAATGACCGAAAACACTATATTTGAAAACGCTAATTGTCGCACCCTGCAAATTGCGTTTTTCTCTGAACTTCATTGGTGCTGCGTCGAAGTGCATGAAAGATGGAATTTTAAAATGATCATCTATTTTTTTCTTAACAGAGGTAAACACAGTGAATAGCAACACAGTTTTGGTTCAATGGAAGCTTAAAAAGTACGTATGATTCTATTAGTAGGGATTTTAAAACTGCCATCCATCTTTACTAAACAAAGGTAGAGTAGAACTGAATCACGCGGCCCGTTCATTCTTCCGTCAAGTTTTCTCTGTTTTTCGACAGTAAAGCTTTCATGAAATTTTCTTAAAATTGTGTATTTTAAAAATATTTTTCTACTTCCCATTTTAATATGAAACCTCTCCACAAATTTCACATATTTCTTAATTAAAATATTAAGTATACTTTAGTATTAATATAACTTAATTTTTTAAATTAAAAACTTAACTTTGTTAACTTAATTTTAATAGTGCTATATTAAATATAAAAGTACTACTGTTAAAAACAGAGCATGCATGACTAAAGAAAAACGGGTCTCGTGATTTCATAAAAAAATATTTACTTTACCACTGCTTACAGATGACAATTTAAAAATTTCTTCTTGTAGCTGGCTAGTTGTAAACTGGTTTCCGATAATACATAAAGCTGGTTTCATTCATATTCAAATGCTTGTATAGATTTTCGTTTCAGGTGTACATAGAACTTATAAATTTTGATTTGGCCGCAGCCCGCTCATCTTAGGTGTTTGCCAGCTAGTTTATGATTACGATATGGGAATGTATGATATTTATGGTATGTTTCGTATTTATATTCACACTGTATTTCCCTAATTCACCGTCTCATAGATGAAGCGCAAAAATGATCGAAATAATTCCATATCTCTTTCTTTCCAAAAAAAAAAAAAAAAAAAAAAAAAAGGTTTTTACGATCCAATAATTGCATGATGTAAATAAAGCAAAAAGAACGATCATTACACAAGAGGATGACAATGAAAGGAAGGAAGCTAGCCGTTCTTTGCACTGTTGTAATATCAATGATTGAAGTGAAAAGGGTTTCACAGCTGGGCTTAGAAAAGCACTGATGGCTTATTATTCTCCTACAGTTGACATTCAATGTATCGATATTTAGCAGATTGTTACTTTCAATTTTATGCTTCTGTCTGAAAGAAAGTGGAAAGATAATTGTTTTAAGAAAATTCTAACTGAACGCCAATTTAAAGTACTATGTGTGCCTCTTTTCTTGTTTGCTTGGAAACAAAATATTGAAATTTAATAAACAAATTTATCTCCTTTATAAATTCAACAGTTATCGATGTATAAAACACAATTTTACCCTCATTTTTTTCTTCCTTCAGAAATATAAATTACGTCCAGATTAGCTGTTAATTTGAATGTTTGCGTAAACTGTATTGCCATATTTCTTCGTTTTAACCGTTTTACCGTTTGGTTTAACGTTCTAACCGTTGGTTTTTATCGTTTTAACCGATTATTTAATGTAATCTTATACAGATTAGCATATAAAATTGTGTAGCTATTCATGATTAACTTTCTTATTATCTTCATAGAAAACTAAAAGAAATTTTGTTGTTTGTCTCCATCGTGTTATATTTAGACATCATATTCTAATTGCAAAAATTTAATTTTAGTATAATTATTGTACAACAGAAATGTAAGTTAAAATAATTATCTTTGCAATGGTGGTTTTGTTAGCACTATCATAAAGTTAAAATAACGTTATTTGCAATTTATCAACCATCACATCATATGAATAATCACGCATTTTTATGCATTTATATGTAATGTTAAGCAGCAAACTACTTGTAAAAAATCCTATATCGATTGTAATAAAATAGTTACTCTTTACAGTCTTTTGCAAAAGGACCAGTACACAAATTTAAATTTCATATCTCAAAAACTCTTGCATGTATGGAATGTCGTAAGAAGGTTTCCCTTATTTTACTCATTTCTTAAATTGGAGCCTTTTACTGCTTAATAAACACTTGAGAATGTAACACTGAACTCCTTAATAATAAACAATAAAGAGGTTTAAAGAGGACATAATATAAATAAGAAAAGTTTAGAAGTGTGTCTATGATTACAATTCCGTTGATCTTACATTGCCTTTAACGAAGTGTGGCTAGGTGAACTTAGTAAAAGTTGCAGCGTTTGGTCAACGTACGACAAAATGAGGCCCGGAGCAGGTTAACAACTTCGTCTTTCGTGGATCAAAATTACTGCTTCAACAAATTAAAACAACTGCTAGTAAAAAAATAAAAAACACTACATCTTTAACCTCTAGAATTTAACTATCTTTAGTAAAATTTCTTTAGCGGCCATGATAAAAGATAACTAAATTATAATCCTAACCCTGAGTGAACCTTCACAATTTTTTTTTTACTTTTAACATTAATTTATGTTACAGACTAAATTCCACCTTCCATTTCATACACAACCTTCTTCTTACAATTGCTTCCTGATCCCTCGAAGAAATTGTTTCAGATCTCTGGAAGGAAAGTAGTTTAGGAAAGGTTGCATACATTTAATATTGCCACATACATTTTAAAGGTTTTATACAATTAGATCTATTTCCATTTAATATCACATGGGTGAACTTTTATTCATCACATTGTTTCCAAATTTTAAATCTTCCCACTGCTCTCCAGCAAGGTGTCCATATATGAAAAAATGTATTTATGAAAAACGTGTTCCACACTATCGTCTACTCGACAGCCTATACGTTAAAATTTAGGCATACGAGAACTCAGAAATATACACTGCATTCAGTTCTCAACCCTGACGTGCTAATCCTAGTGAAAAGCTGACGTAGCATTGTCTGGAGATTTTAACTTTAAAAACTTTTAACAATTTTAACTTTCATGCACTTTCAAGCTAGTTTTTATTTTAACGTAAATTCTACTATTAGCTTGACTTAACACTTTCATCCGTACAGATTTATATCCGTTTAGAGGCATGCAAACACATATTTCATAAAACGTTGATATTTACAATTACTTTACTTGACTCTACTGAAAACATTTTCAAATAATTTATATTGAGCAAACTTTTCTAGAATAAAGAGTAACGTAGTTTCGGAAATTAACTGAAATCTTTGCAAAAATTTCCTACATTGTCTGTCAGACTTGTGAAAAATCTCTTTCTTATTTTAATTTTAAAATATACTGCTAGAAATGAGAAAAGCTCCTTGATCAATACAAAAATAAATTTGGTGTTTATCGAGGCAGCAACTAAAAGAAAATTTCCAACAAACTTAGAATTAAATTAAAACATAAATGGATTAATTTCCACTTATCGTTTTTGCTTGTCGATGTTAGTCACCATTTTCTGTAGGAACTGCTTCCAGGAGGGAAATTACCTGATCGACGGTCGCTGAGGTTGTCAGCCGCTGCCCTCTTTGTGAATCGGCACTTTTCTTTTGCACGGCGCTCTTTTTTCTCAAGCCACATTATTCTGTAGTTGACTCGAGCTTGTAAGTGCTGTCAGGTGTAAAGCTTGTAAATGCTGCGCAAGTCAACGTTTCTTGTCCTGTGCGGGAGCTGCTGATCTGATTCATTGGAGGATTCCGCTGCTTCCGAAACACATTCTTGCGCAGGGAAGGTTGTTGCTTCAACGGCCGCTTTCTGTAGTGGAATCTGCTTTACCATCCACTCCTTTCTCGGCACTTACAAACCGGATCACTGGTTCTTCGGCTTGCGTTGATTGGCCTTCATCCAGTCGCTCTATCTTCTAGGTCGTTCCCTTCTGCTTCCGTTCCCAGTTGACTTGTTCCCCTTTCGTGCTGGCTCTGGCCTATTCATAATACTGTTTCCTTTGGGCACCTCATACCTGGACCTTTTGACTTTTGTTTCTCCCACTCTGGCTTCCTTTCATTTCTTTTCTGGAATCAAAGTGCTTGACGCAGAATGTCCATCTTTAGTCGTTGACATTGATGCTTTCTCTCTGCCAGAAGATGATTCCTGCAAAATACATTTGGATATTTGTATATCAGCGCGATCGTAATATTTTTTTCACTTGGTCCACATTTGCAATAATATTTTCGCCGTTATTTACTTTTAAGTAATAGACAGTACCACAAATCATTGTATACAGAGCGGCCCGTCGAGTTCTGATTTTTAGAATTTAGCATCTTTTTCCCTATGAGAAGCAAGACTACAATGTTTTATTTTAAGTACTTTCTTCCCAGTTTTAAAGCCAAAATCTTTTCTTTTCTATTCATAATAAATCTTTTGTTTTGCTCTTGCATTATCCGAGTTTAATACTGCTTCATTCATCAATTTTGAATGTTTGTTAATTTAAATTATGCCTCCTGTTCTGCAGAAAAAGAAATCTTCCGAAGAGGGTATCATTTTCATCCTTAAATAAAATACAGCTGGCGTTTTCCCGGTAGTGTCATGTTTGGCTGTTCTTAGGACAAAAGCGCATTCGCTGACATAGTCACCCCAGCTTTGATGGTACGTTTCTACATAGCTAAAAATAATTTTAATTCTGTTCCTCTTTAACGCTCTGCAATATTCGATTGTGGCCGATAAGGAAAATCTTCAAATGACTTATGCCAAGCCCCGCACATAGATATTCGAAAATTCGGCTAATAATTCGGGACTGCTGTCTGATATAATCCTAACTTATGCAACATATACTATTCAGATATATTTATTTAGAAAATAATCAGACACTGTTTTAGCTCATGCTTTTTGAAAGGGAACTGTTTCTCCACATTTCAAAAAATAATCGTCAGTAACGAGCAAATATATATTTTATTGCGTTCACTACGTAGGTATGAGCCTACAAATCAATTTTTATTAATTCATTCGAGAAAGTAGCTGTTACGTTAATTAGATACCTGGCCGGGTTATAATTTGCTTCATTAACTAATTGACATGTGAGGCACAAATTTTTGAAGTTGCCAAAAAAAAAAGACCATCTCTGCACGGTTTTTTTATAATGCCAAGATGCCCTGCAACAGATGCATCATGCAGTTCATAAAAAATACTTAGCCGTACACTGGCTGAGATAATAGGTCTTAATTCGCTGTTCTTACTTGCTGTTTTAGCATAGAATAAGCGATTATTAATTTTATTATAATTTGCTGCTGTGCTTCTAATCTCCACTATATCCGGATGTTCAGAATTTTATCGATCTTTAAAATACGCATGTAAGATATAAGAAAATACGATAGCTGCTTTTTTAAAAATAATTGGCGACCTCAAAATTAGAGCGATTCTCGATTTAGTGTTCTTCCCATAAATTCATCTGTTCTCCCAAATTCGAGATCCTTCTATGTTATGTATCAACCTAAGATTAACAAATATAGCTTGTCTTCACAAGTACACCATATATATCGCTAGTATAAATGGTCTTAGCACAATAAACTATGTCATTCTTCTATTCGTGTTCCTTCCGCCACGTCAACATCCATTGCTGCTTTGCTTCCCCGTCTAAAATGGTAGGACATTTACATAGTTTAAAAGAAAATGAAATATTATAATATTGTTCCATCTAGAAGAACTTTTTTTATATAATATCCTCCGTCCTCTCAGTAAAAGAAAATGAATCCGGCGTTTTGGTATGCAAACAATAAAATATCTGGTTTAAAATGGCTTTAGCAAGATTTGAATTATCACTCTATCTAAACACATATTTATTCTGTCACTTTTAATTTTATCGCTTTTTTTTTTTTTTTTTTTTCTTTTTTTTTTCCTGGTTATGTTTTGGGCGTACTTTGTATTTTAAAAATATTATTAGATTTAAAGTTTTTCACAAATCTTCATTTGCAGATAAATTAAGATTCGAAGAAATCCGAAGTTTCGTCTGACGATGATTAGTCCTAGAAAAGATAAAAGATTAGGCTTAGAAATGAAGAGGTTTCTTATTTTTGTAATTTAATCAAATTTTCTGATTTTTAGCCGTTTTTCAGACACTTTTGGTTATTTTAGCTGTTATGTAACTGTTGAGAGTAATAAATCTTGACTTTTAAATGCAAAATGATCAATATTTTCTTCTTAGTAGTCTCGTAATTTTATTAAATGATACGATCATGAACTATAGTAATTAGTATATCAACTAATATTTAGCCTTGCCGTTAAATATTTGGTCTGTTACCATTTTGATGAAGAGTCTCTCATCCACAGAGAATGAATCGGAGTTTCACCTGCCCCAAGTGAATTCAAAACTGCTTCTACATTGCATGGGTATTATTAAATTTTAAATTAATTCATAACTATCGTAATACATATTATTGGTTATTCCATATTAAAAGTAAGAATATTGAGCTACAGAGTACGAAATATATTAGGACATCAGCAGAATTTTAAAGAACAATAGGAAATTATCCATACAAGAATGATTGCGTTTAATTTGCTTAAATTTAGCTTTGATGCAAAACAGGCAATATTAGTATCTCGATTAGTTTTATATTTTGATAAAGCATTTGCAAATAGCATTATAAATGTTACGTTCTGTTTTTGTTTTAATGCATTTAACTAACATTATAAGGTATTTCTCCCGCCTTTTTGGCATGCCTTCGTGGTGTGGTTATCTGTACGCTGGGCGCGTATTCCAGAGGTCAGCAGGTCGATTCCCGGCGAAAGCTTTGCTAATTTTTCATTTCTCCGGCTTTCAAAAATACCTAATGTCTCTACAACATCATGAAATTAAATATATATATATATATATATATTATTTAAATTTCTAAAAGCATTATATTTGTGGCAAATGAAATATTTCTAATTTAAAGTGCTAACATTATATTTTACAATACATGTAGTACACAAATATTATATATAAAAATACAAAAGTACAAGTCTTTACTCAAATCCACTCTTCAGTAGTAGGTACTTAAAAAAATCCAATTTTGTATAAACCCTCAGAAAGAATTGAATGGTTACTGTAAATAAAGCACAACTGCTTACATTCGTTCAGCAATGCTTTCAGCAGTCCTGGAGATTTTACTTTCCATCCATTTCTATTGCCCTTTCCGCATCTGAAGTGGAATAAAAAGCCTTTAAATATTTAAATACAAGTCGGAAGGAGAAATGTTGTTCAAGCTGTTTAATTGATTCCATTACAAGCAGAACCCCAGCAGAAAAGCTCGTTCTGATCAGAGTTTCTATCAGACAGTTGAGAGTTCTAGAATGAAACGCAAAGCTTTTCCATGGTCCATCAAAAATGAATAGACAAGCTGAGTGAAGTCAAGCTTTGGTAGAGAGGGTGAATGAGATAGAAGTTGAAAATCAACGATACAATCTTTTCTTTCTTCATTACTTTATTTTTGTTTGTACTTTTACTGTAAGGTTCTCAGAAAAGCGGTCATCGTTTACCAGAGAAGAAATATTTTTCAGGGTTTATTGTAGAAAAAGCATATTCTGATATGATGTGGCATGTTCCCTGCATCTTAAAATACTTTGAAAGGTGGCTCAGAAGAAGGGTGACCTGATGTAATGAATGTACGTCAAGGGTAGAACACAAGTAATTGCTTCGATCATGTAAGCTGTTTTAAATACTATACTACATTAATAATAAAAAATCTGAAAGATGTACACAAATGAATTATATGAATCAGTTACCGATAAATGCATAATAATATTAAAAAATGGTTTACTTACTTTTCAATCGTAGATTGCAAGTTAACATTATGATAATACTCGATTTTGACAAAGTTGAATAGGTTGCAAACACTTTGCACTCTTTAGGGAAAGAGTGCAAAGTGTTTGCAACCTATTTTAATTAAAGTTACTATTAAAGTGTTTGAAACATTTGCTAGGGAGCAAATGCATGAACTTACACTGGTGTGCAAAAATTAAGGACGAAGTCGAAAAATTAGCATATCAGCTGAACGAAGAGGCAGAGCGGACAGAAAGACCAATCAGGAGATTAAGTAAGGTGTAAGGTGATGTACGGTAGCACATGCGCAGATATGCAGGTAAACGTAATGGGTGAGTGTCTGAGTAGTATAAAGCATGTTGTCGGTGTAAGATCAGTATTTCTGGCAAAGAGATTGCACGCCGTATAGCAGTTAAAATCACGCCGAGTTGCTGCCTCAGCGAGAAATGGCGAATAATCAATCTGTTAGACGACATCTGGATGCTTTTACCCGAGGTCGAATCGTTGGGAAGTTGGAGGAAGGCCACAGTTTGACAAGTGTGGCTGCAGAGTTCGGAATTGCTCACAGCATCGTTTCACGACTTTGGAGACAATTTTAAACTACACGAACAGCTATCCGGGGGTTTAGTAGTGCTCGTCCACGAGGAACCACACCCGCAGATGACCGGTATATTGCCTTACAGGCCAGAAGAAACAGGCGGCAAACAGCGGGAGAAATCGCTAGACACACGACACAGGCAACTGAACGACCGATATCACGTTTTACCGTGACCAGAAGACTGCACGGTGGTGGTCTGTTTGCACGACGCCCTGTACGGTGTGTACCTCTAACGCCTGCCCATTGGAGAAGGCATTCTCTGTGGTGCCGGGAACAGCGGAATTGGAGAGACAATGAATGGGGACGAGTACTCTTTACAGATGAGAGCAGATTCACTCTGAGTAGCGATTCTCATCGCATACTCATCTGGAGAGAGCGGGGAAGCAGCAATCATCCCTCGAACATCATTGAAAGGGACAGGTATGGAGGTGGCGGTGTTCTCGTTTGGGGAGGCATCATGCTTGGTAGTCGTACAGACCTTCACATCTTCGACGCAGGTTCAGTCAACGGGATCCGTTATTGTAACGAGATTCTTCTTCCATACGTGCGTCTTTTTAGAGGCGCTATGGGTCCGCAGTTCCTTTTCATGGACGACAATGCACCATCTTATCGCACACTAGCTGCCGAACAGCTCTTAGAGAGTGAGGATATTGAACGTATAGATTGGCCGGCACGATCTCCGGATCTCAATCCCATCGAGCATGTATGGGATTTTCTAGGCAGACGCTTGGCAGCTCGTACCTTACCACCAGTAACGTTCCGGAGCTTCGATTGGCGCTGCAAGACGAATGGGCAGCAATGCCTCAACAACTCATTGACACCCTCATTCTCAGCATGGGCAGACGCTGTGAAACCTGCCTAGCAGTCAGGGAAGATCATATCCCCTATCAAAGACCGGATGTTTCTTGCTGGACACCAGTCACAGGGATGTTTCGGCTTTCAGTCGCATTGCGCTCCATGCTACTTTTTCAATAAAGCTTCTTTTTATCCCTCTGATTTCTCTTTTAGTAAGTGTTGCTTAAATTACTCATGCCCTTACGTATTGGGGATCTTACGGTATTAAATGTGTTCATTTGGAAAGCTTTTGTACAAAATTACATTGAAAAAACCGTCTCGTCCTTAATTATTGCACACCAGTGTAGTTCATTCAATTCACTTGACAAATCCAAGCATAGTTAAAAACCTCAGACACAGAATGATTTTACTAGAACAGGATCGAAACGTTTTTATCTTTTATTTTATATTCATGTAGTATACACGAGCACGAATGTATATGTAAATTAGGTTAAAAATTGGGAAATCGAAGGCTAATTTCCTGAAGTCACTAATTTTTTAAACTTCTAAATCAAAGGCTACGTTCACCTAAATTGTTAAGAATATTGTAAAACATGAACTGAATAAATGAATTTTACATTTTTATTTAAAATGTTTTCGATGTTTTGAGAAATTGTATCATCATATGCTATACAAAAGTTAACATGTTATTATCATATGCTATGTAAATTCAATCTTGAGTGAGTATGAGTTTAAGCATAAAACAAAATCTTTAAAATTGCCTTAAATATATTATTATATCTGCAGATGATAAACATTATAAAGCAAAAAACTTGTTTTAACCTGAATGAATTATAAGAATTATAAGCATTAAAATTATTATTATTTTTTTTTTTTTGTTATCCTGATTAAGACAGAAATTAATGACCTATGATTTCGAAAACATTATCATGTATTGGGTTGTTAAAAAAGTAATTTCTATTTTCCAAATAGATAGCGTAATGTTCGTTTTGTTATTATTCTTTCAATCTTATATATTTCTTTTCTTTTGAGATTTAGCAGCTGACACTTTTAGTTTGCCAGAGAAGCAAATTCTGTGTATTTTTTGTTTTCAACTGTCAATTTACGTTCAATTCTAACATGAGGTACAAAAATAAACATTTCCAACATAGTTTACTTTTTTAGTTTCATGAAGACAAGAAAGCGGCTGAGGCTCACAAAATGATATTTGAAGTTTATGATGTTGATTGCTTAATAGAACGCTAGAATTGGTTAAAAAAATTTCGTTCCGGAGATTTTTCACTTGAAAATGACCAACTTTCTGGACAACCGTCTAAAGTTGACGATGACAAAATTAAAGTCAGAATTGAATTGAATCATCATGTAACTCATCATGCAATGAAGAGAAAATTGCTAAATGGTCAGATGTATCACACACAATTAAAAATCACATAAGACGTTTTAGACTAGTTAAGAAGCTTAATATTTGTGTTCCGCATGAATTGAACGAAATTTACTTAAACACAATGAATCAATATTTCCGACCTTGCTTACCTTCATGATCCGCGTTCTTCGATTCTGGTCCGCCGCTTTTGTAGACAATCCGATTTGGTTTCAAATCTCATCTAAAATTGACCCTATTTTGCACGAGTTACTTTATTTTTAACATTTCACACAAAACAGAAACAATATCTAAATCATTACAACTTCAAAAACACTTCTAACTATTTAGCGTCGTTGTTCTACATAGCGTCATTATTCTACACCGTCATTATTCTATATCGTCATTATTATATAACGTCAATGTTCTAAAAAGCGTACACTCATCATTGCCAGTTCTAAAAAAAAGTTTCTTTTTCGAATCTCTTCGATATAGAGGCTCGATCCGTTCCCCAAGAGCGGAGCTTGCGTCGTTCGCGACAAGAATATTATAGAACAATTCTTTTCTTTCTTTAAATATGAATTAGATTTTCATTGTTAGTTGTACGTAGATTATTATAGAACTAGATTATTAACCACACGTGCATGAACTGTTATTAACCCTACATTTCCTTTACTTTTGAAATTTCATAGGCAACTTCATAGGCATAAACGTGCAGATTATTAACCACACGTGCATAAACTATTATTAGCCCTATATTTCCTTTACTATAGAAATTTCATAGGCAAATTTTTATTGCATCGCTGTTGTAGTTCACCAAAAAATTACAATATTTTATGTTTCGTGAATTTAAATTATATTAAATAAAGTTACATGAAAACTATCAACAGGTTATTCAGTCTTGTTTTGTATAAAATCAAGCAAAGAAATGAGTTCAGTATTTAGCACAATTATGTTACGCTTCTTTTAAGGTGGAAGGTTTTTCTTTCATACTGAAATGATTAGTGGCCGAATCACCAAGTACTGGTAGTTCGGCCTGGTCTTGATTCTAGGTGCCTGGGCTGGCTGCATGGTCGCTTGCATGGTCGCTTTTTCTTACCACATGTATAAGAGAGATACGAATCAGTTTAACTAAGGAAATCTTCCACGGAGATATACCTTTCCTTATAGCCCTCATGTACTTTGCCTTAATCAAATAAACCGAAATTTTGCTGTTGAAAATATTTAAAAGTTTAGAAATAGGATTTCAAGCTATTTGCTTAATTTTTTGACAAGTCTCATATTAATAAGAATATCATCTAATCAAATAGTCATTTACCGACAGATATGTTTTGCCAACAATGTATAACTGCCAATATAATTTTTCCCGTTAGGAACATTCCACAATTCTAAATGGTAATACTGTAAGGGTTTCCAAATTTTTTTTTTTTTTTAAATACTGTTGAGTAGGGAGAACATATTGCGTTTAAAACTAATAAATCCAGTGCTGAATATTTGATGGAAAGGTATTTCAGCATATTTTTTTTCAAGTTTAAAGAAAATGCTTTTCGAGCTTCTCTTTTGTTTATAAATAATGTTCTGAGAGTGCTGACATAGAACCGTTATTCTCAGATATTGAAAAACTGTGTGAATCAGTACTTATAATTATTTTTCTTTAATATCGAAAAAACATAAATATGCTTTAAAGTTAACTTTTCCCCCATGCTTTGCATGTGCTCTTGAACATGTAATTTTAATGTAGTGTTTTGCTGGCTGAAGCAGCAAAATTAAACTAACATCCATTCAGCAGTCATCAGTATAATTTAGGGGAAATCGGTAAATATTGAGATCTCTAGACGACAGCAACCTTATATGAAAAAATGATCCTATTTTAATTTTAATTGTTTTTTTTTCCGTAGATATACTTACATTAAAGACCTCCTTCCATATTTCTCGAGAAATTTGAATAATTTTCATCTAATAATGCAAAATACTAAATTAAATTATAGAAATCAGAAAACTAAAATTTAGCGTCCATTAGTTATCTCACGGGTGTTCAGCTGTTTATTCAAGATCTAAACACTGACAGAAATTCACCGAAATGTAAATACCATGCTATTACAGTTTTAAACACATAGAAAAAGGATTTTATCTATTTATTAATAACTATGCAATCTCAATAAATTCTACAATTCCGAGTTCTGATGCAGACCTTCTTAGTTTTGCGAATTGAAAATTTATGTTAGTGGATATGATAACACTATAAATTTTCGTCCCGAGGTTACATTATGAAATGTTTAAAATTTGTAAAAAAATCCTTTGAATTTATTTCTGTGTATGAAAGCGATGTTTTCATCAGTATTATGATCCATATAGTGCATTTGTTAATGGCACATCAAAAAACAATCTTCAGATCTAAATTATTTATATAAATCCAACGAAAAAGTAAGACAACGTTCAGTTGTTGGATAAGGGTTAGCTAAACTAACTGCACAGATTCCTATTTTGAAGAAACAATTTCTGCATAATTATTGACTCATAATTTTAATGACGTGTGAGATAATTCATAACTTTGAATGTAAATAACGCATAATCATTTTCATAATTACAGCACTATACATTTAAATGAAACACTCAGTACTTGTTGAATTTATTGCAATGTCTTCTGATTTATACTTTAGATTAGATTAAATGATTTAGATAACTTTCCTTAAGTAAAAAATGACTATTTTTAAAACTGTTTTTTTTTTTTTTTTTTTTTTTTTTTTTTTTTTTTTTTGATAAGGTTTAAAGCAATAAATATGATTTAAATCTAATTGTATATTCGATTCCTGAGCAGGCATAATTCAGCTTTTATACGTTTTCCCGCTGTACTCTTCATACATTTGCATTCAATTCAGTCATTTCTAATGTGACTCTGTAATGTTCATTGTGCACACTTTAGCTTAAACATGTTTTTTTTTTTTTTTTTTTTTTTTTTTTCCCTAGAGATTATAAATATCTGATAATAAAATGTAGGAACGTATAATAAAACATATTTGTAGTTACAAATTGAATACAAAATTTGAAATGCTCCTGAAGCATCATACCAAGTGTTCATTGTGGAACTGATGAATAAACCAATGAACGGTAAACACAGATACTGTTATATCAAGAACGTATGAAATATATAAATAAATGTGAAGCTAAAATATACGATGCTTAATTTCTATATGAATGCTATTATGAGACATGATAATGATAAACTGTCTTAAAATTTCTTGATATTTTGTGTTCGAGTTTCAGACGAAAAACGTATTATAACCTAGAGGGAAAAAATATTATAACCCTTCCATTGCCGCGAAAGACGTGAGAAAAGTTTGAGGTGCGTAGAAAAGATAACTATTTTTATTTCTTAAAAATCTTTAATTCAGTAAAACTTTTAATTTAGTGGGAATGGAAAACTCATGAAACATTTTCGTCCTTTTTGTTTCTGAAGTGACGGATGACTTATAAATTTACAACTTTCATAAAGTTAATTTATTTTGGAAGGCCAATAGTAACATAAACATAATTAAAATGTTGTTCCTTAGTTGACTACTGGCATTTTTGTTATTAGTTCATTTTAGCGAATAGTCACCGATATGCATAAAGGCGCTCGCACACTTATAAAACTCAATTTACAACTTAAGAATGCGAATTCCAAAAAAGTGCCACATCATTTGATAGTTTCTGTCTTGCCGTATTTTACATCATAAATGTGCTGGTACTTTTGTACAAGGGAGTCATTGCTTGAGAAGAATAGTCTGATATAAAGGTTTTTTCACTTAAATTTCAGTTTATACATTGAAGAAAGCAACTTTTGTCGAAATGCTTCATTTGTCTTACACCTTCGATAAGGTAGACCTAGAGCCACCGTGACCTTGGGAAATATCCAAAATTTCCAATAGCCTCGTCTGTCCCTGACTACAAGGTCAGGTTCTTTTCAGTTTTTACCGCAAATGGACGTTAGCCAAGATGGACAATTAGTTTAGAAAAAGCACTTTGCGTTGAATCATTACAAATGGCTGAATCACTTTTATAATTGTTGCCACGAAATGTTATTGCCTTGTATAATATTTAAAGAAACTAAATAATGAAGAATATGCATGAATATGTGTGTGTTTCTCGCATTGTGGAAAAACAACGGTACCTACAGTCGTCAAATTCTGAATAACATAGCCCTCCACCCGAATATGGCTACATAGAAGCCCAAATACCGAATTTGTTTTATTTTCTATTTCATATTTTGTAAAGCTTTAACGAATTTTTGATTGAAATACTCTATAATGTCAAAGCGAGCAGTAAGACATGTGTGGAATAAAACGTTTTTATCTCTAGCAGGAGTGACTCTCTATTGGAAATTCTAAATTTATGATGTTTTTAAATATTTTTAGCCCAAATGTTCTCGAAACGTGTATGTGTCTGTAAATGAAAAAACGTCCGTATGGCGTAATATAAAATCTGAAAGCTTTCAGATTTTATTTATTTATTTATTTTTACATTTTCGTTTATCCTTCATATATATGCTTATATATTCTCTTTGCTTGTGAGCTTTCATATCAGAACTGAAGCTTATTTTTCTTTCGTATTTTCTGCAACTTGAGAATGACTATAGTTACTTCAAGTTTTTGTGGAAGTCTTCATCTTTCTTGAATATATCCTTTCCTTTTCATTCATTTTCATCTTTATTAAACGATATGGTATTTGGAAATACCTTGCTCTTTTAAGCGAATCACGTATGAGTTGTACAAATTCTTCATTTGTAAGACATCAGCGACAAGCCTATTCATTTATACTCTGAATAAGATTGATATAGCATTATCCCATGTACTCATACTTTTCGCTGACCACTTTACGAAATAAGCAGATGGTTGAACCAGTTGCCGGAAATAGCGGTTGAAATATTTATTTACTCAATAGCATTTCATGGAATATTTGTAAAAGCATTTCTGCTTGGTTTCTAAATCGAAAACCGACGGAATGACGGCAATCCGTCTATGAATGTTAAACAACCATGTAATAGGTTTTCAAAGTACACTATCACAAGATTCCTTTTCTCCAATAGGTAAGTTTTTATATAAATAAACTAATTAACCTTTATGCTAAATACATATAATTTTGAGAAATGATAATTTAAAATTTACAGTAAAATATAAAATATCAATTCTGTCGAAAAGGATTATGTAGAAGGTAAGTCAAGATGCTTTTAAATACGATCGAGTTAAGTGAAATCACAGTAAGAGCCGTGGTAGGTATGTCTTAAAATTAGCTCAGTAAAACCATGAGGTATCACACGTCTCTAACATTATTCTAATTTAGGTAATGGGTTAGGGTCTGTAGTTGAAGAAACGCTTTGTCTTTCCTCATTTATTTTGCTTAATTAATTAACTAGATTTCCTTGCACTTAACTGAAAGTCCTTTGGAAAACAAATTGTTTTTAAAGTATTTTAAATAGCCATTGTGAAGAAAAGTAAGCCACTCTGAAGACATGCTATACTGCTAATTACAAAATAAAAGCAGCACTAGGTTTGCAAATGAAGGAATAATGGACATGCTTTTAATCATTATGTTATACAATGGACATCTTATATTTGTTCAATGGATTTATCTAAAAGGCAACACTCAATAAAAATCAACACAAATTCGAAATACATTGCTTTAATAGTCTAAAAACTAGCGAGACTTATTCGGAAACATGTAAAATTTAGTGTAAACTACTGCAAGTGAAATCAATCATAGTAATTATCAACAAAAATAGTAATTATCAACGGGAATTCGCATTGTCTACTCTCTTCTTTGGAGGCTTCTTCTCGCTAATAGACAAAGAATAAGTGCAAAGGCTTTGAAATTCATTCTATGTTATTTCATAATCATTCTGCGAAAGATCTAGGAATTTTCGGGTGAATTTTTTAATTTTAAAATCAAGTTATTGTAATAATAAAATTTCTTGAAAAATTAATTTGAAAGAGAACTCTTTTAATGAAAAGTTGTAGTATTCCCCCATCAGTCTTTTACAATTATTTTTAACTTCGTTATGTAGCAGTCCTCTCTAAAATATATTACATACCATATTATTCTTTCTTCATTTCTTTCACTAATTTCTTTAAATCTGGTATAAGTAACAGTAGCTGTATTAGTAACATTCATATTCTAATTCATTACATGTCATGGAATATAAATGCAATAGATTAACTCTGAAAGAAAGAAAAAAGTAATCAGAAATTCAGGAACAGTCAGATTATGAGACATTCAGACCGCTTTACAATTGGAGAGAGTAATACTGGATAACTACCCAGAAACGAAGCAGAAGTTTAAAAAAAAGAAATCTCAAAGCTTTCATATTTTACATTACTCCCAAAGATGCATTTGTTAACGCTTGTGGGTTACCTTTATTTATTAAACATCATGTTCTTCGCACTTAAACCATAAAATTCAGTTCAACAGCAATATCGCAAAATAATTTTGTAATGAGCCTATCTTTAGAATTTCCGATACACAGTCTCGCACGCTGGAGACATTTTTTTTGGCACCGTGTTGCCATTGCTTGCTTTGAAATCGTTGAGTTTGAGTTCTTCAATAAAAAATTCGTTAAATTTTTACACGGTATGACATAAATAATAAAACATATTCCAAGTTTCAGCTTCTAAATGCCTATATTCGAATGAAAATGTATGTTATTCCAAATTTGATTGCTCTAGGTACCGTCGTTTTATCACAATGCGAGAAACATATATACATTTATGCAGATTCCTTAAGATTTAATTTTTTTTAAATATAATACAGGACTGTAATATTTGGTGGCAGCAATTTGAAAACTGAACTGGCATTTAAAGTTTAAAACGCAATCAATAGCCCCTCTGGGATAACGCCTTAGGGCTAAAATAAAATCTAAAAGCTTTCAGATTTTACATTACACACAAAGGGGCGTGTTTTTAACGTTTTATGGGTTACCTTTATTTATTAAATAATATGCTTTTCGCACTTAAGCCAGAACATTCAATTCAATAACAATTTTAATATAAGTAAAATAATTTTAATATAAGTATATCTTTATATTTTCTGATGCACTGTCTCGCACCCTGGAGATAAAAATTTGTTTTTTTTTTTTTTTTTTCGTGCAGTGTTGCCACTGCTCGCTTTGAAATAGCTGAGTTTGTTAATAAAATATTCTTTAATGAATATAAAAATGTGAAATACATAACAAAATCCAATTTAGGGCTTCCAGATAGCTAAATTGGGTGGAGGATTACATTATTCAAAATTTGACGGCTCTAGGTACCGTTGTTTTATTACAATGCGAGAAACTTACATACATTTATGTAGATTCTTCATTATTTAATTTCTTTTAATATAATAGAGGTCTGTAATATTTGGTGGTATTAGGTTAAAAAATGAATCAAGGGAGAAAGTCAATCAACGCAAAATGACAAAAGGAAATTTATAGCACACCTGGGCTAATGCGCTTCGGGCTAAAAATACACAACAGGCATAGAAAATTTCTATCTCAAAGTGGAATGTGACCCTATGTAATTATTGCTCTTTTGGATGGGTACTATCGCTCCTCTTAATTTGTAAAAAAATAATTTAGAATCACCCTGTATATGTGGCTTAAGTGAATCTTTGTCGCAAACAAAAATTGAAGAACTCTTCGCGTCATTATGAAACACTAACTTGAAAGCTTTGAGTAGACAATTCTAGGATATTCGTTTCATAATGCATCATTTAATTATTTTTTCTGCGAAACTAAAACAGTGAATTTTGAGCCGGTGATTTAAAGAAGGACGCTAAAGCCTGAAAGCTTATATGCATATTTTCAACTTCAAAGAATTTACTGTTTAGTTGAATTTAGTATGTCTTTTTATAATACAATTCAAATAAAGAATGAAAACTAGAAAAATAGCTATTGTAACCACAGCTTCAAAAGAAAACTGAGAGTACGACTGGATTGCAAAATGATTTCAATGCAGATGAAAAGTCTGAAAAATTGTTTGACCGTCTAGGTACAACCGCAGAAGAATAGGTCAGGTGACAGGTAATGGAGAGCGCAGACTCCTGTTGGCTATCAAAGATTAGCAGGAATTATCTTCACTATTCTCTCAGGTGTTAAGTAAAATAATTTTTGCATGACCAGACAAGGGCGAAAGTAGAGAAGGATAGGGCATAAAATCAAAATGTTTTAACTACATGAATATTTGATATGCGACGAGAAGCCAAAGAATTAACATATCTGATATCCAACACTAGGACAGAATGACAGACTGAATCTCATTCAAAGCTATCTTAAAAGAAATTAAATATTTCGCTATTCGTGGAGAAAAATGCATCCTAATTGTTAAAAAGTGAAAATTACGTTTTTCTCACCACCCCACAACAGGCGTGCCGGTAAATATATCAAAGAATGATTCAAACGTTCAGATCACACAAAAACGACAATTATTTAGCCTTGATCATATATTCTAGAAATATTTGCCCAGTTTTTACTGAGAAGCATCAACGTAACCTGTAACCATTTTAGATGAAGTGGTTAAAAGCGTTAACTCAGGTTAAATGAAAAAAGTATTTTCAGCAAATTCGATTTTTCATACATAATTGAACAAGTAACAGTTATAAGTTAGAGAATCAAATTAATAATGATATCTCTAGCATATGAAAGAAAGAAAATTATAAAAACTTTATTTATAGAAGAATTAAATTTAAAACAAGGGACTTCATAAAATACTAGAATGTGACAAAGAAGAAGACACCGAGGGGAAGCTGTGAACAGAAAATTGAAAACATTGCGCTAGTATCAAAGATATATTCGAATGCATCTCTCTGAAGATCTTTTATTGAAGCAAGAAAAAGATTTATTTCATGTTGAGTCCATTTTATTTTATGCATTCATTTGCAAATTAAATCATTAATGTTTATTTCATGATTAGAGAACTGCCTTTTATTTAAAATAGTTCTTGCATGCACAACGCATTCGTTTAAAGATGCTGAAATCCGCTTCAGTTAAAATTCTTAATATTAGGCAAATACCTTTGGTCTCATGAGTGCAATTAGTTCGAGAGTTTCGATTCTAACTAGGTTTCGTTTAAAAGCTAGATGAACAGTTAACTGATTTAGGTTTCCCACAGTAACGTTAATTTCCGTCGTTTAATTAAAACAGGTCTTAGGTGTTTCCTTCCAGTGACGTTTATTTACGTAAAGCAGCTATGAGAGAAACTTCATGTAGTTAACTACCTATTACGACACATTTATGCATGGTCATAAAGAGAATTTGAAGTTTGTTTATTCGCGAAGAAAATTTTATGCTGGTAATTTTAAAGTCAATTTTTCAATCTTTTTCGTCTCTATACAACTTTTTGAAGTCTTTTACTCGACGTTTGGATGGGAAAAGACTGAATGCGTATTTCTGTTTTAATGTATCTGTTTTTACCATCCAAATATGTGTTAAATCTCGTCACGAAAATCGGAAATGAATACACAGTTTTCAGGTTTTTACATCCATAAGTTTAAGCTTTCCAAAGCCATATGCGCGGTCATCTGAATATGGCAAATCACAGAGTAGCTCTCTGCATACGACAAGGAATGCCTTCGTGGAGACATTTTAAGAAAATTGGCCCACATTTTTCTTGCACAGGGGCAAATCAGGAAATCACTCATGCGGCTGACCCTCTCCTCTGGCACTGAGCTCGGGTCAAATTTCCAGCTTTCTTTGATCTTAACTACTCCACCATTGGTGGGGCCACAAACATAATTAAAAACCAGTCGGTTTAGACATGTATATATGACCATTAGCTTTTCCTGATAAGTAATATATGGATTTCTTTTCAGCTAAACATTGCACACTGAAGCACAGAGACAAGCACAAGTAACCTTTACCATTTTTCGAAATGAGACATTTGCCTTAGGCTCTTGTATATTTTTATAAAAAGCGGGTTGGCTTCGAATGACAATTCCATTATTACCTTAATATTTTTTTAATTAAATACAAAATTTCATTATCTATGAAAGTAAATTTTTAGTCTATGTCAATTTTGGAGTTTCCGAGGAGCTACAAAACGATAGTGAAAATTTGAGATTTGTTTTCAGAAGATTGCGCAGATGCTTTCTGTGAGTTGGGGCGGTAAGTTGCTCATATGAGAGCAGCTTTTAGCAGAATAAGTTTACTTAATGTGTAGTTGAAATTGGATGTTTAATATGGATATTCAAATTCTACATGCTTTATATTGGTAAACAATATAAAGCATGTAGAGGTTAAGCTCTTTTAGGCCCTTGTGTGTTTTGTAAAGGCTATGTCTTTAGAATGTAAGCTTTTCATTCAGAATAAATCCCAAATTTTTACCAATAGAGCATTAGGCTGATGGATTCCATTTGTGAATATTCGAAAGGTATTCTTAAATATAATTGTTTATGAATAGTTCTTGAAATTTTCCGCGTATGTAAAATGTGCGTATTGCCCCTGCATGCTTTGCAAATAATCCAAAAAATCTCACATTCATAGTATCGATGTGTCATGTTTCGTCGTGGGAGATTAAAATGAATAAAATCCTGAAACCCTGCTAACACTGAAATTCGGCCAGTTATTCCATTAATGGTAAAAAACATTACGGATATTCATTGTCAGGTATTGGAAATGTACGATGAGAACGTAAGCAATGACAGTTACGTATGGAAATGGATCAGATTGTTCAAGCTTGGAGAACTTAATGAGAAATGAAAACAACGGTTTATAGCTGGGGATTTTTAGGAGTAGCAGACATGTATGAGAAGGATATGCAAGTATTCTTTATTCGTTACGATAAATGTCTAAACCAGCATGTGTGCATTTATGCAGAAAACTGATGACTTTTGCATAAATTCAGAAAATACATGGTTCTTTAAATATGTTGTGTTTCTGTTGCAGAGCGAATCTTAATTAAAAATAACCCTCATATCATCAAATGGATCCCTTATATAAGGTGTCCATAATTTAATCACTGGATAACAAATTTAAATTGAAACGAAATTTTATGAAGCAACACGAAGTAATTTAAATCGGTATAATCCTTTGTTCAAACAATTTCGTTTTCTCTAATTTTTGGTAACAGTTTCCATAATGGCGTCGTACACTGAAAACGCATGTGCGTTTCTGTGGTTATGAGATACGGAATATTTGAAAAAAGTTCAGAGGCGATTTCGACATGTTTTAATCCCAGACAAAATTGCGTCATGCATTGAAAAAAGCAATATGCGTTTCTCTGTATACGAAATACAAAATCTTTTAAAAGAGTTTAGATGCGATTTCTACATGGATTTCATAAATATTCACTGACAGAGCAATCAGTTGAAAGATGATTAAAACATTTCGAGAGATCATACATGTTTATGTAAAGTGCATATAAGCAAAGTGTCAGTAATGAAAATGTTTTCTTCATTGGAGATGTGTTTGTGTACAGTCCAGTATATGCATTTGCGTCGCCAGCTCGTAAACAGGAATTCCTGGTCGTCTGTTGTTGTTCATGAAGTTGTTCATGAATGGAAAGTTGTTCTTGAACTAACACATATGAATAACCGAATAATATTCTTTATAACGACTCTTGCAAACACACATGATCGTAATATTGGTATAGTAAAATTAGAATTTAATTATTTGTTTTAAAAGTAATTATGTTTTAAATTTTTAAATTTTTCGAGTTCATTCTTCTCTCCTCTCACTCTTTAACATTCACATACTGCTGTTAGAAGAAACCACAGACCTGGAGATTATCCTTAACACTCTATTGATTGGAATTGCAAATTACGTCGTGTAGGAATTATTTCATTTCTCTGGACAAAAGCGACATTTTTCAAGAAAAGCTGATTTTAAATACGATAAATTATTTAAACTCAAACAAATCATTATATGCTTGTGGGTCACTGTTAAGTTTTGCATTAAAATTTCTTTTTTGGCCACATTTAATTTAATTCCATGAGGCAGTTTTTGGACATAATAATTTTGATAATTTAAAATTGTACCCGAATAATGCGTAAATAATGAAAGTATGTAAAAAGTTATATTTCTTTGTTACTGCAAACAGACACCTGAGTAAAATGTATTTAATAAAAATGAAGTTACATTCTTTCCCTCTTTTTCAAATCATCAACAGGTCCAAAGAGATTGAGCAGAATTTTTTTTCTACACAACAGATCCACATAATAGATCATCTTGCATTCTTTTGATACAAATGAGGATATACTTATAAAAATAAAGCACATTATTAGTTGTAAAGAGCCAGATGAAAAACAAGAAAGAAAGTAATGTTAAGGCCGTATATATACAGCCTAGAATGTTTTTTGTGATATCTGTAAGAAAGTATATAAACGGCTTAGAATATTTTTTATTTTAGAATATCCGCATGTCGCATGTAAGAATGTATATATACGCGCATATTAAAATATGTCAAAGAAATTAAGGCAATATATCAAAAGAAAACAAATCCAGGTATGAAATACCAGGAGAGTTTTTACATTAAAATCAAAAAAATAATTTGTTCTTTTAGCAGTTTTGGGAAATTGTGCTTTCTTAGCGGAAACCCTGGCCGCTCAGAGGGTTAATTATGAGAAAGAAAGCTTTTCTTGAAATAATAACAAGCTTAGACTGTTTTAAAAAACTGATGAAAGGTTTTAGATTTCACTCGTCGCCCAAAAGGATTTGTTAAAGCTCTTCAAGCTGTTGCTGAGCTCGCAGTCTTCCAGTCGGTTGTCGAATTTACTTCTACTAACATCTTTTATTTATTTATTATTAAACATCGTTTTTTTTCGCAGTTACGTCTAATACAGTGGAACAAAAATCAAATTTTTAACAGCTGCTTATTTGCATATGTTTCGGATTCCCTATGGAATGTTCAGTGTTGCCATATATTTTACACCTTATTAGCATTTTCGCAGTTTGTCAAATGAACAAGAAAGCTAAGAAAAACATTTTTTTAAACTTCTAATTAGTAAAAGTAGTTGACTCTACTACTACTATCCTGTTCTCCGCCCTTAGGCCGCATAAACTTCAACTCAACTGCAAAGTTACAAAATATTTATCAACAGCGTGTCTTTAGAATTCCCGATAGAGCATTAGAGATTGCCATACATAATTTTATATTCTCTGTATTATTTGTTTATAAACTTTATTACTCAATAACATTCCAGATTAATTTTTAAGGTATCTTGGCTTTACTGAATGACACCAAGCTAGCCCGTGGAAGACAAAAGTGTTTTATTTCCGGCCGCATTGCTTTCATACAGCCAAATTTTTAAACTAAAATTTAAAGATAAATATGTTATATATTTCCGAAGCCAGATGGGCATGTTCGTGTGGATGACTACATAATTAAAAATTTGATGACTCTAATTACCGTCGTTCTTCGCAGTGCGAGGAATATACATACATACATGCAGATTCTGCATTATTTAATTTCTTTAAAAATAATACAAGGCGATAATATTTGGTGGTAACAATTGGGAAAGTGATAATCCGTTTATAATGAACCGACGCAAAATCCCATTTCGAAACTAATAGCTCCTTTTGGGCCAATAATTTAATATACCTTTTTTAATTAGAGTTATATTTAGTTATTAATAATCACTACTTTGTTTTAAATTATTATAATTTACATTATTGTGTTATTATTATTATATAAATAGTATATAACAATAATTCAATAGATTTTTTAACTATATATAATATTTTATTTATAATTATACTTTGTTATTATAAATTAATAGAGACCTTTTTATTTATAATTAACCTATTTTTATATATCGTTAATTATAGTGCAAAATGTTCTAATATGAATTATATCTAAAATATGCTAATAAATTTATCTTGAAGACTTTTTGAGTTTCACGACAGATAAATGTAGCTGCGAAGTAAGTATATTGTATGCATTTTATGGAATGTGATATTTATTGTATTTATGAATATTCGTTTCGCAGTTATGTGAAATAAATTCGCTACAATGTAAGGTATATTTGAGATAATAAATAAAAGGCAAGCTTATTAATTTTAAAATCATCCTTGACAATTATTTAAATTCAAAATCCACGTATTATCTTAAATATCTGAAAATTCCATTATTTTAAAAGGCTAGTCATATTTTAATTTAGCATTATTGAAGGCGTATTTACTCGTTATTGTTATAAAATTGCATTAAGACTTTTCTTAGACACAACTATTTTTATATCATAATCTGAATTTTAAAATGTCTTTCTAAATTATTTTCAAGTGTTATTATTTTATAAGTTAGTTTATAAAACGGCTGTTAAATCCTTTCGAAATCTTTGCCCTAATCACAAATCGTGAATAGAATTTGAAACTTGGTTTAAACACATTTACATAGATTTACAAGGACACATATGATTGAATTCTTTCACTGGAGAGAGTTTCACGCGATCTAGATGTAATTCTTCTCTTAAGAAGGCTAAAGATTTACGGGAAAAACGCACAAAAACCGATAGTAAAGGAAGGGTATCATATTATCTTTCTGTTACGTTTCTGCTTCTCTTTTTCTATATTTACTATAACTGAAGATTTCGAAACAAGATTTTCAGACTTTAATTATGTCAATTTTATTTAACTGAAATGAATAAATTAAGAAAAGTGAAATATCTCATTTTTAATGCATTTTGTTTCTTTAGAAAGCGAATGCTTTTTTTTTTTAATTAAAATCAAAATAAATTCTCTCCAGGATTCGAGTCTGGTCCACTCGAGCACACGTCGAGTGTGCTACCGTTACACCCCGATGGCATGCCGGAAGGAGGAAGAAAATATCTTATATAGCAGCTTACATATTTTCATATTTTTAAATCATTATTATATGTATTAAATAAATTAAAAGCTCGAAAAAAATGTCATTTTAACCTAATGAGTTTCTCGATACATAGTGTGAGATTTTCATTTATTCTTTCTTAAAAAGTTGATAAGAAAATTTCTGAAAATGATTATTGAAAGTTAGCATGGACATGGATTCGTAATTTTATGTTACGTATAACTATGATGCTATGCATTTCTAACAAAATCCGTTTTCTCTGTATCTGTGGAATATCCTGTGATTTAAGAAGTACAGCTGAAAAGCTATATTTATAAATTTATAAATGGTGTTAATTATAATGACAAATGTCACGGTGTTGTACAGGGCTTCTTAAATAGCTATGTTAGATGAACAAGACTTAAAACTAATATGCACAAATGAATAACAACGCTTACACGTAATACTATCAGCTAAAAAGAGCCCGCTTGGGGGGGGGAAGACAAGGCATTATTCTCCTTAACACGAGAGAAATATCAGGAACAACCAAATGGGTAATAAAATAACGCTTAATGAAATAATCACCGAGCAAAAATCTCAATAGCAAACAGTTTCATATCTCCGAATTGAACTAATTCTCTGAGCGAACACTAGCTGTAATGAAAATTTTCTGAGGAAGAGCAATTACTTCTTCTGATGCGAAATGAATATATTGAATAATCAGCTGCCTTCTAAATAAAACTAACTACATTTTTTTGTTCTACACGAAAACTTTAAATTAGCGAGCATCCTCTCTGAACGAATAAGTAGATAGTGGTTTTATTCAGAGTACAGAGTACACAATAGCAGTATAGACAGAACAGAACAGAAGGACACGATCATAGGAGGCTTAACCCGCGGTCAACTCAGAGGTATTTTACAGTTGGGTTTATGTACGTAAATTCAGAGGTTAACTGCCACGCATCCACAAACAAAGAGAAGAACGATGCAAAACGTAGTCCCCAAGAGTTGTTCAAAGGAAGCCAAATTTCCAAGGACAACCTGCCGTAATCTAACCATGCAGTAAACCCACAGGGAAAGGGGTAGACAAGACACTACCATATGGTGCCTGCCAAGCCTGAACCTACCACCGAATAAACGATACAGTTTAAACAGTATAATAACAGCGTAAACAATTTAATATATCCTATTGTGAGAATATAGAGGAAAACAATGTCAAATTAACACGAGCACTGATATGTTTCGATTATCAGTTTTCCTTTCAAGTGTAGTTCTTGCTTATTTTCTGAACAAAAGCTCAGTTAATTAAAGTGAAATGTCTGGCTCATTCTGGTAAAATCTACGTAAAATCAGTCTAAAATGTAACAGACTTACAGAGAATTATATTTGTGTCCTTAGTAACTACAGACAGTAGAAAACGTTTAAACAAATATTTTCATTTAAACAGAACATAGAACATAATTTCTTGCTTAACAAAATTAACCACAATTTGTGGGAATGTGCCTAAAGTAACTATTAAATTAAAATTTTAAAGACAAGACTGAAAAGTTAAATTGTAACCTAAGGTGATTCAAAATTTCTAACCGGAGTAACTAACTCAAATGTCGGCAGCAACAATGCAAAACCGAATAATTATAAAATTATGAGAGCTGATAACGGGCTCACGAGAGGTTGAAACATACTGTTTCTTACAATTCAGAAACCTCAACCTAAATACTCTCTTAACTGTTTTACATCTTGGTAAAGAAACGGAAAGCAGTTAGATTAAACGCTGAATTATAAAATAGCTGGTTGATGTGACTGATCATCTTACAAAACTATTTTAGCTTTTTTAATTGTTTGTAAAAAGTAAGTTTTAGTTATAAGCAAATGTATTTAATCAGTTTGAACGTATTTTTTTTTCATTTGATGAAAATGTCTTTTCTGTAACTGGTTTACAAACACCCTCATCAAATGTTTATGTTGCATTTAAATTCTTCATAACCAGTATACAACTTGCCCAAATAGAGACATAGGAAGAGGGAGACTGCAATAAATGATAGATCTCGTTATGTGTCAATCTTTGGTTTTGAATTTGACATTTCCAAAACATTCATACTTTCGTCATTTAAAATACTTCTGTAATGCGGGAAGTATATGAGTATGACCAAAGATTGCGATATTAAGGCAGGGTAAGGACTCTTAAAACCCGGGCGAGGGGCTGGGTATATATATATATATATATATCTTTGGCTCCTTAACACGAGAAAAATGATTTTTGCAGAACGGAATTTGATAGTAGCTCCATATACCGAATTTCAACTGTCTGAGGCTAATCGTTTTTTAGATATGCGAGACACATACATACGTACATAGAGATGCCAATAAAAATGCCTTTTTAATCCACTATAAATCCATTTTACAAGTACGGTCATACAGAAATAACGCAAAAACGTCGGCCAAATGGATCGAGAAAGGTCAAAATTTATATTTCGTGTTCTGTTCTGTCTATACTGCTATTGTATATTCCGTACTGTGAAAAAAATCACTATCTACTTTTTCATCCAGAGAGGATGCTCGCTAATTTAAAATTTTCGTGTACAACAAAAAAATGTAGTTAGTTTTATTTAGAAGGCAGCAGATTATTCAATATATTCATTTCGCATCAGAAGTGATTGCTCTTCGTCAGAAAATTTTCTTTACAGCCAGTGTTCTCTCAGAGAATTAGTTCAATTCGGAGATATGCAACTGTTTGCTATTGAGATTTTCGCTCGGTGATTATTTCATTAAGCGCTATTTTATTACCCATTTGGTTGTCCGTGATATTTCTCTCGTGTTAAGGAGAATAATGCTTTGTCTTCCCCCCCCACGCGGGCTCTTTTTAGCTGATAGTATTATGTGTAAGCGTTGTTATTCATTTGTGCATATTAGTTTTAAGTCTTGTTCATCGAAGCTATTTAAGAAGCCCTGAACAACACCATGGCATTTGTCATTATAATTAACATCATTTATAAATTTATAAATATAGCTTTCCAGCTGTACTTCTTATATCAGAGTACATTCCACAGATAGGGAGAAAGCGGATTTTCATTAAAAATGCATAGCATGATAGTTATACGTAATATAAAATTACGAATCCATGTTCATGCTAACTTTCAATAATCAATTTCCGAAACTTTCTTATCAACTTTTTAAGAAATAATAAATGAAAAATCTTATATTAAGTGTCGAGAAACACATTAGATTAAAATAAAAATTATTTCGAGCTTTTAATTTATTTAGTAAATATAATAATGATTTGGAAATATGAAAATATGTAAGCTGCTATATAAGAAATTTTCTCCCTCCTTCCGGCAAGCCTTAGGTGTATAACGGTAGCACACTCGGCGTGTACTCGAGTGGACCAGTCTCGAATCCCGGGGAGGACACTGCGCATTTTTCACATGTCCTGCTTGAAAAAAATACGATTGACTCTACAGTGAGGCCCGAACTAATAGGTAGTGGATAATAATTAGTCACCACCAAGATTAGCCATTGGGTCATGTAATCCCCAGTCGCCTTTTTAAAGAGGGAGTATATAAGGTATTTTCTCACTCCTTTCGGCACGTCTTTGTGATGTACCGGTAGCACATTCGGAAGCGTATTCGAGAGGACCAGGTTCGAGTTCCGGTGAAGGAATTGCATATTTTTCACACGTCCTTTCAAAATGTACAATAAAATGTTAAAAAACACTAATGATTCTACTACACTAAACGAAACTACAATTATACTTCATAATATACTATATAAACATCAGCATTTAATCTATTATAATTGCTTTGATATCAGTGCTGATTTTTAGCACTGATATTAAAAAAGAGCTGCTTTTTTTTTAATATTCAATTCTTAACTTTTAAAAAGTAAGATAATTTTGTGCATAAACAGCATTTCTCAGTAAGCAATAAAGAGATATTTTAAAAGCATCCCTTTTGATCAGAATTTCTTGTGTAGATAAAGAAAAGCACAGTTCCTCTGCAAAAGTATTTCATATTGTTTTACGTATTTATAACTATGGAAAAGGAAATAAAGTAATCGATTCATAAAATGTTTACTTTTAAAAAGGAAAAAATTCTTTTTTGAGTATTTTATACAAATAATAGTTTATCAAAACATGCATTACATAAGAAGATATTTTCTTGTCATTCTAAGTTAATAAAACTTTCTGCTTTCTAGAATAGTATACGGCGACCATAAAAAGACTTTCTTGATCTACGAAGCCTTGGCGGGCCTATCTGCTCAGCCAGTGGAAATGAAATTTTATTTTAAGGTATGCCCTCAAGATTGTAATGATTTAAAATAATAGATCTCTTACGTTCAAGGTAACAGTGAAAAAAATGCAATATTTTTTAAGAGAGGAAAACAAAAAAACTTTAACTGGAATTACAAGTCTGATCGTGTACAAAGGTTTTCAAGATAGAATCATCTTCTACAGCTTTACAGTTTCGTGACCACTGTGATTCCCTGACGTTACTCCGATAGATTCCTTGTTCTGTGCTTCGAGGATGTACACATTTAATCCATGATATTTGTCAGAATTGAAAAGATGCCATAAAACGCCAAGTTATATAGATTCTCGTCATTATTGTCAACAATTCCTCCACATGCATTGCCTTATCATTAGCGAAGGTGGGCACGCTGGAAGCTGTGATTCCATTAAAAGTGTTTTCCCTCTCATCTCTTGTGTTGTTATTGTTTCTTTGCAAAGCTTTCCTTTGCACATCTTTTACTCTGACGATTTTCGTCATATTTATATGGTTCCAACGTCATTCATGGTGTTTTAATGAGCTGATTAAAAGTGGTGTTGCTTTTTGAAAATTTCAAAATTATTTCACTATAAATCGTGAAACTCTATTGCTCTAAATCATTAAAATCTCGTGTGCATAATTTCAAATAACGATATGTGAAATTTCATTTCGATTGGCTGAGCTGATAGTGTTCTGGGAGTTCATTTAACAGAGAAATTTCTCTCTTTTTTTTTACTACCCTGATTTTCAGAGATTTCGACGGTATGATGAGGAAAATATTCTTTTTGTTATTATATTTATTGTTGTTTTCTTTATTTGAGTAAATCATGCAGTGTATCATTATGCGAAAATTCAATATAAGTGTTATAGAAATAGAAATAAAGGGACATTTTTTGAGTAAAAGATAAATTAATTTGTATTTATTTCTGAATACGAATTTTTGATTATCGTAGAATATCTATCTTAGACACAGGTGTTCTAAAGAGAGTCACGTTTAAATTACAGAATTCTATTATAGTTTAATCATTTGAAATTAAACAATACCAATTTAAAATTCCATTGTTAAAATAAATATTAAAATAAACACTGTCTCAGTGATATCTAGACAGTCATTACATCAAGTATATCTTAAATATACAATTTAGCAAGCAAATTAAAATTCCAGCACATAGATGTTCAAAAGCATGTAAGCATCTTTTATTGTCAAGAAACTTCAGTTTCGCTTTACTAAATCATGTAACAATAAAATCAAAAATAGCAAGAGGAAAGAGACATAGAACTTTATTTGATACGACTTTCTAAGCGAAGAACGAATGCCTCTCCAGCAAAGGCCTGTTGTTTGCGGCGAGGACAGACAATTAGTCAGTTTTTTGTTAGCATCTTTTACAGGTATCATTAATTTAAACCACTTGTCAGTTTTGTCTGTATTGTTATGTTCAAATCTTTTCTTTTTAGAAAGATGAAATATCTCATACAAAAACAAAATCTTGAAGTATGCCTCATTGCGATATTAATGGACCTACAGGATTAGAATGACATTTCAAATTCCCATTTAAAAAAGTATATCATTTTAAATGACAGAAAAGAAAAAGCGTCGAAACAAATGCACGTCATTTTTGTTGCATGTTCTGTCTAAGAAAGAATATAATTATTTTTGTTTTAGAAAATTCGATTATTTTACTAAGTTGTAGGGTCATTAGATTCCCTTGTTGCAGGAAACATGAAAAACGTGCAATGATCTCGTCGGGTCTTGAAACTTGGACCTCGCGCATATGCTTCCAATTACACTACGCAGGCATACGGAAAGGAGGGAGAAAATACCTTATATACCCCCTTTTAAAATATGACTGAGAATGAGGGGACCCAATTCCCATAGCCTGGTGGTAACGAATTATCCTCAGCCAACTTTTAGTTAAGGCTCCACTGTACAGTCATTAGGATTTCTTGATGGTGGAAACATGAAAAATATTCAGTGTCCGCAGTGGAATTCGAATCCTGGAATTGTCGAGTATCCTTCCAATTACACCACAAAGGCATGCAGAGAGGAGGGAGAAAATGCCTTAAAAATATATTCTAAAGGTAAGTAATTTCAATAAGAATTATGTAAAACAATTTTCTAGTGTAGAATAAGGTTTTGTATGAGTGTGAAAATATGTAAGTACATTAGCAGTCAGTGCTTGTGCTACAAATTCAGTCAGAAGAAATGAAGAATTTTAATACAGAATTATGTTCACAATGCAAGGTAATGACTCATTCAAATAAAAATACTTCCTCGTTTTCCATTCCTTAAATGAGAATAAGTTGATTTTTAATCAGGTTAAGTTCGGTAACATTACTATTATCAAAGAGAATTTCTACTTTCTGTGTCGCTACCGACACACTAATGATGTATTATCAGTTCAGAATGTTCTGCAACGAATGTCAGGTTTCAGCATTAGAATTAAATTAATGTGACTAATTAGTTGTATTAACGTATTATTGAAAGGAAAATTAATCATTAGATTAAATCTGAGGAAGGAAAAGTTTGGTATTAGTCATAATATTATCAGGAAAGAAGGATTCATTACTAGTTACACTACCTTTTACACGGTATTCTGAAATTAATGATGTATAGCACAGTAGTTTATCATTTGAAAAAGACATCTGAGAGATGGTTATTGCATAAATAAAGAAATTTTTCGAAACTTTTGCTACTTAAGATTTAAACAAAGCTATTTTTTTAAATAATATTTTGTGTTTGACGATTTATATTAATGTATCAAAGGAGCCTTACCATTAAGAAAACGGTCAGTAACACTAAAAAGCACTGTGTAACTAAATACACATTATAGTTGTTGACGGTTAAAGACATTTGTTCTCACTCATTTCAATGGGCTGCATTTGTTTTTAGGCACATTTTATTAATTTTCATTTGAAACATATCCAATATTTTTTTAACTCTGAATTCTACATATTTATTAAAATCCAAATTTTCATGTGAAAAACACTCCCGACTTCCATGGCAACTGAATAGTTTGCAGCAGCATTTGGCTGTAACGGCATTTTAGCGATTTTAACAATGTGTAAAGTATATATAAGCCAGTTTCCCTTAGCATGTCTTCAAAAAAGGCATCCCCCTATATAGCCATATAGCCCTCAAGGGCTATGCCAAGATACAATAAGCCATATACGAAAATGTTGAATTCTGTGAAATAGTTATTAGTCATAAATGATATTAAAAGATTCCTCTAATAAGAAAGTAATCTTTTAATCTTTTAAAATCATGCAGTTCCCCCTTTCTAAAATTATGTAAATAAATAATATTGTATAGTTAAAAATAAAATTTTACACTCAATTAGATATAAAACTATTATTTGCCTATCCCATACATTTTAAATTAGGAATTATAAAACGAGGACGATTACATTTATTTCGAGAAAATTCCGATATTAGCTTTCTCAGTTCAAAACCGCACAAAGAGAGCAAGAGCTAGAATCTGGGACTATTCAAGCAGAAACACTCTTTGGTGGTACGAGGGTGTGCTATTAATCTTAACCTTCACTGGCTTTTCAACTTGTGGGAATTTCCTGTCACCGAAACTCGTGGCACCCAACCGACTCATAAATCATATGACCTTTGGCAATTTTAAACGTTCCCTGTCAGTTAATGACGTCACAGAGGTGAATTTTCTGTTAACTTTCCTTTTAAGAGAACTTAAAATTAAGAAAACATAATTTGCAAATAACTCTTCTATGAATAATTCTGCTTAATGACACTTTCTGGCGTTAAAATATTACATTTTGCATAATTTGATTCCATCTAAAGTAGCTGTTAAAATATATGATATTCCCTTATTCATAGGCTGTACGAACACGTCATTCACCATGAACATCTCGTTAAATGGTATTGTGAATAGTTATTTAACGTAATAAGGATTGATATCCAAATATATGCAATAATATTAAAGTAAAGATACTTTAAGAATACTGACAGTTATTACTTCCATTTTAGAAATATTCTATAGCCTGAATTGTTAGCTGCTTAGTAGCTGCTTGTTAGCTGCTTCCTGAATTGTTAGCTGTTACTGTTAGCTGCAAGTAGCTCCTAATAACAGTCATGCATTGCACCAATATATGCAATTTTACATGAAATTTATTTTCTATAGCATGTAGAATAACTTTTTTCAAATATTTTACACGTGGGGAACATTTTTAGAGAATAGATAGTTCTGCGGAACGCTTTAATCTTCTTGCCTTGGGAAAAAAAAGTTATCGCCAATTAACATATATTTTTAACACATGATTAAAAGAAACTGATTTAATTTTACATTGATATCAAATTAATAGAAGAAAATATATATGCAATGACTTAGAAACTCGAGTTAAGACACACAAATAGTTGTAACCATAACCGATAGTTATTAGTATTTGCTGACGTAATAGCGTAGTAAAAAACGAAAATTACGAGGACCCGTAAGTTAGTTTTCAGATTTATTTGATGAGTGCCTATGACTAGACTCACGTAGTAAATCACACAATAAATACGGGTACCGCGGCGGCCCCAGTTAAGCCTAAACCTTATCGTTATAAAAAAAAATTAAAAATTTCAGGGCTACATTCAAGAAATTAAAAAAAAAAATATTAACACCAATTAGCTGTCGTGATGTTAGCTCGGTAGTGCTGTATAGAAAGAAAAATATTTCGCCAATCACAAAGTGTTTTGCCGTTGACTGTAGAAAACTTAACCTTATAACTAATTATCCAGTCTATCTTCTTCCCATAAGTGAAAAAATTAAATACAGAAGATTCATGTTCATGACAGACAACTTAGGACCTAATATCCGGCTTTTTCCAAACTAGATTGAACCCTCAAGATGTCTTTAAAACTGCGTTTATCACAATGTAAGGCGTTTACGCACTTTCTGGTAAGGCCTTTTGGCTCATTTCCTTACTTAGGATATAAAACGTCCAAGAAAGAAACTAAAAGTGAAAACTTTAAAATTATAGCTATAAAAATTACACTCCCCCGAATACTGCAAAGAAACTATTATCACTCTTAGATATCTATTATTATTATAGAACTTTCATTACACTCTTCGATAAAATAGCTGAACCCTTGTTACAATTAAAGAGGGAAAAAGTCCGTTTTACTTGGTCAGCAGAGGCAAACACGACAGTTGAAAACCTAAAACAAGCTTTGATAAAAGCGCCCTGTCAAAATTTCATGAAGGCGACGAAAATTTAGAAATGCACATGCCTCTCATCTTCAAGCTGATCAACAGTAGTTTATTCAAAAGACAGAAATGAGGAACAGACAGTGGAAAACGTAGATAAGATTAACCCTACTACGACAAAAATAAGATACAAATTTTCAAAGATACACTGCTGGCCATTAATATTGCAACACCATGAAGGAAAGCAAATACAAAAAAGGTATTTATTGTACGTAAATACTAGTATGGCATTAAGACACAATGATTAAATTTGTAAACAGGTTTGTGGTTTAGAGGGGTGCGAAATTAATAGGAACAGTTGCCACTTCTGGCAGCTAAAATGGCCCATACCCGGTTAGGTAATCAAACTGGGTTTGATGACAAAAACGGGTATCTTTTCAATGCTGCTTTAAGTCTATACCACATTTCATCAACTGTATTAGGTGTAGAGACGTGGAAAGCCAGTTTCTCAACAACCCATGACCAGATGTTTTCAATGGGTGACAGATCTAAAGACCTTGCAGGTCAGGGCACCAATCGAATACCCTGTGTATCGAGGAAGGTCAGAACACGACGAGCAACATGTGGTCTTGCATTATATTGCTGGAAGATAGCTTTTGGCAGGTCCCGAAGACAGAGCACAATCCCTAGACGTAAGTTGTCAGAAATATATCGATCTGCCTTCAAATTACCATCGATCCGAACTAGAGATGTGCGTGTTGTGTACCCAGTGGCTGCACAAATCATCACACCAGGTTCAGGCCCCCTATGCTGATATCGAATGCAAGCAGGCGACGTACGGCAAGCAGACGATATTGTGCCACTCATGTACCCAGCTTCGTTGTTCAGCGCACCAGAATCGCCATCTCTCTCTGTGCATTGTCAAGGAAAGCTGAAGTAATCGTCGCCGTGCTGATAGTTCACGCTACTGCAAATTGTTGACAGACCGTACGAGCGAATACTTGGCGGGCTACAAACGTGCCATTTCCTTACTAATGGTCCGTGATGTGGTTGTGCGCTTATGTACAATGTGTCTGTCTTCTCGGGGGTTAGTCATGGGAGAGGTTTGAAATCCTGCATGCCGTTCAGTATGATCCTCAGTAACTATTGATTCGATATTCGTATGACAGTGGTTGGATGTCTACCAGTGCGACGGGAAATATCACGGAACGATAATGCTCACTCCCGATCCTGCATCTATCGAATTCCGACACTTGTTGATAAGAATGTCTTCTTATTATTCGAGGCATAACACGAATTTCTGAGCAAACTCCGACCTTAAGCGCTTTCCTAATGAGAAATCCACTACAAAACTTTTCTTTTACTCAATGCTTCAGATGTCGTTTCTTCCTTCTGCGTCGTCTAAATGTGCTGAAATACTAATCATTTGCACATCCCAAACACTTCTTCCTCTCATGCAATTCTGACTTTCGTCAGATTATTCATTCCTGGTGTTGCAATTTTAATGGCCAGAAGTGTATTTTACAGGAAGGACAAAAAAAGTGGAACTGTGGCAGAGGACAATTCACTCCGAAAGTCTCCGTTCCAAATAGAAGAAAGTGAGATCCAATAATACGAAGTAACATCAGAATAAATCAATCCCACAACTTGAATTGAGAAGAGACAAGAGGTCAAGAAAATAGCCAAACAGAAAGGAATCCAGAAGGGCACGCGAACCACCAATGGTTCAGGGATCTTTCGGCAAAGGTTCAAGTACTTTGGGCACCACAAAAGGATATCATTGTACTTTAACAGTTTGAGGAAACGTTCCACTGTTAGGGCTGAAGTACAGTGAGGCTTCTACGTAACTAACGCATAACTGAGCAACCTACAACAACGCCGGTTGAACCAAGGATTTTCCAACGTTTCGGATTACCTGAAGTGCTGCAGAAAGGCCCAGGGAAAATTCAGGGCTAAAGAAGCGACCTAAGGATGCGAGGAATCCTGAATCCTCAATAGAGAGTTTGGGTTGGTCCAAGGAGTGAGTGAGTGATGGAGGACTTGGGCTCCATCCCTCTACCACGTTGGTTAATTGGTATAACACCACGTCCACCCTTATCTAAAGCATCATTGGATGTTAATGAAAGGAGGGCCACACCGGCATCTCGCACTCAGCACCTGGTGCATAACCATGCCAGTCCACCACCCCCAGCAGACGCTAGGAGTTTATATAAACATACATAAGTAGGATACATGACCATACAGGGGCATCAGTACATAATTGAGGGTGTTACAAAGAGAATTCATGGCATTTACATCTTGTTAACAATAATATAAATTTCAATAGTTTAAAGTTAGCAATACTGATTGATACATTACCTATACATAGTGGATAATTATACATAACAAATACATGACTAATAGATATTAAATATCTTACTTTTACATCTGTAACCCAGGCCTGCTTTGCACTCGGTATTTACTTAGGATATGAGAAGTTGATATATAATTATTTTCATGACTTGAATCGTGTATCTTGTTATATGGATTCATTACTAATGTGCATTTTAAATTATGAGATGGTCCAAGGAAAAAGAAAGCACTGACGGAAGTAGAGACTCATCCCAAATAGAGGTTCCATATTCGACAAAACGGTGCGTGTCTCACTTGGTAGGCTTTCGTGTATAAACGAAAGTAGGAATGCCGAAAACAAATAGGTAAGTGAGAAATGAATGTTTACTAATATTCAGTTAAATTTTATAGCTAAAGTTACAAGAGTTGCTGGTCTCTTTTGAATTTCGCCTCAAGGGAGGTGATTTCAGTTGTTTGAGTAGCAAGAAATTCTAAAATTAAATTGTATATTCCTTCTAAATTTAATTTAGGAACAAGAACTCTTTTTACTCTGAGAGACTGATGGGAGAAAATATTAATGCAAATGTTAAGAAATTCTAAGAACTTATGTGCCTTGATGTAAAATGAAAGCTGCATTTTCTAATCTAATGTATTTTAAATAATTCATTTAATGCAGTACGTCTAATATTTCTTTTTGCATTGTAAATGTTAAAAGGATACTTTACTCATAGAAAAGCCATAGCCTTCGCCAACCTGTATGATTAATACATACATGCATACATACTTAAAATACCGAAACGCCTATTCCCGAACATTACCCGTCTCCTCCGGTTCCTCATGTCACCGTTCATTAATACACAAAGCGAAGTGAAATTTCCAAATGGCTTCTTTTCTACTTCCTAAGAAAGAATTTTGCACTAGATTTTTAGGACAAGATATCTAAAATAAAGTGATACAGTGCTTTTAGGGAAACTGCACCTATTAGCGCATACCTTAAGGGGAGGGAAAAAAACGTCGCAATTTCGGCCATTCAGTCGGTTTAAATGAAATGCCATCTCGAGTGTTTCACCCTTCAAGGAAGGGTTAAATATATGTTTTAAAGTAAATTAAGAATAGCATAATTAAATTTGGATAGTATGAATGAGATCTTTATATGGTAAATATTTTCAGCAACTTAAATGACAATGATTTCGTACCCGCTTTATTTCTATCATTTTAGTCACTCTTCTCCATACTTTGGTTTGAAGAAAGAACATCGTTTAGTGAGAGAAAATCTGCGTTTCATGCCCAAAAATGGGTTCTGTAGCATTAGGTTTTACGAAACGAATGGTCAGTACTCTTTTCAGCTTTTTAATAGAACCGAGTTTCTGTCTGTGAGAACTTCCTAGTTAGAAAGAAGAGTAAATAAATAAAGATGCTACTCATTAATAAAGAAAATGGCTATCTGATGTCTGGTGTAGAATTCTGACTTCCTTCCACCTCATGTTTGAACGTGGCACAACACATACCGTTTCTTCGCTTTAATGAACAGATGAGTTTATGGAGGAATTCCTAAGGAAGGACATAGAAGTGGCAGAGCGGTAAAATCGTTGAACAATGGTAGTTCGACTTAGGCTCGATTCCAGGCGAACGGGATGGCTGCAGGGACATTATCCTGTTTTTTTCTTCGTGTGTAACATGGTTACAAGCAAGTTCTCTTATAATATCCTTCATGAAAGGATACCGCGTCTTATGTAGATAGCGTTAACGTGCTTTTCTATAATCGACTAAATAAAACTTAAGGAAATCTAGCTCGTATTCATGATACACATACAGGAAATGTAGAAATAACGCCTATGCAATCAGTCCGTTAACCTGAGATCAAATATTTTCATATACTCAGAATTGCTGTTTCAGAAGACAGCGGAAATTTCGACATTAACAATCACTGTTTTTTTAATAAAATTAACACTGGGCACTTTAATTGTAAAAATGAAGAAATGTGGAATGCTAATTAGCAAGTCAAAATATTTTATAGTTAATTGCAGTTTCATAGGATTCTGACCATCATTGTCATGCTTTCTTGTTACAGTCGAGGATGCAGTAGAAATTCTAATGCTTAACTGTAATTTGCAGCGGTTGACGATAAGACACGGATCTCAGTTTAGGTTTTCCCATGCATCCGGAAGGAATGGGCAGTAAAATTTCAGAATATTCAAACACATAAAATCTGAAGAGTGAACTAGTACGAACGAATCTTACACATTGCGCTTGAATGAAGTGCTTAAGCAAATAATGATTCAGTTTTGTTGAAACAAATATGTTTCGAAATTTTTTAACCGAAATAAAAACATTATATTATTGCGATCCAATTGTTGGGAATTTTGTATTTAATACGATATCTTGTCGTTTCAGTTGCATAAGAGTAATTGAAAATTTATTACAGATTTTTGTCTGAAAAACTAATATTTTGCAGAGTTTCATTTCTTTTCATCCCCTCCCTCGAAGTATTAGTATGCAAAATGAAGACTGTTGTTTCCGTCTATGGAAAAATCAAGACATTCAGTCGCCTTTTCGAAAGTTAAAAGTTCCATAAAAACATTATAGTTTTGAATAATAGCTTAAATCACTCTTACAAACAGGAAGAAAAGGAAATGGAAATTTCTAAGCAACCGAAATCATTATGAGGTCACTCGCATGGCATCAAACGTAAAAGTAATTGAACCTTAAAGAAGTTCTGTGTTTACAGACGTATAAAAAGAAAACTATCAAAACTTCATATCCTTCCTAAGTACGATATTTATTTATATAGAAAGAAAAAAGCTTTCACTTAAATTGTATAGATACAAATACTAAGGAAATGGTAGTTTTTATAAAATAGAAAGTTAAAAAGACCAGACATGAAAAGAAAGTATTTTTGCTTTCTAAGAGTTCTGATTTAAGTGACTTATCTTTCATCTTAATGTATTATTTTCATTTCAGAAGGATATACTTAATTATTCAGCTTTTCTCGCTGATAAAAGAGAAATTCTACCTCTTACTTCACAGACTTAATATAAATACAGGGTATGTATTATTATTATAAGGAGTTGTAAAGACATTAGATGTTTTTGTGAAGAAGGAGACATTAGATGTTTTGTAAAGACATTAGATGTTTTGTGAAGAGAAAATTGTGTAATGACTGGGGATTAGGGTACCCTATCGACAAATAATGGTGGTGACCAATTATTGTCCACCGCCTTTTAGTTCGGGCGCCACTGTAGAGGCATTAGAAATTTTTTGAAGCAGGAGACGTGAAAAACGTGAAATGCTTTTTTCGGGACTCGAACCTGGACCTCTCGAATATGCGCCAAGTGTGCTACCGTTACACCAAGAAGGCATGTTAGAAGTAGAGAGAATATATCTTACAATGGGTCGCTAGTCTATTTTCCTAACTGAAACTTAACCTTTCAGCACGCGGGTATGCGCAAAACTTTCTACAAATTCAGTTTTTAATGCACATTTTTCGCATATCGAAGCTGCGACGTCTGAAGGTCATTTCTATTCCCACTTTCTACCCTTCCGCACATCATGGAATGTGCCAACAGGAAATCATTTGACTTTTTTTTAACTGGGCTTTTGTGCAACGTGGCAGCTTTTTCATAACATTTACGACAGGTGCGTGGTCGTGTTTTAAAATTCGGAAACTATTTTTTCTCAAATATTTTGTAATTTTGTGTTAATAATTGCGTTGTATTATTTTAATTTGAATAAATTTAGTTCAGCAAATTTTATATCGGTTTTCATGACCAAAAAAATATGTGCAACCAGCTGATTTTGCTCGGATTCTTCTAGAATTATCTGATAAAGAAAAGGAAGACAAGTAAACTTGTCTTACAATAGAACAATAGCGATTTAAATTCCTTTTTTCCTTTTATTTCTATATTTTAGAAATAAATAAAAACATTAAAGTTAGTTTAAAGCGCGTTTTTGTAACCAGTGTAGGGTTTATATTTATTTTAACTAACATTTATTTTAAGTTTAAACTATCTTTCCTGTCAAGCCTTACTTTCCCCTGGAACTGCCAATGCCAGAGTATATAAATTTTAGTAGAACGCGCAATGGTTCAAATTATCAGCGGAAGTATTCTGAGTTAAATAGAAAGGAAACGAGTTCAAGGTGTGCTGTTCTTACTTCACGAGCGCGGAGGTAGTTAGCCAGAATTTGAAGAACCCCGCGTTTCAGCCTGTGTGCTTGCCTTGGAGAATTGCTAATCGTTCAACGTGATATTCAAAGTTTGCTGAATTAGCAGCGGTATTGTAAAACGCGGTGAGGTTAGTTACTTTTAGAGAGCCTCGTAGTTAGAGTCTTGTTATTATTTCTTTTCAGGTTCTTATTTTTATTTTACCGCCGGGTCGGCGTAGTTTGTGAGCGTCAAGAGCACGCAATTGTAACTTCTTAAGTTGAATAAAAAGGGACTTAAACGCTTAGCAAGACTCTGTCTATTTTCCAGTTTCAACAGTCACCTCTTGGTTGCGTGCAAGTTGGAGGCGCGCAACTTTACACCAGTAAGAAGTAAATTTCCTTGCAAATTTTTCATACCAAGATGTTTTCCTTTTTTATTGTCTATACTTGTCTTTGATGAATATTAAAATTAGCCTTGATTTTAAAATATAACTGTTAATAATAAATTTAAAATTTGCTATAATGAAATACATCATTGCATTTAGATCTCACTAACATAAGAACTTAAAAATAATTTACTTATATTCGAATGTGATATTATTTGTATGTTGCAATAATAAGATTAATATTTACTTAACAAATTTATTATCAATAGTCACCCATTTCTGTCATTTTTCGTGCCAAAAACGGTAAAATAACGGATGTCGTAAAACGCACGTCCAAGCGCAGGGTGCTGGAAGGTTAACCAAAAGCTTCAAACCATTCAAAAAAGACGGTTGAGACTCGTATCCCTTTCCACCTAAAAGTATTTTGAAAGCCTCATGAAACTAAATATTTTTAGTTCACTTCAATCCTAGGGTGTTTCTGATTTGAACAGTCCATAAATTTACTTTTATTAATTAGTAACGAATTTAGTAAGTCCTCATTATTTTCTTGAGAGTTCTGTTTTTGATTTCAGATGTCTTTGTCCCTGAAAGTAGATTAACTAAATTTTTATTGCACATAAATATAGTCAACTGAATTTGGCACTCAAATAAATAAATATTACAATCAAATAAATAAATCTTGAGAAATGGAATTTGACCGATTATTTCATCAAGTGAACCACGAATAATTGAATTTGGTCAATAAGACTTTGAAATGATTGAAATTTGACACTTTAGATGATTACGGGTTCATTTACAATACATCTCAGAATAGAGAAAGATAAGGACTTAGAACATATTGCGGTACCCAAAATGTGGAACGGCCTGATGCCTGATTGATAAACACTAGACTTTGAAAAACATATAAAGATAAACAAACATACCTATATTAACAAAGCTGTAGCTCGGAGAGGTCACAAAAACTAACAATGTCGTGTAATAACTCTGAATGAAAGTTTCGATCAGAAATTTATATACTGATGATGCGATGTAAACTGGTGATCGACTTTGCATAAATTGTGCTCCGACAAGAGGTTTAACTCGCGAGTTCTTTTCAGAATCGGCTTTCACATCCTATGTTTTACATTTCGATGGTGTTTGATAATGTATTGTACGGGTAGGTTAAGTTAGGTTATTTGAACAGAGCAAAGCACATTAGGATTATCTGCTTATTGCATGTGTGGGGGGGGACATATAGTGTACTTTCAATAATCCGATCTAATGTCAGGGAAGCAGGTCACTGATAATTAAAATCATGGCTAATCCAGACAATCAATGTTCACACAAAGAATCAACTTAGTTCACAACTCTCTTACTGGTTATTTAATAAGTGTCTGCAGTCAAAATATGAGGTGGTACTTACTCTGCTTACGAGAATCTTTTATCAGTGGAATTTTAGCAAAGATCTTGATGCTGATTGAGCGTTCAGATTAAAACTTATAAATACCGGAATAGTATTAGACAAAATAAATGTTAAAATAAAAATATAATATTATATACCGATGCATCTACTAAATCGAATAATTCAAGATCTCAGTCGATAGAAGGATTCGAGATCTCAGTTCTTTTACAAAAGAGTGTCTTTTAGAAATCTTTGATAGTATTATCATACTATGAAAATCTATCAGAGAATTTTCAATTACATTTTTTTAGTGAAAGGTATCCAAATTTATTGTCTAAAGTACATAGATTTCCAAATTCCTTCAATATAGTAAATGGTTCTTTATTATAATCTCAAAAAAATTACTGAATTGGTTCATCTGTAAGAAGCACTATATATTTCCAGCCAAAAAATACAGAAACATCAGTTGCAGTTTCACTAGGATTTGAGGAGCGAATCTTTCATTTGCTAGTTGGAGTTTTTAAAAATATGCATTACAAAATCATGTATGCAGAAATGTGAACATTTCATTCCTTTTTCTTAAAGAGGAACTCGAGCAGGCATACCAATACAGCCAGTCAAACCAGTACAGGTGATGACGGAATATAGCCTTAGTTATAAAGTTTTTCAGATCCTCTACAGACATACGTATTTCGGTTTTCTGGACTGGGAAAATACTAGAAATTAAATTGCACTCACGCTAGGATTCGAAACGTGAATCTTTCTCTTGTTAAATATACGTGTTAATTACATATATCATGGAAGCATACACAGGACAATGCAATCATTCCGTTTTATTTGTGATATTTTAAGGTTATACAGAATATGCAAATGGTTTGTCTTGAATACTTTCACCGCATATTTTACAATAAAAAATGTGAGCTGAGCTTCAGATGAGCAAAGAAAAAAACGTTTAAAAGTTTCTTGCAAAATGATCAGTATTATCAGGTGCAAATTAATCAAACTAATGAGTATAATTCAAAAGTATTAAACAAAAGAGACAATTAGTTTATTACATTTCAATTAGCTTTAATAAATAACATATAAAAGTAGTTTCGGAAGAGAAGAAAAAATATATTTAATTGGAAATGTTATTTTACAATTAAGATATGTGCAATTATGCAATTTCTAATTCACTAGTTTTATCAACACTAGTTAAATTTTAAAGTCAATAAAGTTACTAAAATCCACAATTTCGTAAATCGATTTATTAAATGACCACCTGCGGCCGAGCGGTCAAGTCGCTGAACACTGGTAGTTCGGTCCGAGGTTCGAATCCTGCGAACGGGTTGGCTGCATGGGCGTTTTCGTGGTTTTCCCCATGTGTAACATGTATACGAGGCAGTTTCCCTTAGAAAGTCCTCCACGAAGGCATCCCTCCCCTTAGGCATACCTCGAGGCTTTGCCATAATCACACACACACACGATTTATTGAAAATGCATTTATTTGGAAATTCATATGCAAAGTAAATCACTGTACTGACCACAATATTTTTTCTAGAGTCCTTCCTATGCATTAAAAACAAAATTCTGAATTTTAAAATTGATGGTGATTTTAATTCTCTTCACAATTTTAAATTCCTGTAATTCATTAAAAGTCAAATAAATAAAAGTGGCATGACTTTTATACTGAAAAGTGTTATCTCCTTTTTTATAGACTTTGATGCTGATTTTATTGATTTTATTCTACTTTTAAGTCTTTTATTTGAATCTTTGGTTTCTTTTCTGAAGCCATTTCCGTTTATCTTTTAAAGGAGTTAGACGCTTGACTTTAAATCATCAAACTGCTTCCAAGATAGGAAGCTCGAAGTGTGTATCGCCGCATTTTTGAAATATGGTCTGAAATCGAGATCTGTTTTTAAAGCCATAGTAATGTGTTCATGGCGAATTCTTCTTGCTCCCTCTCTGCGTGCAACGACGAAAGACCTTTCAAGAACTTCAGCCACAACGTACTCGAGGACAGCAGCCAGAAACACTGCACTTTAATCGCTTATGCGAGTGGTATATTTCCCTACTTTCAACATCGCATTGACGCGAGGAACAGTCACAATAAGGTTGCTCATCTATGTTTTATACTTTCTTTGACTTGATGTAGAAGAAAGCTTGCTTTTCCGTTTCGCCACACAGAAGCCCGTTCACATGCAACGTTCCTTCGCACAGCTACCGTTAGCAAGGGGAGAAAAAGGAGACATGAAAGAGTTTCGTCTTTAGGACCCGTTCAGAAGACCACCGCCTTCCTTCATCTTTACACCTAAAGCCTCTGTGAACAATCACGTCTCCGAATTGGCAGATTTCTAATACTGTGATCCATGTGTGTTTCTAATCCATGATCAAATTCCTCTTTTTCAGCAAAACTGTCAACAGAACGATCACGATCTCTTTAAGGGTTTCACTTTACAGCTCGAAGTTTCGGTTCATAAATCTGAGAAAATGAGAAAAATATTATATTACACTCATTATGAGGTTAAAATGTGCTTTAAAAGAAAAATCAGTGTTTAAGGATTTATAATAAAATTTTCTGTGATGAATAACTTTTAGTTAGTTATTTATTGCTTAGATGGTATTAATAAAACGCTATTTTTAAATGCGGAAATAAATACAAAAATGCATAAATAAAATAATGCCGTCAACAAATTTAATAACCTATTAAATTTTTAAACCCATGAAATTTTAATTATTTCCAGGTTTACAAAACAAAAGCACGAGTGACACTTAAAAAAAGCTCCTTATGAATCATTCAGTTAAATACACTATGAATGTCGTGCAGATGGTCGAAACATAGTCATTTTCAAGAGATTTTCACTATGCTTCTGCTAGGTAACGTAGAATTAATTTCGGTGTAATATTCAGCTTAATTTAGCTTCAAAAATTTTAAAATACCCCAGTAAGATTCAGTTGTTTAAGGATTAGTACCATCTGCAATACTCACAAACACCATCTGTAATAGTCACAAAAGTATTTGACTATTGACAGGTGAAGATTGTGACCTAATCAGCACAACCTCTTATAAGAATATCAGTCTTCATTTATGATAATAATAAAAAAGCTCCGTACGAGTCATTCAGCTAAACACACTACGAATGTAGTGCAGCTGGTCAAGACAAAATCATTACATTTTCAAGAGATTTTCATTATGCTTCTACGAGGTAACGTAGAATTAATTTCGGTGTAATATTCAGCTTGTTACATTTAGCTTCAAAAATTTAAAAATACCCCAGTAAGATTCAGTTGTTTAAGGATTAGTACCATCTGCAATACTCACAAACACAATCTGCAATACTCACAAAAGTCTTTGACGATTGACAGTTGAAGATTGCGACCTAATCAGCACAGCCTCTTATAAGAATATCAGGCTTCATTTATAATAACAATAGATAACAAATTGATAGCAACTACATCGCATACTATATCTTCACTAAATTTTCTTGCACACAAAGACACTCACACACACACACAAAAAAAAAGAAAATGAACTTTTATTTTACAATAAAATAATGAAACGTAGTTGTAGTAAATATGAATGCATTTATTCTATAATATTTAAAATCTTGACATTGCCTAGTAGTAACGATACAAACCCTGAAGATTTCATTTACTGGCACCCGTTAAGCATTTAAATATGACAAAACCGTATTCAGTTAGCAACATCTGAATCATACTAACGAAATTAAATTAGAAATAAAACATTTGGTTTCTGAATATATGACGCTTTATTGACCCTCCGAGCGTTACGGGTTTAGCCCTGAGATTTTAAAGTTCCTCAAAATGACAGAAATAAATGCTATTTTCTTGATTATAACCAAAAAAAAAAAACTCTCTGTCAGTTTGTACCTTGATTTTCTTCCTTCCAATGAACACCCAACCTGAAATCGGATGCGTTAGAACTTGTCAGAAATTTTCATGAAGGATTTTAAAGAAGTTACAGACATTTTCGTAGTTGACGTATAAAACTACCATATTATTATTACAATTTTGCGTTGTTAAGTAAGTGAGTTTACCACTAAAATCTCTTAACTATGTCTCTGCATTATGTTTCCAAACCTAAAGTGAGATGATTAAGTCAGGGGTCAGCTGCTTACCGCCTGGAATTAAAAAGATCTAGTTCTTCCTGTTTAGCATATAGATTAAAGGTTACACAGGTCATTCATGAAAGGTGAATACCACCTTTGGTATTTCCACTGATCAGATTAACTGAAGATCCTCAAACTATTTTGGAGAAATTGAAAAGAGAATCTGACTTTACGAATTCGTTGAAGGGTGAATTTCTCTGAGTGGACGGAATTCAGTTAAATGATGAGTAATCGGTTTCAGGTTTTTCATTAATCTTCTATAATGCTGTTCAAAATATTTTTTTCTAAACTATATAAAATACTTAGTAATCGCTATTATATCTTACTATCAGATATAAGGTTTGAGTTAGATATATCATTAGAATATATTTCAGTCAAGGAAAGAATTGGTTTAATCCTAGTATCCTGTGCACACGGGATTTGGCTAATTTTTGGCGACTTTTATGATGAGCAGGCAGTGAAAACGGGACATATACGATAAGTAGTAAACGGGTATTCAAAGAAATATATATAGTTATACATAGTATACTATGTATATAGTGTATAGTGTACTATCACTATATATACATAGAACGTTCTTTTGGTAATTTTTGGTGTTGGCGATAATTTTTAAAATCGCGCCAAGGCTGCACCGTATACTAGGATTTTACCGAAAGAATTTATACTTCCGTTCATTAAAAACCAAGAAATTTGAAATTTAGCAAATGAAAAATAAATTAAAGTAAGCTAAAATAACAAGCCGAGTAAATATTATTGCATACGATAAAGCAAGGAGAATCCACGTAATTTTCAGATTTGTCAAACTAGTTTTGAATATTGTTCTTTTCATTCCTGCAGCTGAAGAAAAAGGTTCTGTAGTCAAACCTTCGAAACTAATCCTGCAATTTTGAAAATTACGTTCATTCCCGTTGCTTTAGCATATTGAATAAGTTAAAATAGAAAATTTGTAAGTGCTAGGATTCTTTTAACTTGCAAATACGTTTACATGGAATCAAATTTCATCTTTCTGTTTTAGCAACAACGTGTATTTAATTATTTCAAAGCATGAATATTTACATAATAAAAGACAGAAAACGTTTTTCCCTTTCCTTAAGAAATACAATTGATATTATTACACTTCTTTCTTTACCGGCATTCCGAGTTACTTTTACTAACACAAACGGTCCAAGTGAAAAATGCTTTCTATTTCTATTTTATTACCATACAAAAGTCCGATAAAAGTTTTATACATTTTGCTCTAATATTAAACAAAATGTACGCCGAAATATTCCATTGATCCAAATAAATTTTCACGTGATTCTTCATAAAGAAATCTGTTTTCATGAGTATACATATTAAAATCGTAATTTTTATATCTAATGACAATTATAAGTTGTGTCTGTGCGAACATGAAAAATAATAATTATGCAAACAAAAGTAAATTTCAGAACTGAATTTTTTGTTTTTCTGTTTGTCTATTTGGCTATTTAGTAGATTAATAAAAGCTTTAGCTCTGTGTGTTATACGAAAACACAGATCCTACTTCTCTGCTAATGATATCATTCCTCCAGTCCCGTGTATAAAATATCCAGTTGAGGCATATTGACTTAATCAACTCCTCCTCTTTCAATGCACAGAACTACAAGATAATATTTCAGTACCGTTCTCATAATAGGTTAATTTTACGTAATGCCATTTTTATACTGTACCAGAAAGATTATTATATGGAAAGGAATCTCACATCTATTAACTTTTATAAAATAAAGCCAAATTAGTTTAAGGAACACATTAATCATCTTTCATTATTTTGCTCTATCGATTCGTAATCTAAACAACTGCAATTAAAGTAGCATCATCAAAGCAGCTTGATTTTGAATCACCTGAAGGAGTAAATAGGAAATAAAGCTTAAAGAATCATGTTCGTGTCTACTTTTTAGCTCTATTTGAGCTACTCGGAAATATTCAGAAAAGTTGATCTCAAATTGATAATATATGCTAAATTCCCCTAAAGTGAAATTTGATGACCATAAATTAGAAAAAAACTCATTTTGTGAGGGAAGGGTTGATTCGAATTTAGTTTACTGACAGCAAAGAATGTAAAAAATAAATGGGTTTAAATTTTGTTTTGTTAAAATGTTTTTAATTATTCAAATAAATTACTTGTAGTTTGCTTGCCATACAGTCTTCCTGATCGGGGTTTAATGGCAACTAGACGTTATTTCATTAGATCTAAATTACACCAAAGAACAATCATGAAATTTACATGTATATAATATATAACATATTAGGCTCCGCTGCAAACATTTTTGTTCAATAATACTCTTTTTTCAGCTTTACCAATAGGATTTAAATAAAAACTTATTTATGCTGAAATCTGAAAAACAAAATATACAAGCATTATTTTTTAGTTCTTTTCGTTAACTTCAACCTTTCCTTGTGGCCTCTGCAAGAACTTTCACTAATTTGGTCTCAAATAGTGGAAAAGAGGAAGTTTAGACTGAGAGAAGCCTAAAGTGAGTCCTAACTAATTATATTATTGAAATTGGCATGAAAACAAGATGCCAAGTTCGTTCTCGGTAGTAAGTTATCTCCATCAGAAAACCTAATCATTAAAAAAACAGATGCAGAATTAAAACAACCCCACCTTCTGGAGATCTATTAATATACATAACAGTTAATGTTATTAGAAAGCAACCTTTCCTACTTTCATATCGCTCTTGCTTTCAACTCACACTATCTTATCAGAATGCAAATATTTAGGGGAAGGTAAATTTACAGCCTGTCCTGCCTGCCTGAAAGTCACGTTGATATCTTTGATTTATTAAAGATTAGACTGCTGAGACTTTCTTTCCATTAGACGTATTCTCCTGCTTTCGAATCAGAGCCAGCTTGGGCGTTAATTATTTTGTGAGCATTCATTTAACATTCTCCATTTAACTTTAAGTTAATCATTAAATTTTTGAGTTGAGTCAAAAATGTTGGCTGCTTGTAAGCACGAGTCGTTGCCATCTGTGAACTTTAATTTGAGTTAATAAAGGGTTCTTTACGCCCTTCTCCTGGTTTTGTGTTAATTTAACACTTAAGGATAATTCCTTAAACCGTCTTTTAACGTCTAATCGTCTGATACCCATGAACACGAGACGTTATAACCTTACAGTTTGCAACTGAATAAATTAAAATATATAATACAAAATTGACAACCAACCTGGGCTTAATTTTAACACAAAGCTTCCTTTCAGTTCGATGTAAATTCAATAGTTTAAATCTGAAATATGCAAAGACTAAAATTTTACGCAGACACAACAATTTCGACTTAACAAGCAGGGTCCAATTTCGTTTTAAGGTAATCACAGCAAGAACAGATTTTTCTCCTTCAAGTAGGGTAGTGGAAGTAGGCCTGAACTTTAGTACCCCTATTCGTAAAAATTGTATACTTTATGGTAAATCTACTTGCCACTCAAAATCTACAGAAATTCTGGAATGAGGGCGAAAAGAGGCAGAAAGGAAAGAATTAAATTGAATTAACATTTCGTTAGCAAAACTTAAATATAAATGTCCCAAATGTGCAGTGACAATAATCCCTTCGGACATTCAATGTTATTGGTAAAGTGCAGTCTCCAGTATAAATCATTCAGTATAGCTTTCCGGCAAGTGAAGAACTTCCCACTTAAACGATCTATACATTCTTGAGCGAAATTTGTATTTGCTAGAGTGCAGGATTAAAATCTTCGTTGCTGGTGCCATATTTTTGTGTTTTAGTGTTTTTAATAAATCTGAAATTTGCAAGTAGTACCGCTTTTTTTGTTTGTAACCTAAGACACAGTTTAAGAGCTTTAATAGTTTTTGTTATGCTCTACCATATATCTGGGTTACTGAAATTTAATTACAGTTTCATTGAACCGATAATTCGTCTCAGAGCTGCAATTGGATAATTCTAAACAAATGTGATTAGATTCATCTAGTTGAATTTCACATTATGAAAAAATAATTTAATGTATTATATTAAAATATTTAAATACGAAAACATCATGATGTTAATAATTATCTTAATAAAATAGTGAGCTTAATCAATTTTTGATTGATTGGTACTCTTCTATTATGAGGACTGGATTCAGAAGTGCATTTATGCACATATGTATGTATGTGTGTGCGTATATATGTGTGTACACACACATATACATATATACATGCATACACAGATACTTTTCTGGACCCAGGCCTGATTACAGAACAGTGCCAAAAGATTTATATTCTAAGCGAATATGAAAATAAGTGTTAATCAATTGAAAAAATAGTTTATGTTTGTAACACTTTACGTACTCTTGAAATTGCATTTATAAACTTAAAGTATGTAACAGAAAGAAGAATCAGACTACTTACGAGATCATGCAATACCAAAGGCACTTTCAGTGTTATCTACTTCCAGTAATAGTTCTTTAAAAGAAAAAAAAAAAAAAAAAGCTGGTACCAAAACAAAATTTATCACTTCCTTTTGTGTAATGAGAAATAAAGCAAGAAAACTCATTTATCTAACAATCGCTTAACAATGAAAGAGAACTAAATTATTCATGATTTCTGTCTGTGATTAAAATTCTATAAATGTGTTCTTTCCTTGAATTCCTTTTCCTACTGTATTTTAATAGTGAGAGAAACCAAATGAAAAGTAATCTTATTTATTTTTTAACAATTAGTAATAGATTAAACAAATATCATTATGTCTTACAAATGGCTGCATTAAAAGTAGTAATTTAAGTGAAAGATTACAAAAGTAATAGAAAACGAAGATTCATTATAATTTTATTTTCTCTCGTGATTGTACAATGATTTTTTTAGACCGGCGAAAACCTAAACAGCGAAATTAAATGCCACATATACAGCCGAGGGAAGAAATAGATGTAACTATTTGAAATGACGATAAAAATTGTTTTTAAAAACTCTACGGAATAAAACTATCTTGAATTAAGTCTGCAGCATAAATCAAGACTTGCATTCTGTTTTTCTAGGAGTGCTTCCAAGACTAAAACCTACGATAGAAGAATTATCGTCATTGAAATGCATACATTACTTTAACTCACATCCTTTTTAATTTAGATGGAAATAAAAATTCAAAGTTAAATAAATGTCTTAATTTAGCAGTTTGCTCTGATACATATTTAAGCTATTTAACAATTAAAAGTGTTTTAACATATTTAAGCTATTAAAAGAGTTTTTGCTTCTGTTGCTACAAATTTTCTGGGAAATGTAATGTTAAAATACTCTCGTTTTCCCTGCTATAACGCTCAGAAGCAATTTGCTTTAATTTTTCCGCTGTGTTTAAAGGTATTAAAGAGTTGAGGAAAGAGATTAGAAATGTTTAGACACAGCTTATGCTTTATTTCGAATTGTATTTCTTATAAAGAATATTAATAAACAGTAACATTGTTGTAAATGTTTATTAAAATTTATATTTTTAAATTAGTTTTTACGTATTTTGTGCTTTATTTATATATTTATTTTATTGCTACATTTTCTGTAAATATTATGCGTATTTTGTATTTCAGTTAATGATGAATTAGCCACGTAGTATGTTTAATCGTGTCTTGTATATTACAAACAATTTCTTTCAATTTTATTTTATATTTGAACTATAATGCTTAGTTCAAGTAAAACTGAAGCTAGAGAAGGAACATCCTACACTATTTCGGCGCCAAACTGATAACATTTAGATAATTCCTATCTACTTAACGGTATTCTAAATCTTTCTTCAAAATGAGTATTATATTCCTAGAAGAGATTTTAATAAAAGGTTCCACAAGTATTTTAATTCCCAACTTTGTGCAATTCTATATACAGATTGCTATAGGCAGCATTGAGTTTGGTTTTCTTCCTTAGTCGATATGCAGTTTCTTAATAATGCCTGTATAAGAAAATTTTAGCCATCAGATTTTGAATAACTTAGTCCTCCAACCAAATATGGGCATCTAAAAGTCCGAATTTTAATTATCAAATTTTTTGAGCCCAAAGGGCGTTAGCCCACAAGAGCTAATCATTTCGTTTTCGCATTTTGCGTTGGTTCACTATAAATGTGTCTTCACTTTTCAAATTGTTTCCACGAAGTAATAGAGCCCTGTGTTATATTTAAAGAAATTAAATAATTAAGAATTTGCATAAATGTGTCTATGTTTCTCGCAGTGTGATAAAACGACGATACCTAGAGCAATCTAATTTTGAATGACGTACGTCTATACCCGAATTTGTGCATCAGGAAGCAATTTGCAGTTTGTTAGTCCAAAGGGGCTTTGTCCCTGAAGGACTATTGGTTTTGTTTTGCGATTTTGCGTTAAATCACTATAAATGTCCGTTTCACTTTTCAAACTGTTTCCACCAAATGTTAAAGTCCTGCATTATATTTGAAGAAATTAAATAATGAAAAATCTGCATAAATGTACGCGTATTGTGTAAAACAACGGTACATAGAGCTATCGAATTTTGAATGACGTAATCCTACTGCGAATATGGGCATGTGGAAGCCCAAATTTGAAATTTGTTTTATTATCGATTTCATAATTTGTAAAACTTTAACGAATTTTTTAGTAACAAACTCAACGATTTAAAAGCTAGCAACGGCAACACTCTACGGTTAAAAAAAACCTTTTAACCTCCAGCTCGCGGAACTGTGTATCGATAACTCTAAAAATAGGCTCATTTCTAAATTATTTTTCGACATTGCCATTGAAGTGAAATTTATGGTTCAAGTGCGAAGAACATGATATTTAATAAATAAAGGTGACACACAAAACGTTAAAAAACGCCCCTTTGGACGTAATTTAAAATCTGAAACGTTTCAGATTTTTTTTATTATTGATTTCATATTTTGCAATTTTTTTTACGAATTTTTGATTAACAAACTCAACGATTTCAAAGCGACCAATGGCAAAACTATACGAATTTTTTTTTTTTTTTTTTTTTTTTTTTTTTTTTTTATCTTCGACGCGCTAGTCTGTTTATCAGAAATTCATAAGACATGCTCATCGTAAAATTATTTTGAGATACTGTTGTTGAATTTTTAATGTTTTTGTGCGAAGAACGTAATAGTTAATAAATAAAGATAACATACATAAGGTTTAAAAAAGCGCTTCTTTGGGCGCAATGTAAAATCTGAAAGATTTCAGTTTTTATTTTTATATTACTTATTTCATACTTGTTAAACTTTAACGAATTTTAGATTAAGAAACTCAACGATTTCAAAGCGAGAATTAGCAGCACTGTACAGAATAAACATTTTTATCTCCAGCGCGAATCTGTTTATCGTAAATTCTAAAGATATGCTGTTTTCATATATTTCTAGCCCAATTGCGTGTTAGAATAAATGCTCTCGTAACGTGCATGTATGTATAAGTGAAAGAAACGCCCTTTTGGCGTCATATGGTATCTGAAAGTGTTCAGATTTTTCCCTCAACGTTTTGTGTGTTTACGCTATATTTTAAATGCCATGTTCTTGGCGTTTAAGCAACATAAAATTCGATTGAAGAGCAAAATCACAAAATATTTAAAAACAGCGTATATTTAGTATTTCCGACAGTCTTGCGAGCTGGAGATAAAAATATTTTAATCCGTACGGTGTTGCCACTGGTGGTTTTGAAATCGTTGAGTTTGTGAATCAAAATTTGTTTAAGTTTATAAAATGTGAAATAGAACACAGAAATCAAATTCGAAATTCAAAATTCGGGCTTCATGGTGCCCATATTCATTGGAGGACTACGTTATTCAAAATTTAATGGCTCTAGGTACCTTTGTTTTTTCGCAATGCGAGAAGCATACATACATGCATTCATGCAGAGTCTTCATTATTTAATTTCTTGAAATAAGATACATGGTGATAATATTTGATGCCAATAATTTGAAACGTGATACGCCATTTATAGTGATTCAACGCAAAATGCCGGTTCGAGACTAATACCTCATTCGGGATTAACGTCTTTTTGGGGCTATAAAAAGCGGAGGTTAGCGGGAATGAATGCAACGGCAGACTCGTGTAGACTACAAGCTCTGCAAGAGAGCAAAACACATAAAAGAGAATAAAAAACTTTGGGGAGCCTCTCTAGAATCTGAAACTTTTTAGAATTTTTCTCTCATTTATTTAAGGAAATATTTTCAAATCCACGGTACTCAACAGAATGAAACTAAGCCTGTGCTCAATTTTTTTTTTTTTTCAGATAAAAGAGGAGGAGGAGTCTTTAATAGTCGAATACTCTTATGCTGCTAATCTCTATACCTCATACTTCCTAACTTGACTGCCAAATACGTGATACCAATTTATACATACTTGATAAAATTTGTTTCCGCAAGTGCATGTACCCAAACTAATGTTTTATGAACTGTAGATATCTAGAGATTATAAAAGCTTATAAAAATTCTTTGCATTAAAGAAAGTAATGAATATGACGACTGTTTGCGTTTAACTTGTGAAATTTTTTTCTAGTGTCTGTTTCAAATGCAAACAGAATGCAAATTTCATTGGTTTTCTTATCTCCCTGAATATTTTCACACACGTACACACACAAAAAAAAACGACGACTGCAAATATTTGTTTGGAAATTTAAGAGTTTCCACTACCTTACCCAAAACACAAAACTCAGTGCTTATTTCTTACATTCTTCTAAAGTTATTTGAAGAATTAAATAAAAATTCGCTAACTTAAATAAATTCTACTCAGGTAATTTTTTTTTAATGTGTCTCATTCTGATGTTATGACGTTGCTAATTTACATAATGGTACATTTTTATAACCCTATGTTTTCTCTTGGAGTTGTCGAGAAATGCTGCTGATCTTGCACTTTTGAAAGGATGAATAAAAACCTTTCATTACGTAATATTTGGTGCATTATACTGTAAAAATGAAATTTTTTAAACTTTGCTAACCCTGCTATGGCTCCGGATGTATCATACAGTAAAGTTTAAGGATAACACTTTTAGGCAAATTCGAAAACTATTAGGTTTATTTGACGCCCAGGAATGTGAAAACCTATCTTCCATTTGTCACCTAGGTGTGCTACCCATTTACGCAAAAGAGCATGCGTAAGGGAAGGCAGGAATTCCTTCCATTCCTTCCAACTGAAATGATGACAGCGACAATATCAGAATGCAAATCTACTTGCCGACGAATTATCATTCATCAAAATTTAATTCAGGCATCGCAGCAGAGATTATGAGGCACTTTTGTAGCGTTGTAAAGAGCTCGCAATGAGATAAAAATTGCGGTTCTCCTATTTACCATTCGGACGTGCAAACGATTTATCTTTGAATAATATACGTAGATGAAAATTGTCATTTTTACGTAATATTTGGGATGACGCAACGTTTACAAACAACGGCACACATAAAAAACAGAATAGTTGTAAATGATGCTTTAATCTGAACTAGACTTAAACAGATTTTTACATAGCTATGCCATATAAGAAAGACTGATAAACATAATGTTTAACACTTTGGCATATAATGATTACAAACCTTTACAAAACTATTTATAATATATTTATTTTAGTTCTCATATTATATAACACTTCTGCGTTTTAGAAAAATTTGTTTTATTTAGCTTTATCGTTTCTCATCTATTTTCTAGATTATATTAATTTTTGTTTCATTTCTTGTGTTTATTTGCTATATGATCGTTTCGTTATGGGGACATGGTCTCTATATAAGAACTAAAACCAATCATGCATTTCAATAGCCCACTAAAAGTTGATCATAAAGACAATAACAAAAATTATATTAAAATAAAGAACGCACTAAAATAATTTTTTATTCAAACCATCATTCATTTTATTTGTAAAAATATTACCTTTACAAGTTATAAAGTACGATAACGTTTATATTTAATGTGTCTAATTTATATTTCACCTGCATATTAGGTTGCTCTTCTCACTTGCAATTTAGTGCTTGTGTTAGCAATGACAAGTAACTATAGGTTATTTAGTCTTCTTCTTACCACCAACTTTTCCCAGAGTGCATAGCAAAGGTTTATAGAATTACACATGTGACACCTGCGAAGTGCCATTGAAATTTTGATGAAGAATAATCCGGGGACAAATTAAACCGTTTTCCATTGGTCTTTTTCTACCACCGACACAGTATTTTGAGCTTGCCTTTCGAAAACATTTTTAGCTTGTCAGTATTTTAAGTGCCCCCATAACAGATACTAATGTACAGACAAGATACCAAATACTCAACGTTTACTGGTATTTTAGCTTGGGCTCAACGATTTGACAGCTAGCATCAGTAATCGTTACATAGATCAGAGCAATTCGTGTGTATTATTATCACAAGAATTTACACTGGTGAGCAAACCTTAAGCAAAAGGTGTTCTTTTTGCCATAACTCCACGAGAAATCATCTGAGAGACATGATTTTGTACTTAAACAATGACGAAAGCATAGTTGCTCAAAAATAAATACAAAGCATCAAGTATGGAATCAAACGAAAAGAAGCTTTATTGAGCTTACAGTATCGTTACATACGATTGTCTATATAAGAAGAAGAACAACAAGCAACCTTAGTATGGGATATTCCCTCTCTTTTATGCAATAGTTGCTTGGCACCATCGCTCCATACTTAAAACCACCAGATTGTCCAACAGATCTTGAAGTAAGAGTGCCTATTCCTCAATCAGCATCTGTTTCAGTTGTTGGGTGTTCCCCGGAAGCTTCTAAACTGCAGGAGTCCGGTGTGGCCGTGCACTGTCATCCATAAAATGATTTGTCCAATGGTACCTCGGAACAGACGCACATGGAGAAGGATCATCTCTTGACAATAGCGATCTCCGTTTACAGAACCTCTGTCGAAAACGTAGAGCTCTGACCGCCCGTTCAGCATACTGCCTCCCAAGACGAGAACTCCAGGACCACAGTAACGGTCTCTTTCCGTGATATTAGTGGAATAAAATCGTGTCCGACCCCTCTCCAAATAAACTGGCGTTGATAATCGCTTGCGGCACTAAAACGACTCTCATCGATAAAAAGAACATTATTGATGAAATGTCCAGTTTTTGTGCTCCTTGCACTACTCTAAGTGGTGGCGCCGATGGAAAACTTTCAAAGAGATGCAGCTTTCAGGACGACGGGCGAATAGGCCACCTTTGTGAAGGGATCTGGGTTCAGTAAATCGTGACACTTGTCACCCTTTTGCTCTACACATTTGTTGATCTATGGCGCTTTCGACTGGTTTCGGGCTCTTTTCACCTGCAGAAGGATATATGGGTCATCCACTGCAGTTGTATTCCTGGGGTGGCCAACCTTTCTAGCACCTGTACCTATGGTTTCAAAGGCTTTCCAAGCGCGCGAAACGACATTTTCGTTGATTCCGAACTCTTCAGCTACACTGCTCACACTGTAAGGATCTTAAGTTTTACTAACGTTTATTTTATTTTAAATCTTTACTATCACTTCTTATTTTCTACTTCCGGCCAGAATTATAAGCGTTAACGTATTTATGCAAAGTTTGTCTGGCGAGCGCCAAGTATTTAAGTTGTGGCGAGAGAGAGGAAGCAGTTAGTCGAAGCCGGCCGCTTACCTTACAAGTTTTACTCAGTTGCTGGTTGCCTTCCAGGCCAGAGGTTTAATCCTCTTCATAACTTTAAACGTATTGTAGTGTTCACAGTTCTCTGTACTACATACGGCTTCCTGTTAATATAAAGCCAATCTTCCACGTTTATTATTTCAAAGTTAAGAGTTTAGTTTTATTTTTATATTTTTACGTTTAGACCACAAGTAGTGGGTCTTTGTATTCCGAAGTTATGGAGTTTAATTAACTCCATAACTACATAACAAGTAGTGGGTCTTTGTATTCCGAAGTACGGAAGTTATTGTAAATAGAGAAAAATAAAGGGTTTTGTATACCCTTCTTGTGTATCCTGTCTACTTCCCACAGTTATTGAACATAGCTTTAGTAAGCTCTCTGTTCCGAGTCAGGTCCTTGCATGTTCCCGAAGAAAGTAAGACGGAACATTGAACCTGATAGTGGCGCCCGACGAAGAAGAATAACCATGGCCGGGTTTCAAGAAGAAACTTTGCTGCCTGCAGAAGCGGCTCAGAATCCAGAAATGCCAGCTGCCGCCCTGGAAGGATTTGGTTACATCGTCCAGACCATGCGCGCTTCGATGAAACCAGAAGCAACATTTAATGGAAACTCACCGGTAACCAGTTTTTTGGAAAAATTGGATGACCACTTCATGCTCTACCCCGTGCACGAATTTCAAAAAGTTACCTTAGCTACCAGCGCTTTGAGGGGCCAAGCGCTTAACTGGTTCAAGTGTATAGGTAGAAGTCTCTTGGGTCAAGCAGGAAGTCCCACCTATACTTACGAGAATTTCAAGACTGCCCTAGTAAAAGCTTCCCTGTTGTAAGGGATCGTGCGAAATTAGAAACGGAACTTTTCAGTATATATCAGCAAAGAATCGAAAATCTCTCAAGCTATATTTTAAGAAAAATTCACGTCTTCAAACTCTTGTATGGAAACCGTCCGGATCCTGAGATAATTCAAGTGATTTTGCCGAGGTTACTGTCCCTCAACTACCCCCTTAGACTTTATTGAATTAAGAAATCCGACTACACTGGAAAAGTTATTTAAGCTAGCAATCCAGTTTGAATGTAGAAGAACGGCGGACACTGAAAGAAGACGCCAATATCAACAGCGAAACCAATTTGGTGCGCCAAGACTACAGCAAACTCAAGCACACGGCTACGGAAGCAAAGTGAATCAGTGGGCAAGGAAACCCGAGCATTCAAAAACAGCCGGCGAACGTCGACAGTTCAATAACAATCCAGGAAAAAAATTCTCAAGGCCAGTGGAAAAAGGAGGAAAGCACGGAAATGAAAAATAAATTAACTAAAACGGATTTCTGCTGACGGGAGGGTGCGGAAATCCGAAGGCCAAGAAAACCCCTCTTCCTTCAAGTTAAATACAGTAATGGTGAAAAATTTGACTCTTCCGAAGATTGAAGTGTTGGTGAATAATATCCCAGCCACCTCACTCCTGGACACAGGCGCGCAGTGTTCCTGTGTGGCAGAAGATTTTTTTAGGAAGTATTTTCGGAAATACTGCATATATAATTCGGATAATACGACGGTGTTAGCGGCGCAAGGAGAAAAATGTAAGTGTATAGGTAAATTACCGCTGTATGTCCGTATCAAGGACGAACAAGTAAAGGTGATGTTTTTCATAGTAAAGAATCTGCAAGCACATATTATTTTAGGAATATATTTTCTTTCAGAGGCAGAAGCAACGCTGGATTTTAATGAAGCGTCCCTTAAGCTGACGATGAAACCAGTTCGTGGAGAAAAGGCTGAACCGCCGATGTTAAATCTTGACCACCTGCCTAATGACGAGCAAGGAAGAATCCGACAAGTGGTAAGTGAATTTGCTTCGTTATTTAGTGATATTCCAGGATTTACTCAGGTTACTAACCATAGTATTGACACCGGAGATTCAATGCCAGTTCGCCACAAAGCATACCGGTATGATAAGAATAAGGAAAAAATGATAGAATGCAGATCACCGATATGCTATGTAAAAAGATCATAACGCCCATCTCAAGTAGTTATGCTAGCCCGGTGGTTTTATGTAAGAAAAATAATGACTATCCTTTGACACATCCAAAAAGGTGGAGATTCGCAATTGACTGCCGTAAATTAAACTCCATAACTAAATATCCGGTATATCCGTTACCTATTATTGAAGAAATTCTAAGGAACATAACATCCACCAAATATATGACGACTTTAGACTTAACGACTGGTTATTTTCAAATAGGAATTAGGCCTGAGGACGTGCCTAAGACTGCTTTTATAACCAAGTCTGGCACTTATGCATTTTTGCGTATGCCGTTTGGCCTTTCAGAGGCACCGGCAACATTTCAGCGATGTATGGACATTGTGTTAAGGCCTGTTCTTGGAAAGTCCACATTTATCTATTTAGACGATATCATTATTACTAGTGATAATCTCGACCAACATGTACAGGATTTAAGACAGGTGTTTTCTTTATTAAATGAGGCCGGTCTAAAAGTTAATGTCGAAAAGTGCAAATTTGCAGCCCCTGAATTAAAATATTTAGGTTACAAAATATCTAAGAAAGGAATCGAGACAGACGAATCAAAAATAATTGCTGTACAAAAGTATCCGACTCCAAACACGGCGAAGAAGCTCTCATCTTTTCTAGGACTTTGTTCATATTATAGGCCCTTTATAAAAAATTTTGCAGCTATTGCTGAACCATTGTTAAAATTGAAAAGGAAAAAGACAAGATTCTCGTGGACGGCCGAAGCCAATAGTGCTTTCGAAAAATTAAAACAAGCATTAACGCAAACTCCTGTGTTGAAATTTCCTGAAAAGGATGAGAATTTAGAAATTTCAGCGGATGCTTCGGATTATGCGGTAGGAGCGGTACTTTCGCAAAATCAACAGCCCGTGGCATTTTTTAGCCGAACTTTAAATCAAACACAAAGAAACTATTTCGCGACCGAGAGAGAGCCACTTGCAGTTCTGTTAGCAGTGCAAAAGTTCCGAGTCTATTTTGGAAAGGCGCCAATAACAGTGTACTCTGATCATGCGGCGGTAACTAGATTGTACTCAGGGAAAAACTTATCCCCAAGGTTAATAAGATGGGCACTCAAGCTACAAGAATATAATCTGGTAATCAAGCATACCCTCGGAAAGGAAAATATCGTAGCAGATGCCCTATCCAGAATTAAAATAGATGAAGAAGGTAATACTGTAAAGGTGGCAATGCTCACAGCATGTACAATAAATTCCCGAGAAACTGTAATAACCGAACTGGGTAAGGATCCTGAGTTTGGAAGCATTTATGAGTATTTAAAGGATCCTGAAAATTTTAGCCACCAAGATATTGTGGCGATAAGAAATAGGGCGGCCCATTACGAACTAATAGATGGTCTATTATTCTATACAAAAACTACGAATTCCAACAACGAATTTCGACCTGTTATCCCAGCTAGTCTTAGATTTAATATCCTGCAGGAGCTCCATGACAGCCCTTTAGCTTCTCATGCTGGTATTCGAAAAACTATCCAACGCGTACGCGAGGCAGTCTATTTTCCTGAACTGCAAAAGTTAACAAGGGCGTATGTCCAGTCCTGCCCAACATGTCAAGCAGTTAATTATATTAATTTCCGCCCGGCCGGGTTTCTAAATAGTATTAAATCCGAATTTCCAAATGAAATAATTGGCATCGATTTATTGGGCCCTTTCCCAAAAAGTCAGTTAAATAAAAGTCGCTATCTCCTTGTTATGGTTGATCATTTTAGTAAGTGGACCGAAATTGCTCCCTTAAAACGAGCCTCTGCGAAATTAGTTACTGATTCTATTTTAAATATATTTTAAAATACGGGGCGCCCCTAAAAGTTATATCGGATAATGGTCCTCAATTTGTAAGTAATATATTTGAAGACATGTGCCAAAAACTGGGCATACGTCATTTAAAAATGGTCCCGTATCGGCCGCAATCAAATATAGCGGAACGGGTCAATAGAAATATAGTGAAAATTATCCGTAGTTATGTTAAAAATTTTCATAAAAGCTGGGATAACTATGTCAATGAATTTGCTTTCGCCCTTAGGACCGCAAAACATGATACAACGGGCAAAACTCCTGCTGAGTAATTTTTAGGCAGAAAGATTATAACGCCGTTAGATAAATTATTTTATGTGCAACAAAGAGCCCCAGAATTTAAAATGGGTGATATAGAAAAACTAATTAAAGAAGCAAAAATGAATACGGAAGTAGCACAGAGAGAACAAAAGCTGTATTACGACTTGAAACGACGGGGAGTAACTTATAAAGTAGGGGATGAAGTATTAAAAATTAAGCATTCACTTTCTTCAGCACCAGAAGATAAAACTTCCAAATTTTTTCCACGATTTGAAGGACCATATGTCATAGAAAAAATAATTCACGCTGTAGTAGTGTTAAAAGCTAGAAATGGTGAAACCTGCTCCGCAAACATTGATCAAATCAAACCCTACTATGATCGTAATAAAATGCAAATTTTCAAAGATCTTTTGCAGGATCCGGCACGGCAGACACCGCAGGCACAAGCTCCAGAGGTGGAACAACGACAAGTACAAGGGCAAGCCATTAAGAGGCAGGAGCAAGTGAAAAGAAAGTTTCCCCGCGGGAAAATTGCAGGTAGCAAGAAAAAGAAGCCGTTCCACCGTCCAGAAAAGAGAGCTCACGAACACCCCAGAATGAAGAAGGGAGAAGGACGACGTATGCAAAGAGAGCCAGGAGAAATGACGGCAACTATAACCCGGCTCTAAAACGGAAGATCTACTCATCCGACAGGACTCTCCGCAGCAAATGTCGCCGAACTGCGGAAGGGCCACCAGCGGTGGAGGAAAAGTTACAAGGAAAATTTGAACGGCCAGCAACGAGGTCCAAGTAGGAACACGAAAGAAGTTTCCCGGTTCCGCCAAGACCAGCTGCCATCAAACGGCCAAGACCACAGGCAGAGGCGAAAAAGAAGGTATTCAAGGGTGACCGAACTGGAAAAAAAAAGAAAGCTTCTAGAGGAAGGCACTGAAGGGCGAGCCCGCACACGAAGGAGGATAAATCAAACAACAATCTACGCTACTTTCCAGGACTGGGCTCAGAAAAGAATGTCCGAATATCACAAAGATAAGTAAAATTTTATGTTACTTTACAAACTTAAGTTAATCTTTCATTCTTACTGCAAGTGGCAGATTTCAAGAAGTTTTACCTCATGCGAGGTCTACCTTTATCGCCAAAAGGGCGAGAAATGAGTTGTTACCGATTTTGGTATTATGTTTTTCAATTACTCGCGTGTAAAACTAAAGCTGATGTATAATAGCGATGTGTAAAGACTTAAATATTGTAAAAGTTATTGTATAAATTTTATTTAAAACATTCTGGCAAGAAAGAAGTTTTAGTCTGAAAGACTTTTTGAAATGTAGTATTTCAATGTAGAAAAATTGGCACTTGCTTTGAAAAGAATAGAAGTTAACAATGTACTACTAATGTATGTTGTCAAATGCGTAAAATTAACGGCATGTTAATATGTTCTTATATACAACGTGAACTGTTATTTCAAATGTTGAGAAATACCGTGATATGGTAAAAGTGAAAGTAATGTTAATTTTTTTTTTTATTCGTGTGACTGTAAAAAGACTAAATCATGGTGAATATGTGTTAAAGGTTGAATGAATGTAGTTAGGCTCTCTGACGCTACAATTCAGAGTTAGCCACTTTCAGAATAGTACCTCAGGGTTTAGAGTTGAAGTTAGGGTGTGTTACGAGGTCTTGGTATGTTGAATTTTTTAACACGTTAGTGCTTTGATTGCAGGAGGAAGTGTTGAACACATAGACATAAACACATTCGTGTTTGGTGTTCTTTTACAACAGATGTCAGAGAGCACGGGGAGAGATAATTAAAATAGTCATGAATGAAATAAGAATGTTAAGAGAAATATAATTATACATGTTACTTGCCATTTCATTGTGTAACATTTCATTAAACTAGTTTTCCTTCCAGATCTCTGGAAGGAACCAGATTTGAATAAAAGCTCCTGTTTAGATGCAGTACAGATGAAAAAATTGCGTGTCCTGGGAGCTGCTATTGTAAAAACAAATTTCTTTGTTTTAAATTTCTAGTTTCTAGCGAAAAATGTTTGTAAAAGATTGGCCTCGCGTTAGATTCTAGAGCTAAAAGTTTTCAACAAGGTCGTTTTAGACCTCAGTTTCAAACTAATTAACTCTGGCGGGAAGTATGTAAGGATCTTAAGTTTTACTAACGTTTATTTTATTTTAAATCTTTACTATCACTTCTTATTTTCTACTTCCGGCCAGAATTATAAGCGTTAACGTATTTATGCAAAGTTTGTCTGGCGAGCGCCAAGTATTTAAGTTGTGTCTTTTTGCCAAGCGAGAGAGAGGAAGCAGTTAGTCGAAGCAGGCCGCTTACCTTAGAAGTTTTACTCAGTTGCTGTTTGCCTTCCAGGCCAGAGGTTTAATCCTCTTGATAACTTTAAACGTATTGTAGTGTTCACAGTTCTCTGTACTACATATGGCTTCCTGTTAATATAAGGCCAATCTTCCACGTTTATTATTTCAAAGTTAAGAGTTTAGTTTTATTTTTATACTTTTACGTTTAGACCACAAGTAGTGGGCCTTTGTATTCCGAAGTACGGAAGTTATTGTAAATAGAGAAAAATAAAGGGTTTTGTATACCCTTCTTGTGTATCCTGTCTACTTCCCACAGTTATTGAACATAGCTTTAGTAAGCTCTCTGTTCTGAGTCAGGTCCTTGCATGTTCCCGAAGAAAGTAAGACGGAACATTGAACCTTATAACACTACTCTCCTCTTCCAGGTTTCCGATCATTCTTCCAAGGGCAAAGTCATTAAGGTGATTTCTTATAGCCATATTTCACGAAAGAACTCACTTGGACTCGAAGCGAATGTCTTTAATTGCGTCTCCATCCTTGCTTTTATTGTAGTCTTGAGTTAAGCAAGTCGACCGCACGCATTCTGCGTATCCTCACGTTGCCTGTGACGTTTTGTTCCCGACATTTGCAGACGCATTACCTTTATGCTGAATTGCATATTCATTGTACTGATCGCAAGAACCCCTTTTCTGCAATTTCACGGTTATCTGATTAAAATTTACATTGTTGCTTAAGTTTTACACACCAGTATATATTTTTAACCAAATAAAATTATGCTGTTAATTTCTGTTATTTGCTTTTGCTCTCCCTAGAAGTCATGCAAATTAAGAAACATTTCTTTCGAAACCGAAAGTTTATTTTTAAAATCAGAATATGCATGACTCTTTTAACAGTTTTAAATTAAATACATGATCTTACCTAAAAATGCTTCAAAACAAAGCATTCAATATTTAAGAACATTACTTTTTCCCCTTTAAATCTAAATCAAAATTTTATCGGCCCACCAGCGGCCGAGCGGTAAAGACGCTGAACACTGGTAGTTCGGTCTGAGGTTCGAATCCCGCGAACGGGCTGGCTGCATGGGCGTTTTCGTGGTTTTCCCCATGTGTAACGTGTATACGAGCCAGTTTCCCTTAGAAAGTCCTCCACGAAAGGCATCCCTCCCTTTAGGCAGATAGCCCTCGTGTGCTTTGCCATAATTAAATACACCAACACCAAAATTTTATCGTCTTAAAATAAATTTTTGGCCTTTTATATTGAATGTTACATTTGAAAGTAATCAGTACCTAATTCAATTTCATTACTTTTTACATAATGTTCAGTAATTTAATGGAAACACTCGCATTAATATTGTCTAAGTTCCTGAAAATGTTTAATTTATTCCAGTTATTACAAACAAAGCATTATTCAGAACTTCCATACATATCAGAAATTCTGCTTCTTTTATGCATATTGCTGTAGAAGGAATCAGTATCGTATTTCAAAATAAATTCGCATTTCTCGAAGATAAATTAAACCGACCGTAGAAATCCGTGCTATTAATTCTGAGTCAATAGCAATGCAAGAAAATGATCAAAGCAGTCTCGTAATTTTCTCTCACGTTGGATTCAAATCACAGTTATTCATATCCGAACTTCTCCCTTCTAAATTACATTGATTTAACCTATTCTTTCATTGCTTCGCAACAATATTATTTCAAAGATCCATGTAACTTTCCAAATTACGGAGTAATTTAAGAGAACCTAGAGCAGCCTTGTTTAACTTGTGTATAAAATTACTAAAATAAGGAGTAAATTGGTACGCAATCAAGAACAGTAGGCAAGACACTTGTTGAAATTTTCACTACATAAATGCCTATAACTTTTCATACTAATTAGTATGTAATTCTTCATTGAATAAGCAGCGTTTATATAGTTTTTATGAATTTCGTAAACTCCATTAAATGTGTATCTCTCGCCCTGCACGGTATAACGGTTACCGATGCTCGCTGCCTTCCAGATGAGCTCGGTTGCGAATACTGAAGGAGGCTTGGATGTTATATAAGTGTGTTGACGGACGTGAGGCAAAACCAACTAATATGTGGTAAATAAATCATGTTCCCGTCAACCGTCAACAGTGCACAACAATAGTATCTTTGCAGCATGGAGATCTGATAGTATATGAAGCGTTAAAAGCTCTTTTTCGTTCTTTGAATTTCTGGAGTAGATTTCTATTCAAAACTGAGAGGAAGTTTGGCAAAGTCGTACAATCACGTATTATGTACTCAAAGCCAATGCTAACGATAGATGCTATTCTGTGTTCTTTGGCTTCATATATTGTATGGACTTCTTCTGATGCTAATATCAAAGAGGTTAGATAAGTCACAACAACAAATATGTATCTCCTATATTAAACAGAAAATACATGTATTCAGTCTATAACAGTAACAAATATACAACTATGTTAAATTATGCTGCTATTAGATCTCTGAGCCTAGACAATAAATCACGATCATAATAAATAATTGTAATATTTTCTACAGAAAAAAAAACAAGTAAATTATTCGACAAGTGTTAGTATAAACATCGATTTTTTTTAATCTACGAAAACAGTGCCTCGCAGATGCAAAAATGTGCGGGAGACACAGTAAAAGTTAAATCAAAGAGCATTCTCGAAATGTTTTTTAAAATAAAGTTTTCTGAAAAAAAAAGCTATAAATGTGTCTACAGGTTCCTCTTCAGAGAAGTAAAACTTTAAACAGATGAATTATTTTTGATAGTTCAATAATTAAAATAGCGTTATTAATATAGTTATTAAAATAATAATATTCATAAAACTTCTGCTCTGAAAGTGTTATCACAGGACCGTTTCTTCAAAAGTTATTAGAGAAATGAACTTTTAATTAGAAGAGTTCAAGAGAGTGCGTAAGCCTTAAGGCTAAGGTAATAGAAACCTTAGTCTTAAGGCTATAACTATTAGTTATAATTTTTGTATTCCGTTACAAATAGGTGCTAAGTTAAAGAAAAGTAAATTAAGTAATTTTCGAAGGACTTTTATGACATCAATCATTCATGTTACAAATTATAATCCATGTACTCAATTTGTTTTAAATTATTAAATTAACGGATACGTAATGGAATAGCAGAAATTTGCAAAGTCGTAACATTAAAAAGGAAGTTAGAACATAAATTTTGTCAATGTGATTTTCTAAGCATTAATATTACGAAGTTTAAGATAACATTTTAAAATATTTCCGAAAATGTGTTTAGAAGTGTTCATCACTATAAAATTCAAAATTTACCTTTTTCTTAGAGTACAAAAATTTCATTAATAGTAATATATATTATATTTTCATGAACAAAATCATTGATTTCTACAAAAATATAATACACTGTTTTGTATCATAAACTTAACATGATTACAAACGTAACTGGAAAGGGCTGGAAATGCAGATATAATCATGTCAGTTTTTTTTTTTTTTTTTTTTTTTTTTTTTCGTATATGGCTAGCACTAGCCCTTATAGGCATAGCCCACTACTAAGGCTAGAAGTGGTGGTTACTTTACTATGGAAGCACCTAACAGGTAGACCCCTGTTGCCTATGAACGAATAAACAATTTGCATACATGCCTTCTTTGGGATTCGAACCCGAGCCTTTCGTTACGGCTGTTAGTGTCACTAACCACTTTTCCGTCTAGGCGGCCAGAAATATTTTTTAATCTCAATAAATCGCTTTCAATCTGGTGATCATTTAAGACTGGTGGCTGTTTTATTATATTTATATTACTTTAGTTTTAATTTTCTGAAGATCACACGTTCATTTATTCAGTGAATATAGTTACGAACTTTGAGAAAAAAGTCATATAGTATTAACAGGTAATTTCTCCTATACAATAATCTTATAATTAATTCTATGTACATAAATTTTAAGGATTAAACAATGATTTTGTAGTTACAGAACACCGCATTTATCACATATATTTTCAGTTGCTTTGTTAGACACGCAAGATTATTGAGTTAATAAACGAATATTTTCTATTTGCACGCATTGTTTAAATTTCCTTTTTATCAGAATGATTAATTGAAGCTTCCGAAGATTAATGATGCTTATCTTTAACAGAGACAATCTTTCAAAGGATATTTTTCAAACTTAGTAAATTTTGTTATGACTACCTGAAAATATTCCAATTGGAATTTAAAGCTAAACGTGAACTCTTTCAAATTTTCGAAGACTATTTTTGCAAGTAGCTATGCTTTATAAGAAACAAAATAATGAATAAACTTCTCAAATGACAAATTTCACTGCTTTTTTAATTTAATTTTTAAAAGTATTTTTTTCACGCATTCAGTTTTAGAAACATGTTTATGTCAAACTTACTTCGTTTCTTTTTTACAATTTATCAATGTAGCTTCAGATTAGCATTAATGTCGTCATTGTTATGGAGTCCAAGACTTTCCATTGAAGAAATGAGGTTTGGGGAAGCCCAAGGCACGTTTACTCATAAAAATGATACGCAGCCATTCACTTGTCTGAATTAACATCTAGACAAAAAAAATCCTTTCAACAAAAGCAATATTTACAACATAGTTTGCATGGTGTATTCCCAAGGTCTGTACTTGAACGACAGTACAAAATTGTATATCCAATTAATAGGAAACCATTCTACCGGTTAAACCTCTGGCTTTCGCTGCGAAAAAAGAAGTCAGTTAAAAAGATTTATTTGCGTCTCACGTAGCTAACATATTGGTAATTACTAATACAACAACAAAATTTGCATTATTTTTTTTTAAATTATTGTAGAAAACATGGTGGCTCCACATAGCCCTGGGACTATATTTCTTGATTTATTTTCAGTGTTACTGTAGAAAACATTTCTTATCAGTTTCAGAGAGTTTAACGTTGCGAACTACGGTGTGCCATTTTGTGGAATCCATAAACCGTATCACAAAGATGTGACATATGCTGGCATATGCGCCCCTTCTTGTTTGCGAATTTTGGATGGAACAAAATGTCGTATTTTCTGTCACATATATGTTGATGTTTTCAAATTTTCGTTTACATTTCTCACGTTTTTGAAGTGCTACCAATCCTTTTATATTGTAACGTGCGTACGGATACGTAATGGACTGAATGCGCACAAAACAGATGGGAGATTTACAAAATATGTTTTCAAAAAATAAACATTGTAGTGTTCCGGAACTTTTCACAAAAGTACTCGTGCCGGTCTTCTCAGTTACTCACAGCACAATCAGCAGTTGTGCATCAAATTAATAAGAACGTAAAACACAATGGAATGCTAAGCGCATTTAAAAGGTGGTGCTCGCATGGGCTTTTCTTAGCATTACGAACTCAAATTCTAAATTAAACAACTAAGAACTGAGGCTCTCTCCAATCTCAGATAGTTCTTTCCGGCCCCGTATAAATTTTCCTGTACCTTCGATTTTGGCCTTGTTAAATGGATCTGTCCCCATAATCTTAATCACACACAAAACTTTGATAACTACAAATTTATAATCTTACTTCCTAATGAGCATTTTGACAATTAAGTACGCAAAATTGATTAACCATGGTTCGATTTACTTATTTCAATTTACAATTCATTAACTGTATCTGTCGTGGACCAAAACATATTTCTAAATAAATACATATCCTAGCTAAAAATTACTCATTTTTGTCCTTTTAAAATAAATTATCCTACGTTCCCTAATGATATATTAAGGTCACAATAAACATACAAATAAAGGCTTATCCTAAACACCAGAATAAATATTTGTCATTCAAATAAAATTCAGATTTACATAATCACTCTACAACAAAGAGAAGGTGAAGGGTACTTACAACTGCCGATTTCAGAGTTCCTCACAGCCAAGAACAAAACAAATTTAGAGATGCCGTCAGATTTTGAACACATGAAACCTGTCCTTAACACAGTGATTTCTAGTACATAACACAGTTTGATACTGTTCACGATTTTCCACACGATTATTCACACAGATTGATTAACAGAATTCCATATTTCATGTATCCGGAGCCGTCTCTTTAGCCTTCGGCAACTGGAAGACTCTCTGAGAACATCGCACAACTCGTTTCCTCTTCTTATCAGGTGTTTTATGAGTTCCTGTGTTTCACTTACATTACACACTTCTGATTTCATACCGCTGGTCATCTTCCTTCAGGTCGAGACTTTCATTTCACATACTCTGTAGAGTCCTCTACGCACTACTCTTTCTCTTCTTCATTGTTACACTGTCTATTTCTAGACAATTGCACTAAAAATATTTTCTCCATCCCCTCTGTGCACATCTTATAGCTAGTGATCTCTCACTATTCGCAAATTGTAGAAATCATTTCTTGAATTCTAGAAACTGTAACACATCATCTCTATCTAAAACTGCAGTCTCTACTCAAAATAAGTGGCTGACGAAAACTCTCACCAGCCATCTTAACCAAAACCGAAGGTGAAGGAGAAAAAAATCTTAACCGCCCACTTTCAACACCATCTACCTCCTTTTGTTATTTCTTCTTCATTTTTTCCAACTCAAAACTAGCAGCTGACGAAACCTCTCGCCATCCAACTTAAAACAAGTAAATTAAAATCTGACCCCTCTTTCAACCATATCTCCCTCTTTTAAATTCCCGCCTTATTATTAACTGTGCAGCAAAGACTGACAAAAAAAAAACGCTTCATTTCAAATTAATTGGTGAATCGCAGTCTACCACAACCTTATCCCAGCCAATAATAACTCCGCAAAAATTTCAGTAGGCGCCCCAGATCCGTCTCTATTAACGGCGTGCGAAACCTCAGGGTGCTTTCTTCTTAATGGGAAAAAATCAAAATATATCAATCTCTGACAAAACGTCGCCTACGATGAACTATACTTTTGTCTACACATTCTATTTGCATCACAGATCAAGCAATGCATAAAAAAATGGCACCTATTCCTTCTTGTGTTTATGTTCTTTGACAGCTGTGAATGAGTTAAATTTGTTTTACATTAAATCATTCTCGCTAAAATGGCAAAGTTAATCATCCTGAACTTGCACATTTACAATAGAGAAATCAGAGGGAGATGGCAGGTTTTGCTGAAGTTTATCTCATGGAATATTTTAATGAAGGTTCTTCTTGAATGAAGTTCTTGAGTTTCTTCATCATTGCCTTATTATGACGTGAATGTTATTTTATTATATCTTCAATTGGTAAAAAATGAATTTTGCTAAAGTGATTTTAAAACAAATTTATGAAATAGATAACTCAGCTAATTATATTTTCTTACAGCAAATGATAATGATTGTTAACGTATAAGCCACATATTAGAATGCCGTTGAAACAATTGAATATGTGAGATTTTAAGGATCGTTGTAATTCAAATGAAAGTTAGATATACGTATCAAATAGAAAATTGAAAGTTTTAAACCAAATTGAAAGTTTTAAACCAATTTCAAATAAACACATAATATGTTTAATATCTGCTTTTGAAATAAATATCGCTTGTAGTAGATATGATTTCAAATAATATTTAACCGATGATTTATTATAGGGATAGTCTGGCTAGCTATTTTAACAAATAATTAATAAATACGTTTTAATTGTAATTGCTCATTTATTATTATTTTAGTAGTGGTCGTTCATTTCCCCCCATGTGATTCTTGAGGAACCGCGGATTTTTCTAATGAACTAGTGTAACATATTGCGATTTAATCGTGAATTTAACTGATTACGTGTATCTGAAATTACGGTTTGATTTTTATCATCTTATATAAACCATGTGATTGAATTGTTCACATGTGGGTTTTCTTTCCCTGATGTCTTGAGGTTTGCTTTAAGTTTGATTTACTTTAATTAGGCGAATCACTCAAAGGCTATCTGCTAAATGGGAGGCGGGAGTTCGGGTAGGACTTTTTAAGGAAAACTGACTCGTATACGCATTACACATGGGGAGAACAATGGGAAACTGAGGAAAACAATTAAAATACAGATAATCCGTTGGCCGGGATTCGAATTCCGAAACGAACTACCAATGTTTATTGACTGTGCCATTCGATCGCTGGTGACCAGGTCGGCAGGTGTCTTGAGGAGTTTTGTATCTGCATTTCAAGAAAATTAATTTTGGCATTTCAATAGTTTAGAAATAATTAGGTATCGTGTTCACATGAGATTTACTAGTTTTAAGGTTGTGGCACTTTTAATGACAGATAGCAATTTTAGAATCGGCTTAACTCGGCGTAATTCATCTAGGCACTGGAACATTGCCGACGGCAGTTCGGATGCGATCCTTTAACTCAGGAATGGTGGCACAACGTGTTAGAAAAAATTCATGCTTCAGGTGGTCCCAAAGGAAAACGTCTGCACATGAAACATCAGGTGAGCGAGGCGGCCAGGAAATGTCACCCAAACTGGAAATTACTCTACCTGGAAATGTATGTCGTAACGTTCCGTCCATCTGGAACTTTCCCATGACAATCCAAGTTGAATTGTTGCCGAAATAGATGCTGGGTAGCAAGAACGGAGTAGTTATTCTTGAAATAACTTTCAACAGCAAAGGCACGATATTGTGCACTCCACCGATCCATATCACTGTCACACTCGAAATGGCAGTTCATTAGTACACGAGTGCGGCACGACCTGGCGCGCATCATTGTGCATCATTGTGCTCATGCAGTACATCATTGTGCTAGTCAAGTCAAACTACGCTGTGAGCGCTGTCGCACCCTGTATATACGATTTCTGCATTCATTATACTTAAGAGATGTAAAATTTTTTAAATGCTTTTCTTAATTGGCAACAAGGCAACAGACCAGTTAACGGCTTTTTGTTTACATATTTGAATTTTTTATAAAAATTAACATTTCACATCTATGAAATTTTCAAACTAAAATTCATTATCGTATATAACATTGTAACATTGTACCTATGTACTTCAAGAAAAGAAGACTATAAGGTAAAATATTAAGACAATAAAATGAAGTTTATCATTAAAATTACTACAAACATTTAAATCTAAATTTAGTAACTGTCATCTTTCTCTCACATTTTAGATTCTAAATTTAACATTATTCGTTATTACATAGATTATTAGGAAGATTTATACTAATTTTAATTGGAACGGTAAATGTAAATATTTTGCGCTTAATAGGTTGGTACCCGTGAACCAATAAATGAAGGTACTTTACCGTCATACTCCTTCCACATTTACTGGCACTTACATGCCACATACATGCCACATACATGCCACATACATGATAGCACTATCTGGGGAATATGTGTGTGTGTATGTGTGTGTAAATAAGAAAACGTTTAAACATACACGCACATATTATTATAACAGTAGTGACCAATGTATGACCAACAATTTTTTTCAATTTTCCCTGAAAGTATTGAAAATATTAAGATATATATGTTGTGTACCAAATAAATAAATAAAAGTTCTTTAGACAAAATTATTTGATTTCTACAGCTCAGTTTCAATGGGAGTTGGGAGCAGTTCAGTGCCATAAATTTTGAAGCAAGACTACAGTTGCGAACTCTCAGAGAAATTTCGATTCACTTTTCTTAATCTAATTAATTTTTTGACAAAATCTCAATCAATGTTTCTCTGCTTTTTGATAAACTAACTTGCAGTATACTTGCTGCCCAGTCGGTATAGTGGTCAGGGAAGCTGGCTGCGATGCCGAAGGGCTTGGGTTCGAATCCCGGAGAAGGCATGGTTGTAACTGCCCGTCTCTTCATAGGAGAGGCGATAATGGCCCACCTATTAGTTGTCTACATAATAAGAAGACCACCACGTGCGGCCTTGTATAGATGAATAGACTGGGTTACATTTGTAATTGTTCACAATCTGCCATTGGGAAAAAAAAAAAAACTTCCTGTATATTTTATTTGAAATGACATGTCTGTATTTTGATACTGATGTTTAATGAAATTATGGATATTATTTTAGGGTATCCTTTTAGTATAGCCCATCCAGAATTTTCACCAAAAATTATCACAAAGCATACCGATAAATGATAGGATGTTAATGATAGGTTAATCTTCCATAATTGGGGTGAGTGCCAAACTTGGCGAGTGTTTTTGATTTGGTGTGGTTTCCGCTGTATATTTTCCTATGGCAAACCTAGAGTATAGTGTACTAGTACGACTACACTATACCTAGAGCTTTATTGTACTTTTCCAGTTTGCCGGCGCAAGCGATAAAGTCGTAAAAAACGGTACAACCGATGCCAAACGGAATATCCTTGCTGGTGACTTTTTACCCAGCATTTTCAAAACAAGTCGCAACCATTTCTTATCAGATTAATTGTTTCTTTCAGTACTGGCATACAATTACATAGAATTTTTACCAGCTAGTTCAATTCTATGCCTTAAGCATAGGCCATTCGCGGTAATTAAGTCAGTTAGGATACAATCACACTGCTCACCCGAAGGTGAAAATATAGAAAAGGCAAAATAAAGGGTTAAATTCATCAATTCTAATGAGAATGCATTAGCGAACTAAAGCACTGCGGTTTTACATAAGTACATTTCTGAGTAAGCTATTCGTACAAATTGTAATAATTCTTGCATTCCAAATTAAGATTTAACTTGAAATTAATGTAGATAATTACTGAGAGAATTAAATTTTTGTAGCGTAGTCTACGTGAGATAAGATCACTTGGGGTCACGTGATATGAAACTGCTAATCAGGATATTTTACCATAAAAGCATAGTAAATTCTTAAATTAATGTCTTTTACAAATTTATTGCCTTTTCACAAAATTTTAAACGATATTAAAATGTTTATACCTTTAAAATAAAAATTTCTAAGAACTAACATTTGTCAACATTTGTTATGTGTATACTGTGTGTTGTCGCCAATAAAGTCTTCTTAGCGACATTTGCGCCGGCGAAACGGAAGAGTACTGTTTTATTTTAGTGCTTGTAATGAGCGCCATTTTAGTGTAGCCAGATTATTCTTCTTTTGACTTTAATTTTTAAATACTGTGTTTGTTTTTATAAACTGTGTTAAATTAAGTTTTACTGTTTAATATTTGAAGGATATTAACCCTTAACGGCACAGTGTGTCCGGTCTGGACACACCTAAAAATTTCCTTCTGTACGCACAGAAAAATTGAATGAGAAAGGATTTACAGGTTACTCTGAACCTTTTTTTATGTATAGTAGATGGCAGCTCAACACAAACCAGTCCATATATTTTAGCCATGTTTAGTTTCCTAAGACCCTCATTTTTCAAAGAAATCTTCCAGATTTTTTTAGGGTATAAAAGGAATTGTTTGAAACGAAATCTCTATGTTATTTTTTGGCTGTATGCTAATCTCTTTATTCTATATTAGTTTTAAATTTTTACCTCGAAATCTTGCCTAAAATCAAAAGACGAATCCTAGGTGTGCCCAAACCGGGATACCGATAATCTAGGACAACTCAGAATCTGTATTCTTTGTTTCTCCGCATCTCATCGGTCAGTTCATTGACAACAATGCTCGTTTCAGCCTATCTTCACAAAATTTTACTTGTGAACTCCTCTAGGCGTAATTATACTGCCTATTTTTTTTAATCAAAACTCTAACTTTAAAAGGTAGCGTGCCTAACCGTTGTCGGTGGGAGAATGCTGGATTTCAGATGACGTGAAGTTTATAATTTTTGAATGTTTACATTTAATTTTATTTAGTTAATGTTTTCCGGATCAGTTAATTATTATTATTATTATTATTATTATTATTATTATTTTTATTTAGTTTTGTTTCTTGCATGTGGCAATCGAAAGATGTGGAATGTTTAAAGTTTCGACCGAAAGTTGTTTAGTGAGTTGAATTTCACGACGATAGTAAATTTTATATTTTAGTGAGTTTATGATGCATCCGTTGTTAGTAAATTTGAGTACATTCACATGGTTGACAGTTTTGGTGTTCGAAGATTATTTTATTATTCATTACACTATTTTATCATGAATGACATAGATAGAACAATATTTTTACTTTCAAAGCTGATGGACTTTGTTTTACTCATCTAAATATTATGTTTTACATTTAAAAATGACATCTTAATGCTCTCATTGCAGCCAAAAAAATTCGCTAAATTTTGAAACCCAAAATACTTTAACGCCTTTTTCCCCCGGTCATAGAAGATTAACCAAAGGTTATTATATCTGTATTTTGATGTGAATGATTAATGAAATTATGGATACTAGTTTAGGCTATCATTTAGTATAGCCCACCCAGATGTGGCAACCCATACCGATGTACGAGTATGTAGTTACCCATACCATTCCGCAACCGCAATGTAAACAACCGTGAATTTCGTTATTTTCTGCTTCTCGAAATTTCTGGAAAGCAAAAAGAGGATGGAATAATGGTTACAGCTTACATAGTGGTCAATTACATTTATTCAGTTTCAATACAAATTATCAAGATATCCATTTACTCAATGTCAAATGCACGTACTCCTGTATTCTTATTTTTGCGGCATAGCTTCCTCTTACAATTTGTCTCGCGCTGTATTGTAGGAGAAATACAACAATTCTCATACTAATTCTACTAAAGTGAACTGTCTAAATACAAAATTCATAACACTATTATCGGCGATTATTTAACGCACAGACATCATGGAGAATACTGATTTGGAGATAAGGTCTTTGGCTACTTTAGATGTGAGATTTTTTTGCATTTAGTTATGGCTTGCTCTAAACCTGCTGTTAGTGATGTTGAAACTAAGTATCAGGAGCTCTTAAAGGAAAATTTAAGGTGGGAGATTTCAAACAAACGTAAATACTTGGAAAAGCCAGACATTCCAAACATATATTTTATGTATAAAATAACAAGAGGGTGTGAACTTCTTAGAGAATTTTTGATGGAGAGTGGACTTTTTCCCCGGGGTGATTTTGTAAAATTATGTTATATATATATATATATATATATATATATGTCATAATAAAAGCAAATGAAAAACGGAACACTGTAGATCGGTGATCTAAAGAACTTGGCAGTCGAGGCAGTTTTAATTCCATTTTTATTTGCAACTGATATTTGTGGCCACAATCACTCTGCACTTTAGTCGTGCCTTTCCACAAAAGATTTACATTTTTGATATTGTTGAGAAGGAAAGCAAGCCAGCGAAATTACATCTTAGCAGAGTAGAGGGCAAAAGCTGAAGTGCGTAGTTATGACAGATGGAAGCACGCGAAGAGAAAAGTTTTGGTTTATGATTATTACTTCATCAGAGCTGCGCGGGCCATAGAGTGATCTAGAAATGACGCAATGCAGAAAAGTTATTACGATTTTAGAATAAAGAGGAATAATTAATGTTTATAGTTATATTATAATTCTGATTCATATAATTTTATCTTACATATTCCCCCCTTCAAAAAGAAAAAGGCGTAGCGACAGAGAAGCCTTTTTTAAAGAGAAAGAGTACTTTAACTAGCAAATGTAAAAAAAAAATAAATCATAAAATTTTTGTCCTGTAAACTATAATTTATAAATATCAATTTTTTAAATAAATTTTTAATTTTTAGAGTCCTATTGAATTTTTCAGCATTTCAGTCCAAAAGTCTTTTTGTTTGAGAGTTCACATAATCATAATTCTTCAGGGAAGGTTCTTGTTATCACATATCACAAAATAAACTTTTACATAATCATTACTTATAATTAAATGTAATGCACATAAATATTTATGATACTTATTTCTATACTGATAAATTATAATTTAACATCATAAATAATAGTATTAAGATTTTCAGAATTTATGGTTTCACCGTTAGCATCTTTCATGTACAATTCCTGATTTTACCAAACTGGAAGCCTCGCAATACTTCTAAACAAACATATCCATCAATAGGGCTGTCCTCTTGAGCTAACCAGTGTGTTCTCTGCACTGGTGGCCCAGGGTGCCTAGACAGTTACTTGAAAAGGCCTCCGTTCCTTGCATTAAGGTAACTGGCCTTTGAGAACTGCAATAATACATTCCATAATAAAAAAATATAATAATAATATAAAAAAAATTACAAACACCCATAAAATGAGAGCCTCCAACATTATCTTACTTGAAGAGGGTGAAGGGAACAACTGTACAGAGGTAATTACAGGCCTCTGCTTGGGAACCCAGTACTCCCTCGACATACACTATACTTATCATATAACCTCCCATAAATTTAATATGCATTTACCATAATTTCATATTACGTATCTGTAATAATTTCACTTATTTTTTTACACCAACTTCGTTTTTAGAATAATTATAAAATTCGTATTCAAAATTCTCAACAAAATTTCCAAAACATAAAAACTTATCTTAACATCCTTCCCTATGAATAATTTAAATAGCTTAAAAATTCGTTATTTCATTTGCTCACACATAATTATGAAAAATTAGAAAAATTAATGAACAAGAAATTCAGATTTTCTCAAAACAAATTGCAGAAATTTTAACCAAAGTTGAAATGAAAACTATAGAATTCGCAGCACATTAAATAATTTAGTTCCTGAGCTAGATTCACACGAATGTAATAATTTTTGAGCTGTTTAAAAAAGCGGAAGTGCAAATAATTTTCTGTCGCACATACTTGCAAGCACTAACTCAGATCGACCTTGAAACCGCTGTAATGCTGAATTCCTAAACGGTAATTCACTGATGATTTAAAGCACTTTTTTTCTAAATATTGTAGAGATCGGCGAAGCAAATTAAATATTCCTTTTCACTAGGTATTCGAACTTCTCAATTTATCGAGAGATTACTTTCCATCTGTAAACACTACGCGTGATTATTTTTTTGAAGCACTTGCAAAACACCACAGCAGAAGACTCATCTGTTATTTTTTAAACACTGAAAAAACAAATTTGATGATTCACTTCTTTCACATTATCTTGGATGTATCACAAAACGATGATTTGAAGAGCTGAACTAAATTTTCGATTTAGGTTTTAGGCTGCAGGAAACTATCCTACCGGCTGCATCATATTATTGTGATGTAACTGTGGTTTGAAGGTGGCAGTGTGGAAAGCATGATGACGCAATTTAGCACAACATATCTTGAAAAATCACAATCTTTGTTTTTTCCATGCATATCAAATCATCCTTTTTCAGATAAGATACTTCCTAATTATATTTGAATACATAAATTGCATTTTTAATTAGAACGTCATCTTAAGTAAGCAGCAGCATGGTTACACCATGCGTCTTGTCAGCAGGAAAGCTATGCCGGGAAAAGGGAAAGTCTATAGTACCTTCATAGCAAGAAGGCTGAAGTTTCAGTTCACAGTTTTGGTTTAGAATTAATTTGATTAGACGAGAGGCATCTGCATTAAAACGTTACATAAGATAGAAAAGTCTGGAACCTGTGAGAAGAGATGAATTTAGGGGCAGATTACCAAATTTAGAATGTTAATTTTGAGGTCGTCAATTATTTTTTTAAAACAGCTATCATACTTTGTTATATCTTACACTATATATATATGTATAACTCGTTATTTGTAGTTAAAATTATTTGTTAAGGGCGAAATATCGAACGGTTTATGGAGCTGTTCTTAAAATTACATCCTTTTAACTTATTATAAATTTTATTAAACATTGGCGGCATGAATCAGTCGCCAAAATTATCGCCAGCTTGGTAATATTTCGCCAGTTTAACGAGGTAGCCATTTACCTCAATGTTAGACTTGCCTCTGTCATCTTATGTTTCCAACAGAGCTTCGCGTTTTCGACGTACTTCATATTATATTACACAAGAGATGTTTACATATACTTTAATTAAATGTATTTACATAGCTACAAAATTCGTAATAATACTTATATTCTCTTGTATTGTAGCAAAGCCTAAAATGTGAGGAGATAAACTACAAATTAAAGCAGATAAATCTCAATAAAAGAAATTATTAAAAATTATATTGTAGGACTAAAAGTGAATAATATGTTACCTTTCTTTTGAATCCAAAAACCTCCAGTTTAAGTTTGTCTTGTGTTCCTTATTTCTATACTCAGTTACATCAGACAGAGACATTCAGTTACATTATTAAAATATCCTATACTCAGTTATAGTTGTAGTGTTATCAAGAATAAAAATTATTCTGGATTTCCAGAGATAACGTACAATTTTCATTGAAAACAGCTTTCTCTCCCAAAGAGCTGAGTTTAAATAATTTAATCTAGCAGACTCTAAAATAATCGATAGGGAAATCTGAAACATTGTATATTTTTATCCTTGGAAATTATTCATTCATGAGCAATGTAGTTACTAAAATTTAAGCAGTATTATTTTGAGATATACCAGGTGTTTTTATTATTATTATTATTATTATTATTTTCTTAACTGAATTCTTAGAAGACGAACAAATACATTCGTCTCAATGAATTTCAGAAGACAAATATTAATTTAATTGCATTTTATCTCTTTTGTAATAATGCTTTAAATTTCATATGAAGGGAATGTTAAAATGCAGTATTCAGCTTTAAATAACCATTGGTGGATAATTCAGTGGTGAATAAGGATATTATGCCGAAGCTATTTCTATTCTCATTGAACAATATGCTATTTTTTTTTATTTTTATGCAATGTAAGATTCTAATAAAAATCATATCTCTGAGACATGTTTTACAATAACTGATACCTTAAATGAATATTTATCTTTTTATCGGAGGTTTATAAAAATATACCATAATTGCGGAAATGCAAGATGAGCATTTATATGTTTATAACATACTCATGTAATAATAAAATTTTTCTCCATCTATTTAAATATATTAAAGTTTTTCTCCATCTATTTTAAATATATTAAAGAAGCCTTAAATTTTAATTTATATAGCTCTTTGATCACTTTTATAACCAAAATAAATGCACAGTTCGTACAAATTTAAAGTTATCCACAATGTTAACTGTACTAAAGAAAAATTATTTAAAAATAATCATGTATGATTGTTTTATTTCGTGAGACGCCTGGTAATAAATAACTTGAAAACTATATTTATCTACGTTCAGGTAGAATGTTTAGTAAACTATAATTCCAGGAGCACGTTAAAGAGTTTTTTCTACTTCAGTAATTTGCAAATTGTGCATGGTTATTCTTATATTATTTGGTTTTATCTATTGATTTATCAGTAGAGATTATCAATGGATATGGCTCAGGATCAATAGCAAAACATTTCAGAGGGTGTTAAATTAATATGCATTTAGACAAACATGGTAACATTATATATATTCTGTACACTTAAAGAAATTTAAAATATGTAATGTAACCCTATAAAACGTTTAATATTTTAATTAGATATATCACAAAATAAATGCATATTATGTAAATTATTTCAATTAAAAGCAAAAAATAACATTCTTAGAACTTCATCTATTGCTTTTAAACAGTGTTACGAATTTGGTATTTAAAAAGCTAATGTTAGTTCAATTATAAATTAAATGGTCTTATTTCCCGCGCAGTGCATTGCGTGACGAATATTAAAAGAAAGCTAAGCCGGAAAAATTGACAATACAAGAGCGCGTGCATTTAACATTTAATAAATATCTCTTTTTGATTTCGAGAAAGTACTAGAAAATTCTTGCAAGCGATGTTTAAAAATCTTATAAAAGGAGGAAAACATCTCAGTTTGTAGTAGGTTTGGGAAAGGTATTTGATCGTGTGCTCCAAAAGAGATTAACTCAACATCTAGAGGATAAGAAAATTATATGTAAAGAGCAGTTTCGTTTTAGAGCCGGTCATAGTACCGTGCACCAACTACTGAACGTTACAGAATTTATTGCAGACTCCTTCGCAAAAAAGAACACAATCGCCAGCTGCTTTCTAGATCTATAAAAAAGCATTTGACAAGGTGTGGCATGAGGGTCTCCTCTACAAACTGCACCTTGTTCATCTGCCCATCAGTTTTATTAAGCTCATGAAAAGCTATCTTAAAAGCAGGACCTTTCAGGTAAACATTAATGACTCTCTCTCTTCAAGAAAACGAATTAAAAGCGGAGTGGCTCAAGGGAGCGTTCTGGGACCGCTTCTGTTTAATATCTACACGAATGATATGCCGGTTCTTTCGAATGCAAATGTAGTGAAATATGCCGACGACACAGCAATTTTAACCAAGTCGCTAAAACCTCAGCTCGCTGTAGATAAACTTGAAAGCGCAGTAAATATCATAGCACACTATTATGATTCATGGAAATTAAAAGTAAATCCGTCAAAGAGCCAAATTCTCCTTTTCAGACGTCATCGGAAGTGAATGTAAATATAAAAATTAATGATCAAGCCCTAGCAATTGTTTCAAGTACCAAGTATCTAGGAGTGGTCTTCGACTCACAGCTGTTATTCAAAGAACATACGGAGTATGCCTTGCGCAAAGCCACCGCTGCTAAAATGTATCTTTATCCTTTAATAAGAAGAAATGCTAAATTAAATATCAGTCTCAAGAAGATCTATACCAGCTTAATAAGACCCACCCTACTTTATGCAGTGCCTATCTGGGCCACTGTGTACAAGACTTACAGACACAAACTACAGGTCCTTCAGAACAAAATACTCAGACAAATTGTTGACTCCCCATGGTTCGTACGTAACCTGCAGATACATAAAGAACTAAAAATAAGACCCATAGCTGATCAAATTCTCACCACGAGCCACAATTTCTATGCTAAAATAGAACTTTCTCAATACGAACATATCTGTGATCTTATAAATTATGATCCTACTATAGAAATTGCAGCAAAGCGCCCAAGAGGCATCTTCCATAACAACAAATGGTGAAATTTATATATTGTACATAGTACTATTATCTTCTTTTATCTTCATTGTGTCATTTTACCAGTGTCTTTGAAACTTTATAGACTTATGGGCATGATCCGTGTACCTGGATCTTCAAAGCTCTGACCTTATATTTGTCATTTTCGTAATCTTCTTATTGTTATATCAGAGACTTTGTAATATTGTGGACTTAAGGACATGATCCGTGCACCTGGATCTTCAAAGCTCTGATTATTTATTGCTAGTGTAAAATGTTTTTCACCATTTGCTACTTCGCTCAAATACCGCCGTCCCTATATGTACATAGTGTATAGTATCAGTAACTCATGTGCCTCAATGTTGTAGAACTTTAGTGTTTAATTTCTCAGACCAAGACTTCACTGAATTGTGATATCTACTATTTCAAGATGCATTGGCTGTGGACAGTTCACGGGAGGGTGACCCCCACGTGACTACCACTGTCCAATCTGTGTTTTAGAGCAAGGATGAATTTGAATATTTTGTTTAGCTAATCTGTTGCACTTAGTTGTGCCATTTGTCTTCATTTAGATCGCGATATTAGTTTAATTATTCCAATCTGAATAACCTGTTTCAAAACTTGATAATTATTAATATATCCAATATTTCTCATTGCACGCTTAAGCTGCTTTGCTCGGAGTCTGAACTTGGGTGGTTGACCACCCACGTGACACCACGTGGTTGACCCACCACGTTAATATATCCAATATTTCTCATTGCACGCTTAAGCTGCTTTGCTTGGAGTCTGAACTTGGGTGGTTGACCACCCACGTGACAGGCTCCTGCCAATGATCTCCCTCCACTCCACCTACATTTCACAAAATTTGACAAGTTTCGCCTAGTTGGCGCGGCGTAAATCGCTTTAATTAAAAACTTAAGTACCAACGCCTTAGGGCAATTTACCAACAGAGACGGTTAAAGTAGCGGTTGGCTACTAATTGCCGCCTAGCCATTGACTCGATTTCGATTTCGAGTTTGTAGTAGTTGCTTAGTTTGTTGTTGTTTAGAAAACTGCTCTTGTTGATTGTAGCGAATTCGCGGATTAGCTTTCTTTAGCTGTTTTGAATTAGGTTCTATTGAACGTTTGAGTAGTTAGAAGATAACTACTGTGATATATTGTGATACTGCACAATTATTTGAGGATATTTAATTATATTTGTTGTGATAATAATAAATTTTCTTCATTTTTCATCGGACTTGTGCATTCATTTCGTAACGAACCCGTACGCACGCAACAATATTTTAGTTTGTTAACTGATAACAAACGGATTAAATATGAAAGAATAATATCTTACGTTGCAATGAAAGCTGAAACAACGCATTAAAGTGGAATAACGCAAAATACGTCTCGAGTCTAGTATTTCATTTGAACTAAAATTACATGACGCGAATTTCATGTTGCAATATAATATATCACGCAAGAGTTTCTCATTAAAAGTTAAAAAAATGTAGAGAACACTTTTAAAAACATAAAATATTTGTATCATTAGAAAGTTTTTTTAAAATATGCGTGCGCCAGTTATGTAAATTATGCCATTAGAAACATAATTTATCGTAAGAAAAAAAAATTCAAATGTTCAAAATTCTTATTCTAATCTTTTGCATATATTATATATTAAAGACGCATTTTTAGCATCTGTTAAATTCATTATTAAAAGGTAAAATGATGGTTTGAATTATCAAGCGCCGCTATTGCTTTGAAGTCGCTCCGCATTTTATAATGTAATAAGTTTGAAAGATAAATTTAAGAGAAGATTTAGCTGACCTCTTTCAAATACACTCATGTTCAAAATTAAGAGAATTTACAAATTATTTCTACTTTTTATGAAAAGTATTGTATCAATGGTACGAATTATACCAATGAATATTTAAGCAAATATCCAAAGTCGAATACGTATGTATACATGTGCGTGTCTGCGGAGCTGTGGTTGTGGAGGTGATGTACGCGCATGAGGTGTTTTTGGCGATTTGTGTGCTCGTATTCCTTCCTGACATTCTCCGTGTTTCATTCTGGAGTTGTAAATTTTATACGGTCTCAAGTAAAATGAATAGCCGCAAACATACGAATGAGATGGGGAATTGTTGGTAGATAAAAGGCAGGTCATCACAAGGCCAGTTGGTTGAACTCCCAGTGTCTTTTGAATTGTTATCAAATTTGGCTAGAAAACTTTGTTTTGCCTTTGAAGTTGTTTGAACTTTTGTTTGGCCAAAAGTCGCCAAACGTAGCGACCATTTAGCAAGAGTTCGGTCCGACCCCTACACCATTTAGTTCGATCCGGTCCCCATATAGCTAATTGATACTGTAATTGACTAATTGGAATTGAACTCTATATCATGTAATTGCATCAGTATCTGGCCTTTTAATGTAACTTTAACCGTGTAAACCACCAGTAACTTCAATAAATGGAAGGTACAAGAGATTTCTTAGCGTCCTGGTGAAAACTATACAACACTGGATAGAACACCCGCTCTCAGTTGATTAGTTCAGCGTGAGTTCGGAGAATCGGTAAAGGCCGTTCCCACTGGGGTTTATCTGAGATAATGAAGTCAGTTCCATGTGTCGAATAGCTCCGCTATGCCTGCAATTTTCAACTTGCTGCTTGCTTTCAGGTGTACATAGACATTCTATACATTTTATATTCAGGTGTACTTATAAATTTTACTTTGACCGCAGCTCGCTCATCTGGCGGACTTGCCGGCTCGTTAAATATAAATTACCGAGATAAAATTTTATTCAATGTTAAATGCACGTGCCTTTTTACTTTTTCGGCGTAGATTTCTGCTAAAACTCCTCACGCGCTGCATTGCATGTGGAAATAAAACAATTTAAATTATAATTTTACTAAAAATATCCAACTAAATACAAAATTCGTAACAACATTTTTCTCATTCTTTACTGGCTTTATTCGGTTAATGTATCAGAGTATCCGTGAATAAAAACAATAAGAAGCTCCGTTTTATAGTTAAAGTGATAAAATTTCTCAACGCATGGGTGAGTATTTGTCAGCCTATATTATGATGATCAATAAAGCATCTTTTATTATACTAAGAAACCCAAAATTTAATTTCCAATTTAATTTCCTTAGTATGATTCAGATATTTGCTAACTGAATACCGTTTCTCATATTTAAATGCTTAACGTATGCCAGTAAATGAAATCTTCAGCGTTTGTATCATTCCTACTAAGCAATGTAAAGTTTAATAATATAGAAAAAATGCATTCATATTTACTATAACTACGTTTCATTATTTTACTGTAAAATAAAATTTGATTTGAATTTTTTTTTTTTTTTTCGTGGTGAAAATTTAGTGAAAATATAGTATGCGATTCAGTTGCAATTAATTTGCTATTTCTTCTTTTCATGAATGAAGACTGGTATACTTATAAGAGGCTGTGCTGATTAGGACGCAGTCTTTAACCGTCTATAGTCAAAGACTTTTGTGAATATTGCAGATGTGTTTGTGAGTAGTGCAGATGGTCCTAATCCTTAAACAACTGAATCTTACAGGGGTATTTTTGTATTTTTGAAGCTAAAGGTAACGTGCTGAATTTTACGCTGAAATTGTTTCTACGTTATCTCGCAGAAGCATTATGAGAAACTCTTAATAAATTTAATGACCACGCTTCGGCCATACTACACGACATTCATAGTGTATTTGGCTGAACGATTCAAGAAAATAATTTTTTAAGGGTCACTCATGTTTTCGTTTTGTAAAAGTGGAAAAAATTAATTTTTTAAGGATTTTAATATATAATGTGGTTATTAAATTGCCTATAATTCGATAAGCGGGGTAAGTTAGCGCCAAACTATTTTGGCCTTCAAAATTTGGCGAATTTTTTAGGCGGCAATGAAAGCACTAAAATGTGATTTTTAAACGTCAACATAACAGTAACTTTTAAGTTTTGCAGTAGTGAAACGCCGTTATTTTATGTAAACAGAATAGTAAAATGAGATGATAAAATACTAGATGAGCAAAAACAAAGTCCAACAGCTTTGCAAGTAAACTTATAGTCCTATTTATATGAATTCATCATAAAATAGTAGAATGAACAATTCTTGTAAATAATTATTAAGTAAATAAATGTATACACTTATCAGTTCAGAGCACTACGAAGTCAGTTTTAAACGTAAACAGAATAGTAAATTACGCGTATTCAGCATCATAAACTAACTAAAATATTCAAGTTACTATCGCCGTGGAATTGAACACACTAAACAACTTTCGTTCAAAGCTTTAAATATTCCACATCTTTCGATTGCCACATGCAAGAAACAAAACCAAAAATAAATAAATAAATAAATAAATAAAATTAAATGAAAGCATTCCTAAATTATAAACTTCATCTCATATAAAATCCAATATTTTCCCACCAACAACAGCTTAACCTTCTGCAAATATTTATATAAATATAATATTAAACATATGCTATAACAATAATATTAAACAGTAAAACTTTAAAAACAAAACACAGTATTTCAAAATTAAATTTTAAAAAAAAATCTGGCTACACTAAATTCGCGCTCTTACAGTTACCGAAATAAAGCTCTATGTTTGCCACAAGAAAACATACAGCAGGAAATCACAACCAAATTAAAATCGCACCAAATAAAAAACTCTCGCCAAGCTTGGCGCTCACCCCGATTATGGAATTTTAACCATTAAATTTGTTGGCTGAATAATTTTCATCCATGAAGTTTCGTATTTATTTTCTTATTTAAAAAGTATTTATTTTCGGTGCTACTTTGGTAGACGGTTGCAGGGATTTTAGCGATTTTTTTTTGGCGAGCGATAAGACTTATGGTAAACCCATTGGTGGACGAGTTATTTATGATAACCGATACTTTGCTGTCATTTTATTTTAAAAATAATGCGTTTCATTATGCATAAATTGTTTTAAATATTATTTATGGCTTCTAAATATTAAAAATCAATTTAATTTTGCATTTTTTTCGAAATAAAAATTTTGTTGTTTATGATATTTTATATAATTTTATGTTTTGGTAGATATAATCAATGACGTCACCTTACTTAAAAAGTAATTGGTTTTATTAATATCTATAAGTTTAATCTAATGTTTTAAACGTTATTTGTGGCTGTTAAATATTAAAAAAAATAATTTTGTATTTTTTCAAATGATTTTATTATGAATGATTATTTAAACAATTTTAATTCTATGCGTGATGTAATCAGCTCCCTGATTGGTTACTGAATATTTTTTGTATTAACGCGCCATTTTAAAATTTTTTTATTCATCTCTTCGAATTCCTCAGATTTCAAATGGAATGGATGTGTCCGTTTCGGAGGTGAATGTTGCTATTGGTAATTACCAAGAATTTTTGGTATCGGAATAAAAAAATTTCCCTTTGAGACCTCATTTTGTCTAACCTGGTTTCCCTAATCAAAAATTTATTTATAAATTGTTACAAGAGTCAGAAGAAATTTATTTTAAATTTTTGGAGGAAACCTCGCTCATTGCTTCTTCAATGAAGTGCGAGAGATGTGGATCACAGATGAAGATCGTTAGAAGATGGTTCTTTTTTTGTGGTACTTATCAATATACGACAGTTAAAATACTTTAAAAAATGTAAGTACATAATTTTCTTTTACTTTATAATTGTATACTTCAGTTTTTATTAAAAAATTAATACAATGTTTACAAAAATTCCTGAGATATTTATTGCCACTTATGTTTAATGTTAAATAATTAAATCCTATAAAACTTATTTTAAAGTATTTGAATTTAAATAATATTTTAATTCTTTTAAACGTTGGTAGGATGTTTTTAATTCGATATTCAATTTAAGTAATATTTTAATCCAACTAAATGTTGGCGCAATGTTTTTATAGCGGTGTATTCATTCTGTTATATGAAAGTAATAATTTAACCTTACTTTAGCATTTTATACTCTTAGTAAATGTATTTATTTATATTTGCCAGCCATCTTAAAAAAAAAAAAAAAGTTTTCAACAAAAAAATAATGCATTTTTTTTAACGATATTATTTTTTTTGAAGTTTCGAATACTTTACTATATGCGTAAACACAGCCTTTTTCAAGATGGCTGACAAGTGTAAAAATCACGCCAGCAATTTCGCCAATGTAAATCGCCAAAAATCCGTTTAACCGTCGACCAAAGTAGGACCTTATTTTCTTGTAGTCTTGCATTTATTTTTCTTATTTTTTTAAAGACCCATTTTCACCTGAGTGTAATATAATATTTTTCTCATTTTCTCAGATTTATGAATGAAAACCTCGAGCTGTAAAATGAAATCGTTGACAATTTTGTTGAAAAAGAGAAATTTGATGATAGACTTTTGAGATGCCGAAAAGAAAAAGCAGGGCTTCTTCTGCATCAAGTCAAAGGAGGTATAAAACAGAGATGAGCAATCTTATCATGTCTGTTCCTCGTGTCAAGGCGATGTTGAAAGTGGGGAAATATGCCACTCGCATAAGCGATAAAAGTGCAGTGTTTCTGGCTGCTGTCCTCGAGTACGTCGTGGCTGAAGTTCTTGAAATGTCTTTAGTCGCAGCACACAGAGAGGGAGCAAGAAGAATTCGCCCTCAACATATTAATATGGCTTTAAAAACAGATCTCGATTTTGGACCATATTTCAAAAATGCGGCGATACCTGCTTCGAGCTTCCTATCTTGGAAGGATCTTGCAGATTTCAAAGTCAAGCGTCTAACTGCCGTAAAGAAACAAATGGAAATGGCTTCAAAAAAGAAACCAAGGATTCAAAAGAGAAGACTTAAAAGTAGAGTAAAATCAACATCAAAGTCTATAAAAAGGAGATAACTGTTTTCAGTATAAAATTCATGCCACTTTTATTTAGTTGATTTTCAATGAATAATACGAATTTAAAATTGTGAAGAGAATTAAACTCAACTTAAATTTTAAAATTCAGAATTTTGTTTATTGTATAACTACTGTGTACAATACAGTGATTTATTTCCTATATAAATTGCCACCTAAATGCATTTTCAATAAATCGATTGTAAGAAATTGTGGATTTTACTAACTTGATTGACTTTAAAATTTAATTAGTGGTTATAAAAGTAGTGAATAATTAATTGCATATAGGTAAGATGGCTGAAAAATAATATTTTCTAAGACATCTAATAGAATATAAACCCCGAATGATTTATTAAATTTAACGCAATGATTTGTTTCCTATCAAATATAAAAATGTCAAATAACATTTCTCAGTTGATAATTTTTTTAGTCTTCTTCCGATTCTAATTTTATTTTGATATTTAATTATCAGAGTTTAGAAAAATTACTCTGATATTTTATTTATGAAGGCTGATTGAAATGTAATGAACCTAATTGTTTAATACTTTCATTTATTTAATACTGATGAATTATACTCATTAGTTTGATTATTCTCACTTACTAATACTGATCATTTTATACTACGACAGTTTTAAACATTTTGGGGATTATCTGTTGGTATTCTGCTGTGCTCATCTAAAGCTTTAAATTTTAAATTTTTGTAGAAAACGTCGCTAATTGCTTCTTCACTGAAGTGCGAGAAATGTGGATCACAGATGAAGATCGTTAGAAGAGCTGATTCTGAGGAAGGCCGTATATGGCATTGTGGTCATGGTGGAAGAAATAACAGCTGTAACGGTAAAAAGTACTAGCCTTTCCTCCTTTTTTACCGGCAATAAACTAATTGCTGTCATTTTAGATCTAGTGTACGAAACATTCTTATTTATTTATTTTAAAGTATTTGAATTTAATGTAATAATTAGTAAATGTATTTATTTACATTTTCCTGCCATCTCAAAAAGCAACGTTTGCAACAAAAAATTAATCCATTATTTTTAACGATATTTATTTTTTTAAGTTTCGAATACTTTACTATGCGCAAAATACGTAAAAACAGCGTTTTTCAAGATGGTTAATGATAGTAAAAACCGCACCAATAATTGCGCCAAAGTAAATCGCCAAACATCTGTGCAACCGTCTACCAAAGTAGCAACAAATTCATAACTAAGACGATATTCCGTTATCACCTGTAACGGTTGACTGGCTCTTATGCCTGCCCGAGTATCTCTTTATGTGAAGAATAATGAAATTATCACATTTCTGCGTACATGATTTTGTGATGCTCATTTTTAAAAACTCCAGCCAGCAAATGAGTGATTCGTTGGTTCAAATCCTAGTGAAACCGCTACTGATGTTTTTGCATTTTTTTGCCTTTAAATATATAGTATTACTTCTTACAGATGAACCACTTCAGTAATTTTTTAAAATTAGAATAATGAACCACTTAGCGATTGAAGAAATTTGAAAATCTATGTACTTAAGACAATAAATCGGGATACCTTTGACTAAGAAAATGTAAATGAAACTTCTCTGAGAGATTCTCAGAGTATGATAGTACTACAAATGATGATAATGATAGTACAGATTTCTAAAGGGCACTCTTTTCTAAAAGAACTGAGAACTCGAATCCTTCGATCGACTGAGATCTTGAATTATTCGATTTAGTAGATACATCGGTGTATAATATTATGTTTTTATTTTAACATTTATTTTTTCTAATACTATTCCGGTATTTATAAGTTTTAATCTGAACGGTCAGTCAGCATCAGTATCTTTGCTGATATTCCGCTGATAAAATCTCATAAAGAGAGTAAATACCATCTCATATTTTGGCTGCAGACACTTATTAACAAAACTTCAAGAAATGGCCAGTAAGAGAGTTGTGAACTAAGTAAGTTGTGTAAGTTGATCCTTTGCGTGAAAATTGATAGTCTGGATTTTGCATATCTCTTAATTATCCGTTACTTGCTTCCCTTGCTCGGATTATTGAGAGTACACTATATGTCTTTCCCCCTCCATTTAATAATCAGATAATCGTAATGTGCTTTGCTATATTCAAATACTCTAATTTAACTTACACATGCAATGCATTATCTTAAATACCATTGCAGTGTAATGCATAGGATGAGTAAGCCGATTCTAAAAGGGATTCCGCGAGGCAAATTCTATGTCAGAGCACCATTTATGCAGAGTCGATAGCCAGTTCTCATCGTATCATCAGTATATAAATTTCTGATCGAAACTTTCATTCAGAGTTATTACACGAGATTCTTAGTTTTTGTGACCTCTCCGATCTTCCGTTTTGTAAAAATTGGTATGTTTGTTTATCTTTATATGTCTTTAAAGTCTAGTGTTTATCAATCAGGCATCAGGGCGTTCCACATTTTGGGTACCGCAATATGTTCTAAGTCCTTATCTTTCTCTATTCTGAGATGTATTGTAAATGAACCCGTAATCATCTAAAGTGTCAAATTTCAATCATTTCAAAATCTTATTGAACAAATTCAATGATTCGTGATTCATTTGATCAAATTCATTTATAAAGATTTTTTATTTGATTTGAATATTTATTTATTTGTGTGTCAAATTCATTTGACCATGCAATAAAAATTTATTTAGTCCACTTTAAGGACAAAGAGAGCTGAAATCAGAACAGAACTCTCAAGAAAAGAATAACTTACTAAATTCGATACACATGAATGAAAATGAACTTATGAGTTGTTCAAATGAGAAACTTACTAGGATTGAAGTAAAGTAAAAGTAATTAGTTTCATTGGACTTTCAAAATAATTTTAAATGGAAAGGAATACGTGTGTCCACCGTCTTTTTTGAATGATGTGAAATATTTGTTCGAGTTTCGGTTATGAATTTAGACTAGGGACCCATTATAAGATATATTGTCTGTCTTTTTAACATGCTTTCGTAGTGTAACAGTAGCACACTAGAATCGCATTCGAGAAATCCAGGTTAGAGTCCCAGGGAGGTCATTTCAAATTTTTCCCGTCTCCTACTTCAAAATAACCTAATTACTCTGTGGTTTCTCACGAACTGAAAGGTGGTTGATGATGATTCTTGACCACCAGGATTTGGGGATTGGGTCCCATAAATTCCAGTCCTTTAAAAGGGGAGTATATAAGGTATTTTCTTCCTCTTTCAAGCATGTCTTCGTGGTATAACGGTTTGCACACTCGGCGCGTACTCGAGAGGTCCAGGTTCGAGTCCTGACGTGGGCATTGCTCATTTTTCATTTCTTTTGCTTAAATATATCCTAATGATTCTACACCATAATATCGCATTGTTACTGAAAACAGAAGTTAATAAATTTAACTCAAATTTCAATAAAGTCAACAGTACTCACGTTAAGTGTTGAATGTTTATAAATTATAAATATTTTAATGAATAATTATTTACATGTATGTAATAGAACAGTTGTTTAAAATATCTATAATATAGAATAATTCAGAAATTGTGGAAAAATGAATTAAGCTTATTAAACGATAATTTCTGTCCAAAAATAGAAGAATATAACCAAAATTATAAATCAAAGTAGCGAAATAAAATAACAAAAATGAAGTAAATAAATATAAAGCCAGCTTCAAATAATCAGAAGATGAAATAAAGAAAAGATGAGTGATTACAGTTAATTGGTGTATTTTCATCAGGAGAGGCAAATTCAATAACTTATATTTGACGCTTTACTAAGTGCATTTATGTATGAAATTAGTTTTAAAATAATAAATTTAACAAACATCTTTTAGTGAAATTTAAAGCTAATAAGTAATAATTTGGAAAAACTCTGTAACCATAAATGAATTTTTCCTAAGGCGATAATTCCAAATAAAGCTAATATGCGAAATTCATAATCATTTTTATGATAAAAAGCATAAAATAAAGTATAATTCGTTACAAAAATAACCAAATATATCGGGTGAAACCTTTTAACTGTAATAATGCAACTGCGCATTCAAAGCACAAAATGACGACGATTTAGAGAAACCGGGTAATAAAAAAGCTTCCTGAAGCAAAGCGCAAAGCTCTTAGTAACCTTTACAACAAAATTAATTATCTTTAAATATATTTCCATGAGATGGCAAAAATAATTAATCTTTTCAAAATTAAAAATAATTAACCAGAAATAGATTTCTAAGTGCGGATGTAGTTGCTATCTTCTCCGTTATGAAAAAATACCATACATCATTATTCCTGTCTGTTTCCTATTATTGTCGTATATTTCCGATTATTATAAATGTCTTGTAATTATTTGAAATTGAATTAATTGTATTCCCTTTTGTTTTTGCTCTCTAGACTTGCTTTCAGTAAGTAATAACTATTTTGACAATTCTGTTAAAAGTAATTTTGCTTACTTATTACAACTGATAATCGTTTTGTGCTACTTCTTTGCGTTTTTTACCCTTTTCCCTCATTTCCCACAAGTAGGGAAAATTCAGATTTAATGATAAAAGATGTATAATTGGCAATCTTTGACAAAAGAAGATAAATTTCGGAGTATCATGGCATAGTACAGGGATGAATCTAGATCATGTTACAAAGATGTTCATGATTGAGATTCTAATACGAAGTAACTTATTTTAGTAAGAAATAATACAAATGAGGTCAAAATATAAAAACCAAACATCTACTAACGTAAGAATGGGCATTTCGTGCCTCGAAATTATACTACATAAGAATTTCATATTTATAGCTTAGAATTTAAAGTAAAAATAAAGCGAATTAACTTCGAGTTATAATGCAAATATTTCAGAATACCATTAATTTAATACGGCTCATTCATGTAAATAAAAAAAGCCTACTGTTATATTTTCAAATATACAGTACATTCTTCCCGAACGAGGGCCTGCGGAATGCGATTTTTTATGCTCGCTTTATTTTCTCCCTTTAATTTTTCCAAGCATACTCGGTAAGCTGCAATACGTCGGCCACGATTCAAACCAGTCCGCTTTAATGACTGGCTTGAATCTCCTCCATTAAGCCCACCAGCGGCCGAGCGGTAAAGTCGCTGAACACTGGTAGTTCGGTCCGAGGTTCGAATCCCGCGAACGGGCTGGCTGCATGGGCGTTTTCGTGGTTTTCCCCATGTGTAACGTGTATCTGTTACGGTTTATTATTGAACGTGCATTTTACGTAAATACTTGCTTATATTGTCTCTGTTGTTAGGTAAAGTTAGTCATTAATAATTCAGTTATGTTTAGCTTACTATGAAAATTTTCGGATATTATTTAACACACACACATAAAACAAAATGGAATACAATTAATTCAATTTCAAATAATTACAAGACATTTTTAATAATCGGAAATATACGAGAATAATAGGAAACAGACAGGAATAATGTGATAGGAATAATATTATCCATATGATGAATATAAATTAATTATTTCTTCGTCCATTAAAAAAATGGTCCCTCTTTCTCAAATAACTGAGAAAACAGGAATTACTTTAAACAGTATTCAATGCCTTTTTATCCCGCTAATATGAGAATCTTATTTCTTAGTAAAATATGTCAAAAACAAAAATGTGTATAAATATGGAAGATTACTCTGATGATTTGGGATTGATTTTTCCTTTTAATGAAAGCAGTAAGTACATACATTAATTAAATGGCAAGTTAAATTAATTATTAAATTAAATTAGGGCGATATATACATTAATTAAATGGCAAGTTAAATTAATTATAAATTAATTAATAAAATATACAAGACTTTCCAAGGGTAAGTATGTAGAATCATTAGGATTGAGACAAGAGACTTGAAAAATGAGCAATGCCCTCGCCGGGACTCGAACCTGGACCTCTCGAATACGCGCAGAGTGTGCTAACCCTTACACCACGAAGACATGCAAGAAAAAGGGAGAAAATACCTCATATACTCTTCCATTTAAAGGGCGACTGGAAATTAGGGGACCGAATCGACAAATCCTGGTGATGAACAATCCTCATTCACTACCTTTTAATTCGGGCGCAACTGTAGAATCAACAGGTTTTTTTTTTAAACAAGAGACGTGAAAAATACTCAATGTCCTCGCCGAAACTCGAACTTGGTCCCCTCGATTACACGCCGAGTGTGCTACCGTTACACCACGACGGCATGCAGAAAGGAGGAAGAAAATGCCTTTTACTTTGTCCTCTCCAAGTTTCGAATAATGGACTTTTAGTTTTCAGTTGCAAAGACTAGCTGCTTACACGAAAAAAGAACGCACAGTGAATGCGAAACATTTTTTCACCGAAATGGCGCGAACATTAAACAACCTAATATGAGCTTCCATTTCTCAACTGATTTGCAGGAAAAAAAAGTAGATTGCTTATTATTAAAAAATGTACTATACATACATGAACTCAGTATGCGGAAGGCATTTTGCAAGATTAATAATTAAATGGTCTAAATACCACACCTTGAAACAAAATTAATTATACATGTTTTCTTTCAACGTAAAAGGTAAGGAAATAATAATAATAAATCTCTACCGTGAAACCAGGAAGGCATGCAGAAAAGATAGAGAAAGTACCTTACATGCTCCCCCTTTTAAAGGGCAACTAGGAATTAGAAGACCCAATTGCCAAATCCTGGTTCTAAAGAGTCATCATCCACCACCTTTACGTTCGGGCGCTACTGTAGAGTCCTTAGGATTTTTGAGACAGAAGACGTGAAATATGAGCAATGCCCTCTCCGGTACTCAAACCTGGACCTCTTGAAAACGCGCAGAGTCTGCTACCGTGGCACCCCGAAGGCATGCATAAAGAAGGAAGAAATTACCTTATAAGTGTGCCTGCGCGAAGGATTTCGTAAAGGAAACTAACTCGTATCCCCGTTACACTTGAGGGAAAAACCATGATAACAGTTAAGAACCAGCTCCTTCTCCGGGATTAAAACCCGGTCATACTACCAGTGTTCAGCGACTTAGCCACTCAACCGCCAGTGGCGTTTATTAGCATTTGTATCAAATGTCTTTGCAAAATAATTGCGTAGATAGTTATTAGGTAATAATGAATTAATATGTTAATTAAGTTCTCAATGTAAAGAAAAAAATCTCATGCAATTTCTTGCTATCAGGACTGGCATTTGGAGAGGAAATAATTTATTTTCTGGTAATAAAATATCTTTTCAACTGTAATACTTTGTGCGCAAAATATCCAGTACTTCCAGACACTTATTGCTCCATTTCTCTTATATTCCATTAATTATAAGAAAAAAAAACTTGACATGGCGGAGAATCCTCCCATTAAGATTTTAAAATTTTATTGCATTCCAAATTTTAATAAATTATTAAAACGAAGCTACTGATCTCTATAAATTCTTTCGTCATATGCATTTACTTGAATTTAATTTCTTGAATAGAATATTTTAATTTCTTCATCTAAGAATTTTTTACTTGCCAGTCCTCGTTTATAGTAAACAGTCAGTCACACATACAAATTGCAAAACTTAGGCATGCTGGAAACAATGTAGTCATTATGTAAAGTAGAAAGAAAATACCATTAAAAACCCCATTTGAAATTACCAAGGCAAACAAAAAGTTAATTTTGACGTTATGTATCTTTTCTTGTTGACAAATCGGAAACTGCAACTAACTTTCAATATCAAGATTAAATTGTCAATTATATATTATAAGACTTATTAAACATGCATTTTTCATTACATTTCTCAATTTTTCCTGTTTTCACTTAAGATTTGTGGATGTAATTAGCGACTGTGGATTGGGGTTTCATTACCAGTTGTAAAACGATTTATCTTCATTCAACGAGCTGGCAGAATAATGTATACTTGCTGTCTCTACAATAAACCTTCACTCAGAGGGCTCTTCCGTAAAGCGCGCTATTCAAACAGATTTCACACTCTATTAAGAGCTTTGTGCAAATGACAGCCGCCTGCGGAAACGCAGGGGAAGGAACATCTCGGGCAGAGTCTCAATACGCCTTAAGCATTTATCGGATATCTTGCCTTCGTGTATACACGTCTTAATTGTTCTTCGAGAATTTCTGTTCCGTGTATAAGGGGCTTAAGCATTTTAGAGCCATCTCTGAAAATGTTTCAAGACGTCTTAAGCAGTTAAAGAGTTAACGTACAAAACGTTTTAGAAACGGCATCGGAACTGTTTAATTTTGTGATTGTGATTAACCAAAATGAGACAGAACGGGATACTTTATGACGGGTACTGAAAATCTTTGCACTCTTTAACGCGAAATGTTTAATGAGTTGCGTCAGGCAGTGTCCTGAGCAAAAACCAGCAATTCTTAAAAAGTATAACTGCATGATGTACACTGCACAAACAAAACAAAAAAAAAAAAAAAATGGGAAAATTCTATATCTCCCGTCCTACTCGGCCGATTAACGAAATTCAACTTGCGTTTTGCATGTCTCGAAAGCGCGACTTGGGATATACATTAAATTTATATACAGCATCATTACAACATAGGGATTTTGGCACAAAATTGGACTTTTTATTAATGGTATGCCAAATTTTTTTCTATATTTCAATTCACGACTCAAATTATGCCAAACTGTCAAGTTTTGTAAAAAGCGCACGAGTAGTTTTTAAAAATTTAGCTCTAAAAATTTTAGCTCGTCAATGTTAGTTGAATTTTATATATATATATATTTAAGCTCTGTTTTTTTATTAAACTTACTTGATTCCTTTTTCCAGAATTCCAAATTTACGCTTAATCCAAATATAATTCGCATATGTCTTATGATTCATTTTTAAAATTTCTAGATTTATATATTTTTTATAATTTTTTTCGAAAATCTTTTTGCATCAAATGCTATCAAATGTTTAACATCGTCTTAAAGCAGATATATTTCTAGGCACACCTGCAAAAAAATTAGAGTTCCAAATTTCTAAGTTTTGTTCCAAATTTTCTAAGATATACATTTTTAAAATTTGTAGATTTATATATTTTTTATAATTTTTTTCGAAAATCTTTTTGCATCAAATGCTATCAAATGTTTAACATCGTCTTAAAGCAGATATATTTCTAGGCACACCTGCAAAAAAATTAGAGTTCCAAATTTCTAAGTTTTGTTCCAAATTTTCTAAGATATACATGAATTTACATATTGCAGCGTTTTGAAATGTGACTTTTTTTTTTTTTTTGGAGAGATAATAACGCCAAATGTGGTTTACGCACTATGTTAGCATCATTTGAAAGTATGAACGATGACCCTTTTTTTCTCGCTCTTCTGTGTGTATACGAGCCAGTTTCCCTTAGAAAGTCCTCCACGGAGGCATCCCTTCCCTTAGGCAGATAGCCCTAGTGTGCTTTGCCGTAATTAAATACACCACCACCTACACCATCTCGCTCTTCTGCAATGAAAAAAAAAAAAAAAAAAAAAAAAAAAAGAAAGGAAAATAGGTTGCTATAAATTAAGAAAATCGCCAAGTAAATTATTGTTGGCGAAAACTGAAAAATACGCCAAGATAAATTTTTGAATTTCTCTGTAAATTTCGCGCTAAATTTTTCAAAATTTAATATTTAGGCATAATTTGAGTCTTAGAATCGAAATATGGAATACAACTGGCCTGTCATTTCAGAAAAATGTCGAATTTTGTGTCTAGTGTCAAAATACCTATGTTAGAATGACTGATATATATAAATCTAATATATATCCTAAGTCGAGCTTTCGAGAAGTGAAACACGCAATTTGAATTTCGTCAATTGGTCCAGTAGAACGGGAAATATAGAACTGTCCCATTTTTTATTCACAGTGTACCTACTTAAACAATAATAGAATACTTTCAGTTAAATTCTCTTTCATTTCCCTTTTAATTACAATAATAAAATTTTGTAAAATTTAAACATACTTTCTTTATATGAACTATATCTAACTCACCTTCATCCATAGAACGTTAACATTGTGGAACGCAATTTTGGTGTACTCGCAATAATGTAACAACCCTCGCATTCGGAAGGGTTTACTGCATATCTCTTGAAGGTAGATGCCCTAGCATGCATTTTTCACTTCCTTGTATGATGTAAAAAGAGTATTGTAATTACGACAAATTCCGGAAATCATTTTTCAACGAAAATATCCGCAATCGAATGCAATTTAACAATGTTTTTGAAATCTGTACGTAAGGACAGAATAAAGGACTCTTTTCTCCCAAACTAATTATAAAACTGATTTAAAATGGATTCGGAAGAGATTTTTTGGTAGCGTCTGTACGTACGGATGTACGTCTGTATGTATCTCGCATAATTCAAAAGCGAGTAGCCTCAGAACGTTGAAATTTTGTATATAAGTATTTGCTGCATTAACATATAGTTGTGAAACTCCCTTTTTGGTTGCGATCCCCCGCACCAAAAGTACATATATATGTATATAATATGACAGCTCTGTTATTGTAATAAGACTGCGGCTTTATTGTAATAAGATGGCTTGGTGGAAGATAAGTTGCAACGGATTGACGATGGCTTTCCGCATTGTTATGATATTTTGAACTTTTTACCTTAAATTTTGAAACTTTACCTTAAATTTTCCAAAAGGGTACCCTACAAGTTGACATTAACAAATTAAATAAAGACTCAATTTAACCATAAGATACTAGTACCAATAAAACCTTTCATTTTTGTTGTATTTATACCGGATTAACCCTAAAAATCAATTTGAGTAAAAGACTGATAAAAATCATGAGCACACAAAATAAATTTAACCATTGATTGATCTAGAAAAACTTATTTATTTTTACTCTTAAGCAATTTATATCTTAGAAAATTATAACCAGTTAGGGAGAAATAATTGAATAAAATAAAAGGTAAATTTTAACAGAATAAACTCACAATTTCCCTTCAAAACATGCTCCAATATCAAACATTATATTGAATTCATACAGGTAAGCATAATCAGTTTCATTGTAAGAAAGAATAACATACCCTCCCCGGGGAGAAAAATAATAAAAGTAAATAAATTTAACAAGTTACACTTTCCACTTCACACCTAATTGCTCAATACAAAAATAATATTTCATAATATTGCATTCAGTACCATCATTTAAACACTATTAAAGCTAATTTTTAACCTCTATTTTTTTTGATTAATTAAATATGGTTTTACCGGATAAAGATATGTAGTGACACCTTTACACTTTTACAAACAGGTTCGTACTGAGAGGAGCAAGAATGCTCTAATACAGGCACTATTACTAATCAACCTCACCAATGAGTAATACAAACAAAAATTCAATTAAATAATTCCTGAAGAACTTCCTTCTCATAACTGAAATGCAATTAAAGTTAGAAAAACGAAAGTTATGTCAAATTAAAGAGCTAATTTTTCAGCAACTAATGATATTAAATACTAAGAAATCAAATTAATTTTTGGCATGAAAAACTGAGTTTATTACGTGAAAAGTTCACCTAAATCCATTGTTTGCGTGTACAAGATTGAAGACGCAGTTCGCTTAAACTCGGAAAGCCAAAATATATTAGACTAGAATTAATAAGCCAAAAAAGTATATAACCAAACTTGTTGTGTAGCTCAAATTTTGAATAATTACAAATTAAAATTTTGATTTTCATGAATCACTTTAATTAAATTAAATTCGCAACACAACATCCCAGTGAATTTAATTTAATTAAAGTCATAAAAATCAAAATTTTAATTTGTAATTATTCAAAATTTAAGCTACACAACAGCATTATAACTGCGTAGTTAGCAACATGCCACTCGAAGATCACACATAACGGAAATTTCCGCACATAATTTTATTCCATGGTAAAGCACATCATTATTGTGGGTACGCGATGCGCCTCACAATTTTGTACAGCTTACATTTCTTATACAATGGACGAAATTAGAAGAGTAAACTCTGCGTAGCTAGAAGTTTTTATTCTTATATGTGCGTAAATTGCTCATTTTTTGTTTTAAAAAGGATTGAATTATGCTGTTCTTATCTTCCGGTCAATGTTTTATGCCTTTAGTTAATCTGCATGCAGTAGTTGTAAAATTATAAACAATTTAAAAGTTTTTTAAGTGCGGCTAAGCCCAATTTTTTTTGCCACAGCAGCCGTATTTGATTACATTGAAATCTTAGCGGAATAGTAAATTAAGTCTTTCTACACCTTCAGTGTGTTTTTGCCGAGTGGAACGAAAAGGAACCTTCTTTCCCGCTGGCCGAATTGCTTGTTTTTGAGGAAAAATTCTAATTTTAATTATTAAAACTCTTTAAAAAAAATTTTGACTGTATTTTATGTTTTATGTTTTTCTATCTTTCAATTTTTAATGAAGGCATTTTGAGGTTTTATGTATATTTACCTTGCCTCGAAATGAGAACTGAATTAATTGAATGAGAAATATATCTCTAATGAAATTCGAGGAAATATGTTTAAATGAAATGCAGGGGAAAATGCCTATAATTTAATATTCCGTACAAAGAAACCAATGTAGTGTACATATCAGATTTTGCTTCTCCGTTGGATGTTCTGTTGCATTCGTAGAGAACAACTTCATCACACAGAGGTACAATTAAGGTTCTATATTGCAGTCCTGTGCCGTTTATTATACATTATTCATTGTGTTTAACAATTTAAACTAGTACTACCATTTATGAGTTGCATTAGTTTAATTTACTTAGTTGCATTAATTTACTTTATAAAACCGAAACCACATAACTGAAATATAAAACTTTTAAACTTTGCTTCAATTATTTTTCCGAATAAAATAGCGAATTTATTTAAAAATTTATAACTTCAAAAATTTGAGAATTTCAATTTACGCCCATATATTTTAAGATATAAATTGCAGAATAAATTAATGGACTATGGAAAATGAGTGGATACTAAAGGACCATAATCAAAAAAGCAGCTGGTTAACCAAAGATAGTTTTCATCCGCACTTTACCAATTTTATCACAAAATGTATAGTAGTGCTTAGATATAAGATAATCCGTTGTTAACATTAATAATAATGTAACACCTAGTGCTTTTTCCAATTAACTTTGTAAAGCGAGTGACCGTAAACATAAGGTGTTAAATCTGATTTATGCAGTGAACTGTCACCACTAGGATAGCTAACCATCAAACATACAGGAAACAAAATTAAAATACGTTAAGTTTATTCTATCTCACTACTTCTAAGGAAGTAAATTAAAATATACGACATAAAGTTAGCAGTCAACCTGGACATGGATTCAACATAAATCTTCCTTTTAAAAAGGATATAATTCAACAACTTGAGTCTAATCTATGCAGTGATTGCAAGTTTACGTAGATCGCAACCATACTTTTGAATATATTCTTACCGACCAAGATTAAACTTTGGCCTAAAGTAATCCCAGACAGAACAGTCTTTTGACCTATCATCCAAGCACATGAAGGTCAAAACTCCCACACTTCTATTAATAAAATTCTATACTTTGTAGTAAAAGAGCTTGTCGCTTAAAAATCTACTTAAATTCTAGAATTAGTGACGCACGTGGCAAAAAGAGGCAGAAAGAAAAGAATTTAATTAAATTAACCTTTCTTTAGTAAATCTTAAAGATAAATATATAATTAGTAACGTAACAACATTGTGATTGGCTTACATTTAGTCAACACTCTTGCGAGGGCAATCAAATATAGGACCCTCTTGTTCAGGATCTAAAAAATCTAAAACGAAGGAAAAGCCACGGTTAATTGAATATGCAACAGGAGTAAAGCGAACAAGAAGCTAGCGCCATCTGTCTGTAAAATAGCAATGAAAGAATGTCAGCAGAAATAGCATAAAATTGAAAAATTAAATTAATAGAAATTTTAAAGCTTTAGGACGGACTGGAGTGTATTAAAGTCATTACCTAAAAAAGATTAATTTTTGTGAATGTCAAAAGCTTCCAAGGCCGTTATATCTCAAACCACACTGACATTATATTCTATAAATTTCCGAAGAATTAAAAGTCAGAAATGGAAACTTATAAGAATCGATCCATGCATTCTATTGATAGGAAAAGATAACGTTGAACATATAGAGAACCCGTACAACTAGTAACTGTCAGAAGGGTAAAATAGAAGCAAAACAAGGTTATTGTTATTAATCAGCAGAATGTCTTCTTTGATGGCAAGATAAAAGATTTTGAAGTTTTTTTTCGTTAGCTTTAGTCCTGATGAGTATTAATACAACCATGGTTTTCTTTTTGTCGCAGATTTCTTTACTCTTGGTGAAGAAGATCTTGTACCTGTTTGCCCTCGTAATCGATAGAGTCCTAACTAAATCTACTCCAAACACAAGTTTGTTACTTTGCTATTTTTATGCTTTTCTTTGGCGTGTTTCTATTCTGTCTTTAAACATACGTATTCCAATAATAATAGTAATAATTAGTTTTGCTTCCGGCGATAAAAAGTTATCTTACGGGCCACAGCTCGCCTTACAGACCTGCAGCGGACTATCACTGTGTAGTATATTACATATTCGGAAACAAAATTGCCAGTGAATATTAATGTATGTTTTCCGGGCAGAAGTTGAGCTTTATAGTTGCATTTATGGTTTTATAGACAATTTTAAAGTTTTATAGTCACGAACTTGTACCATAAAAATGTTTCTCATCATAACTGCTAATTTTCAATACTATAAAAGATTTTACATTTCGGATATTTCTCAGCGGCGATTGATATTTTACTGATATAAATAATCACGATAAGCTAACAGTTTAACACAGTGTCCCCAATAAAAGTTAAAAAATAAATAATTCGAGAGGTATTTTCTTGCTCACCTGAGCTGGCAAATATATTTACCATATTCTGTGATACCACTGTCTTTAAATTAGATAGGATCAATATTTTCTGGTGCACTTATAATGTATTATATTCTCAAGGCATATTCTGCCATAAATTGAATAAATGAACAAATTGTTTGGATATAATATTAAATTGTATCATGCAATCATAATCCATGGTACGGTTAGATTGTATAAGTTTATACTATTTTTTTGGACATTTGGATAATTTTAAATGGTTGCAGGATAAGCATGCTAATTTTAGCGATTGGTCAACTTTATTATTTGCACAATCTGAACTTGAACAATTTTAGTTTTCTTATAGGCTCTCTCTTTTGTACACATAAAACACATATATTTTAGTGTCACTGACTTATCATTTTATTATTTCATATGATAAGTTAACATGCAATAAAATACACAGCATACAGTTTTACAGTACATTTCAACACCCACCACATAATTTTACAGTACAACAGAATTTAATCTACATCTACTGTCCGCTACTGTATTATGTTGTAGAATCTTAATAATTCTATAGTACTATAGAAATCCAGTACTTTTCCTACATAATAGGTACTTGTATAATATTAAACATCAATGATCATGTTTTCAGCATGAATATTGGATATTTATGTTCTTATTTTGCTTAATTTGTAATATATACATTTCTGTCTTTGAATTAAATGTGATTTATATGTTCTGAGGAAATTTTTTTGGATTGCACTCTAAAAGCAAATTATTGCATTGCATCCTGAGAGTTATATTAATAAAATATTTGAATCAGTCAAAGTTTTGAAGTTGTTTGAAGTTCTGAAGTACTCTTTAAACTAAAAAAGTATTTTCTGGCATAATTTCATATCGTATAGAGTGCTTCTTCCTTTCAGAAAGTTATGGTACTTTTAAATTGTAAATTATGCTTTGTTACATTTATATTATTGTACATCAAGTAATTTAATCTCTGATTCATTAGTTTTCAAATCATTTTAGTATTACGTATTAAGAATCAAATTCACTATTTACTGTATGCAAATTTTTATAGCATTTATAAGCTATTTATCTAAAGATTTTATACATAATTTGTTTACATTTAATTGCCTTGTATGAACTTAACAAACGAATCAGGTATTGTTGTCTTGGCAGCCTTGTGTTTATATCAATATTGCATTATTAATTTTATTATATACAATTGAACAAAAAATAAATTCGTATGAAATAGCTTTATATACATCTTGTAACTCTATAACTTGATCAATAAATGACGGGACGATTTTCCACCAGCATGGCATTAAAACCTGAACGTTAATTACAGGTAAGATGCCATTTCTGTGGTGAATAAAAATTTCTGAAAGCTTTCAGATTTCATATTACGACCGAAAGGGCGTTTTGTTTCATACATGCACACGCATGCATACACATACACGTTTCGAGACACGTTTCAAAAGCGCTTTAGCTAACGCGTCTTTGGACAAGAGGTATCTTAAGCCAGTATAGGTTTAAAATTTCCGATAGGTAGCCTCGCGGAGATAAAAATGTTTTGTTCCGTACAGTGCTGCCACCGCTCGCTTTGAAATCCTCGAATTTTTTAATCAAAAATTCGTTAATGTTTTACAAAATATAAAATAGGTAATAAAATAAATTCAAAATTCGGGCTTCCAGGCGCCCATGTTAAGGTGGAGAACTACATTATCCCAAATTTGGATGGCTCTAGATATCGTTGTTTTTTGACGATCAAAGAAACTTGCATAGATTCTTCATTATTTGAATTATTTAAATATAATACAGGACGATTGTATTTGGTGGCAACACTCTGAAAATTGATTCAAAGGTTTCAGTGATTCGACGCAAAATGCCATTTCGAGACTAATAGTCCTTCTGGGTTAACGCTCCTTTGGAATAATAAATAAATAATTTGAAGAGTAGAGACAATTTGTAAGTTTCACAGAAATATGTATTTTCACAGTAAGAAAGGTATGGATATTTTCCGAATAAACTTACATTTTATTGTTAGGATAATTGCATTTTACTTGAAGTGAGAAATATAAAGAGATCAGCCTAGGTTATTGGACAAACTGAAAGATATTATTTGCCATCATTCGATAGGAATTACAGCTGAATCGTTTGTGCTGTGATGCTGTGCGGAGTAACATGCTACGTTTGAAGGACATTCTCAAGCATGATTGCCGTAATACTGAACATTTATAGTTTTAGTTGCGTTGCGAGCTGTGTGCAATTACATCAACTTCTGATACAACTAAAGCCTGTCGATGAAAAATTTAAATATTTTAGCAATAAAACCAGTCATTATTAAAAAGTCCCATATCATTACTTGCACTTTTGTGAAAACAAATCGTGCTACTGCCCATACATTCCGAATTTGTAATTGTTTCTTAATGTGTTAGTTCCTGATCACTGTGTGTATTAACAGCTGTGAGGTTCCTTAATTTTGTATAACCAGTTATTTTATGCTTTAAATCTCTACTGTCATTTCTCTCTAGTCTTGCATTCCACTTGCTCATAGCTGAGTTCGCATTGGTGACGTTCTGAGGCAACTTCGCGTTAAATGTCTCTAGAAAAAATTTGGTTTGCATTATAGTTTGCATTATACTTTGGGTTTCTTGTCATAAATGCTGGCGGAATTGTAAGCACCAGGAGTGCTTTCTGTTCATGTTATTTAGTTTTACCATAGGGGCCATTTACACCTTTCTCAAGGTTCTTCAGTACTTAGCGATAAGTCGCTTAAAGTCTACATGGAGTTTAACATTGGATTATACCCAAGAGAGTTAAACTTCATACATTTTAAACCTTTTAACATATTTAGTTTACAGACAATAAGGTCTAGCAGATTAGTACGTTAACTGATGTCCAAACTGGAATATAAATACATATTCTCGCCCCCTACTTCTTGTTTACAATGTTTTGATTAAAGCTTTCTTATATTTTTTGTAATTAGTTATAATATTAAACAGTATTAAAATCACTATAAGTAGCGGTTTGTTAATTTTATAAATTTCTTTCAAGTTTACAAAATTTTGTAAAACGGAAGGAAATGAGTAGTTTGAAATAATATATTCCTTTGAAATCTTTATTAAAAATCTTCTATATCTTTACTATTCTTTACATTTAAATACTTACGAAAAATTTATTAAATGAGAAAATATACGTTATTTCAAGGCATGGGTTTATATTGTGCTCCTTATTATCTCGTTCACGACTATAGCTGTTTTAAGTTACTTTATCAGCATTTTTGTTAAAAGTTGTTATTCTTTCTAAACCATATTCTAAATTTATGTGCTTTGAATCTGTTATAAAATAACTCCTAAGATTTTTATTGCAAGTAAATGCTCTTACTCTATCTTATTCTATCTACTTCTACTACTGGCTTTGTATGAAAAGAATTATTTTTTTAGCTGAAGCTAGAATATCTGATAACACACACGTATCAGAAAAAAATATAACATTATCATTACTATAATTATATTATTGTACTTTGTCATCCGCAAACATTCTCCTAAAAAACTACTTATTATCAGCTAACAGTTTTCAGATTTTAGTAATTACGCATGCAAACATCAGACTGAAACTGATTTAAAATACATAAGAATACATTTCTATATGTGTGATTACAATTCAATAAATAGCTTAATTCAACTCATATAATAAAATTCCTACTTTTGTGTATTACTAAGAACGTGATTTCAACACTTAATTAAAGAAATAGAATAATTTAGATTATTATTAATATTGACCTTATTAATGTTTAAAAATCCGACATTTCGTCATATTCTTAATCTTCACCACCTTAATATCTTCATAAACTTTAAGCCTTATCATCGAGGATAGGAAAATGAACATTTAATCCTTTCCTTATTATAAACTTTTTAAACTCTGCTTTGTAATTAGTTTTTCTAAGATCTCTTAATTATTATTCAACTTTTACTTCCCGGGAACATTGAGATATCATCCGCAGAGTAATTAAACAAGATTCTTTTTTTTTTTCTATTTTTGAGATCATTATTCAAGACTTTTTTCTTAATCCACTAAACTTCGTATGTAAGAATAAAGATAAAAAATGCATATCATCAGCATCAGCAAGCAAATTACATAATCTACTCCTTTTTTGTATTCTGATTATATTTAAAGTGGTTAAACAGATGATCAAACAGTCTTTGTTTATCACGTGCCGTTGCATTAATTAGAATTATTTACTGAGGGTAGATAATCATGTATAAATAACAATATTATTTCTTTCTATTCTTTCACAAAAGCGCTTTAGTGTAAATTGCAAGATATCCAATCGGAATTCCATCTTTAATTCACTTTTTAACTCATTATGATTTTTACCCAAATCTTAAAAGATCATGAATAAAAACTATAAAAATCAAAAAGAGTTAAAAGAACATTTAAAAAAAAAGAAAACAAAAAGAGTAAAGAAACTTAAAATATTCATAACTTAATCGATTAAGCTCAAAAAGCTGACGCTGAATATAACGCTGCATCATTCCTATAGGTTTTCTTACTAATATTCAAAATCTCGTCTTCCACGTACAAACACATGTGGGGAGAGCAATTTCTTAACGCATGCCTAACGGGTAAACAAACTGGTAGAGTAATATTATAAAGAACATGCAAATTCATGCAAATATTTACTTTTGAGTTAAATATAGTATTTCTTATATCTTTCGCATGTTCTAAAAATTTCAACCTTTAATTCCAAATAAACACTTCAGTGTATAATGTCTTCTTTTTTAGCGAGCATAAACTAACTAAACGTTAACAGACTGTGTAAGAAATTATCCTTAAGTACAATACAGTCTAGAGAAATGGACCCAGGCTAGCATTTTCGTCTTAAATTAAAAGGTAACAAGTAACTTACAATAGAATTAAGTTAGCCTAACTAGATAAGCACAGGTTAGTTAACGCGCAGGCAGGCTCTGACTAATCGGAACAAACAAGCTTACTGGCTAAAAGTGCTCAGGGCCACAGAAATCTTATCGCTAGTAAATAAAGACAACAACGTGGCCCTTCAGGAAAGCAGAACACTTCCTCCTTTACTCACCTTCAGCATTCTTCTCTTAAATACTAACTTATTTCTACTTTTTTGAATACACGTGCTCATTTACATTCTGGAAAGAAAACATGTGTTGAATGGGAGAATAATAGGTTGCTTCAAAATAAAATTAATTGTTAAGTAACTTAACCACTTCGAGCCGGGTAGCGAAAACGCGCGCCTATCGCTGAGGCCGGCAGTGTCTTACGCGAGCGTCTCTCCAGGGCCGGGGCTTTTTTGCTACTAAGCCTAAATCCATGAAATTTCCGAAGTATCAACGCATTGTTTAATAATGCTCTATAGAGTATTTAAACGACTTTATAAATATTTTTATATATATATACTTTAATTACCTTATTTCTTGCTTAAATGCATATTTTACACATTTTATTTTAATTATTCACCATTTTATAACTTTTAACATTATACATCTGAAAACTAAATATATTACTTAAAATTCTCTTTTCGTATGAAAAATTTTAAAACAGGGATCTACACTCAGTCCTACATTACATTCTTTGAACTCGTAATAACTCATTTGCCGTTTTGGAGGATTTTTCCGGGAATGTGAACAAACGAAGCATCGTCGTCTCATTTTCTTATCAGTCTCTTCTGAACAAAGTTTTGGAAAATGTCTTTCAGTTAATCTTTCAGAATCAATATCAGAATTTCAGAATCAATATCTGATATATTTTGCATCATTTCTGCTATTTCATGCTCTGTTAAACATTTTCGACGCTTCGACATTGAAACGGTAAAAACAGAAAGAATTCACGTCTAACAAGATCTAATTATTTTCTGAAAACTGAGCTGTAAACGGAAATACTCAACGCTTTAGCGCATATAAAACTTCTACTTACAATAAACAACTACCACGTGCGAATAAAGTGCGATTTAAAGGATTTAAAGACACGTCATAAATCACGCCATCCGGAAACATTTAGTTCCCCGTTTGTTTATATAATCAAAAACACGTACATGTGAGTCATGCTTCTCTTATTTCGAGTAGAAGGTCTAATTTACATGTATCTGAAACCATATGGACATACAGTGCCATCTTGTGGCAGAAATTATAGTTTGAAAAACGTTCCAAAGTACTGGCACAAATACGTGACAGTCGATAGAGAATGGAACAATCCTCTGGCACGCCTGCGTGTCGGCCGGTAGGTAAGTGCATTCGTTGCTGGCACGTATACGTGACAGTCGGCGCGAAGGGGTTAAATAAATCACTACATGTGCATTTTGGTAAAGAACTATGTGGTCTCTAATCTCTGTTAGTTAGACAACTCAAACTGTGCAAATAGACTAATCTATAGGGCCAAATGTTATGAGAAAAAGAATATCATGTAACTGCTGACGTTAGAAGATGAATTGCAAATTTTAGCCCAAAGGAGCGTTAGCCAAGAAGAGCTATCAGTCTTGAAACAGCATTTTGTGTCAAATAACTATTAACGTCTACATCACTTTTTCAATTTTTGCAACCTAATTTCATCACCTTGCATTACATTTAAAGAAATAAAATAATGAATGCATGTATGTTTCTCTCATTGTGAAAAAATAACAATACCTGGAGCAATCAAATTTTAAATAACGTATTCCTTCATCCGAGAATGGGCACATAGAAGCCCGAAACTTCAGTTTAGAATTTATTTTATAGTATATTTCATATTTTTTAGACTTAAATAAATTTTCAGTAAGCAGCTCAGCGGTTTCAAAGCGAGCAATGGCAGAACACTGTAAGGAAAAAATATTTTTTATCTCCAGCACGCGAGCCAAAATGCTCTCGTTAGCCCAAATGCTCTCGAAAGGTATATTTATGTTTAAATGCAAAAACGTCCCTTTGACGCCCGTAATATAAATTCTGAGAACTTTCAGGTTCTTTTTTATTATTTCTTTTATCTATTTATTTTTATTTTAAATAATGTCTTTACAGTTAATTTGATGCTCCTCTGCAAGAACAGTTCCATAATGATCTGTTCTCTCAAGAATGTTTCTCTTCGGAACTCTAAAGTTTGTTCCAGAATTCTCACAGTACTTTGTGCTTTTTAACTAAATTCAGTCCAAGAGTTTGAGTTTCGCTTTGGTTTTCATTCAATCTCAGGATATTTGTTTAGGAGCAGAAAGCGTGGAACAATTACGTTTTCACCAGGATTCGAAAAATGAAACTTCCAACGGACATGATGCATCGAACTTGATGTCAGCGTCCATCATAAGAGCATGGTCGGAATAATTCGGATAATTTCTTTCATTCTCTCCCATTTCATGTCATAACGGGCGATTAGGAAAAGCTTTGTAGCCCATTTCATCAGACATAGGTTGTTATTAAGTAGTGCTAATGACTTGAAAAAAACTAAAAACCTGAGCTTATTTAAATTAAGTCAACCTAAATTCCCGTTTGGCCTAGGCCCTTTAAAAGTAAGAAAGACAAAAAAAGAATTAACAGAAAAATAAATTGTTGTTTATTTAAATAAAATTCTACACTAATTTTTTCCATGAAAAGTTACAGGAACCTCTCAGAAAGAAAACTGTAATGAATTCAGGTAGGAATTTTTTTCTTTCTTTAATGAAATGATAAAAACGTGGCTTTCCATAAATTCAGGAAATAAACAGACGTATGATTAAAAAAATTATTTCTTATTCTACGTGTTTATCTAACGATTCTGTAAGGTTTAATGTCTTTTACTACTGCAAAATGTGACTTAACCTTTTTGTTAAACTTAAAGCGACTTATCGCTGTGTCTAAAAGTAAAGAAACTTGATAAGGGTGTCAAAAACACTTGAAACTCAATAACATGAACACAAAGCCCTCTTAATGCTTATAAAGTCAGACAGACAAAGGCTACGCGCAGCAATTTAATCATTTAATCGCGAAGCTGGCTCGGACTACACCTGCTTGAGTTTAAACTATTGGCAAGAAGAAATTCTGAAGACAGGGACTCTTATCCAAAATAGCAAAATCTAGTAACGGGGCCTACAAAAGACAGAGCAATCTCTGACTTAACAAAACTCAAACCCTCACTCTAATACATGCGAGCTAATTTTCATTTGGCGTAAAAACGGAAAGAGGGAAGTATCAGTAAAGTTTCCAAACATAAAATAACTATTCCCTAAATCAAATAAATGCAATAATTCTATAATAAATTTTTCATAATAAAGTTCTCATAACTGTTCACGATCCACTGGTTTGCAAGCTTCAGTCTATAACAATTGTTCCAAATATGAAACTGGAATTTTAAATTAATGATTGCTATGATTACATATTTCTTAAAAAATTCATAAATTCTTCATAAATAATTTTTAGCATTTTTCTGAATAGAAGCTGTCCCTAAATATCAATGCAAGCTTCAATGGCATGTAGGGCACATTAAAAGGACTGAGAACTGCATAGCAATCCAATGCTATAAACGTCATAAAAAGTGGTATCAGAGGTGAAGAAGTGTAGACAACACAAGACATAGTTTATTAGATGTATTTATTGCTAGGAAATATTACATAATATTGTATTAGATGATGTCATTTGAAAATGTTACAAAATATGTTCCTACTATTACAAGTGATACATGCATTACATCTTTGGGCCACGGACTGGCGGACACAGTCAATACTTGGGTTTATTTGTTACGGCAGCGCAGACGCTTCTCCCTCACATATCCAATTTAGACTCAAAACTTTAAGTGCCCCCTCAAAGAAAGAAATTCAGAATGCTCAATTCTGAAGAGCGTAGAGGACAAGGAACCAGACCAGCATGCTTAACCCATCATTTACCAAACTATACACTCAAACGGAACACATTTTCCATAATGGAGAGGTATCTCATCATGTTGAAAGCACATGTTGCATCTCACGTTTTATAGCACAGGGTACAGTAAGCTTGACGGAACTTGCTCCAAAATGATGAGATAATTTGCTGATGACATAGATGATGGAAACGTGTACGGCCCTAAATAAACAGTCGTCGATTAAACTAGTTCAAATATTGTGACCAGCCCTCCTGAGCAGCACCACCTAACGGCGCACGATGGCATTTGCGATGATGAGTCGCTAATCAATCCTCAATCCTTTTGACGTGCTCTACTTGTCCTTAACGTTTGTACCAGTACTTATGAGACGCCCTGTATATTAATAATGAATTAGTGGTAATTTATTTAGCTTTTATTCTGTTATCAAAACATTTCTAAAAATTATTTTACCGATTTTGTAAAATAAACTATAAAACAGGGTCTTTTATATTTACTATACTGAAACGTCGTACAGCTTTTATTCCTATTATTATAGAAAATATAAAATCTTAAAACATTGTTTACTCTAAGTTATTGTAGTGCCTTTAAGTATTCAACGAAGCTATTATTTAATTTTAAAAAAATGCTGCATTCTCACTTTGTATGTTTAAAAACGTTTTGTACGCTAAATATGTGAATAAAAACACTTAAAAGGTGCGCCATTATTCTAAAGCGATTAAGATAAACTAGTTTTGCATCATCGTTACAAAAGTGGAAGAAAAACAGTTACTGCTTTCTTTAAAGCAAATATCCTATAAAAGATTCTTCTCCCATCATAAACTACTTTGCTTAAAAGAAATACTTTCTATGCCTTAAGAATAAAGATGGACGATGAGTAAATAAGATGCTTTTTTTAACTGAAGCCTATGTTCGAACTAAAAATCTATTTAACTGAAATTTATTCCGTCCGTAATGATAAGGCGATTTAAGTTATTTTTAAACATCATCAGTTTGTCAAATGAATTTTTTAATCTACTCTGATTAAATATATTTTACAGCCAGAAAATGAGACTAGATTTGAAATTTGCATACACAGTAGCTTATTAAGAATAAGTTCAGAAAAACAAAGGTAAGTGGATTGTATTATCACTTATTTATTTTATATAACACTTTGAAATAGAAGGAATGCCGTTCACGTGACAACACAGCACACATCACTCAAAGCACTTTAGCAATAATAATAAAAATTAGAACACATAACTCACATAATTTTGAAAGTACGTTACCATAGCAGCCGTAATTGAATCATCAGCCAGTAGCGCCATCTATTGTTGCAAAAACACACTAGTAATTCGTTTAGTAGCAAAAAATACTAAACATAGCCTTCGGCCTTGAAGCTTTCTAAGAGTTCAAAAAAAGACAAAAAGTTATAGAACACATAATAACATTAACAAAAAATTAATTGAAAATATAACTAAAATTAAAGTTCAATAATAGGAAAGTTCAATAGAATAAGAGTTCAATAGTTTATACGTAGTTCATATTAGTCATGATTGGGGATAAGACACAATTCAGTAATAGCTCCTTTGAAATCACCAGCGGCTGTATGGATTGTAGCCACTTGAACTATCTTGTCACAGCCTGGATGAATTAAGGCAATTGTCCGAATTTTTTATTGGTTTGGAGGCAGTTGTTCGTTTTTATCAGAAATAAGTCATCATATTTTAGATTTGGAGACGCACGAAACCACTTAACACGTTGTTGAAGGGTTGTTATATATTCTGCACACCGTCGTTCACAGTCTGTTGAACTAAAGACCAACGTTTAAGTTCTAAAGATTTAACATCACTCAAGGCAGATTCAGGAATGGCAAGCAAAGGGGCTCCAATCAGAAAATGACCTGGAGTTAATGCACTAAAGTCTTTTGGATGACTAGACATCGCACATAAAGGACGGGAATTCATACACGCTTCCACTTGTGTAAGCACTGTTAAAAATTCCTCGTAAGTTAGAAGTGTTGATCCTAATACTCGTTTAAGATGAAATTTCATGGATTTCACATTAGATTCCCACAAGCCACCGAAGTGAGGAGATGTCGGAGGATTAAATAACCAAGTTATACATTCTGAGGTAATGTAGTTGCATACTTCCCTGCTTTTCTCGTTGCGAGCTGCATTTTTGTAAATCTCCTTTAGTTCCTTACTAGCACCTTTGAAGTTAATAGCACAATCACTCGAAATTTCAGATGGTTTGCCTCGTTGGGTAATAAATCTTTTTAAAGCTGCTAAAAATGTTGAAGTTGATAGATTACTGACTAATTCAAAGTGTACAGCTTTTGCTGAGAAACACACAAAAATGGATACGTAACACTTGAATATTTTAGCTCTTCTCCCTTGGGACTTAATTGAATATGGACCAGCATAATCAACACCGGTGACTGCAAATGAACTCTGGGCGAGGGTAAATCCCCCATTATCTCGGCCACAGTCTTGCCTAGATTTCTAATACAAGGAATACATCTGTGAATTATCTTTCTCACTACAATTCTCACCGAAAGAATCCAAAACTGCATTCGCAAAATGCTTATTAATAACTCTTGACTAGCATGCAAATAATTGACATGGTAATGAGTTACGATGAGATTAGTTATATGTCCTTCTTTTGGAAGCAAAATAGGATGTTTACTATTTTCAGGAATGTTTGCATTTTTTAAGCGACCACCTACTCGAATGACGCCTTTCATCAAGGAAGGGAGTTAATTGTATTACTCGACTGCTCAAACTTTTAAATTCTCTCGATGTTTTTAAACAAGACAGCTCTTGAGGAAAGTAAGATTCTTGGCCGTTTTTTATCACTGTTTATGTAGCTAATCGAAGCTCATCAGTTGTCAGAAAACCTCTCAAACGATTTTCGGATTAGTTTCGACAGTTGTAAATGAATCTTAGGCATAAAGCAACTATACGACGTAATTTTGTCCAAGATGAATACCGTTTAAAAATGACATTTTTCTTTACTGTACAAGATACTGAAATGCACGTTTTCTCTCTTTTCTACGAAATCCTTCAAAATCTACATCAGCACAAACATGTTCACTGTCAGGACATGTTCCAAAATTTTGTGAATATAACCAAGTAGGTCCCATGAACCATCGCTCACAATTCAGAAATTAGGCTGGAAACATTCTTCTTGTACCTGAATCAGCTGGGTTCAGCTTTCCATTGATATGGTTCCACCTTGCATTAGGAATTGTATTCTGTATTTTGGCAAGGCGGTCTTGCATCAAAGGGTACCCAACGGTATGGTTCTGCAGAAATCCAGGGCAATACAACAGTTGAATCTGTCAAGGCCAGAATATTTCGTATAGGAAACTCTAAATGTTCTAATACTGATGTAAGTAAATTCACTAACAAGACTGCGGCGCATAACTCCAATCGTCGTAGTGATTGCACCTTCAGAGGGGCAACTCTCGTTTTTTATGTTAAGGGTGTGACCTTGATGTCCAAATTACGTGAAACTGAACGCAAATAAATTACTGCACAGTAATCTTTCTCGGAAGCATCACAAAAATCACAAATATCAATACAGTTTACGTCAGGAATCAAAACAAATCTCGGTACTTTTAATTGTTGAATAAGATGTAAATCATTTCGGGAACTCTTCCATTTGTTAGCAATCTCATCACTAACAGGCGCATCCCACGAAAAATGGAGTTTCCATATGTCTTGTATCAAGATTTTTAACTAAATAATATAAGGAGAGAGCCAACCCTATGGGTCAAATATTTTCGCTAAATCAGAAAGGATATCTCTTTTGTATGTAAACGTTTCTCCAGGAAATAGACACGTAAAAGTTAAAGTAGTCTTCACGGGGGATACAATTAATTTCTAAAACTTTGATTGAGCTATCGTCTTGATTTTTTATAGCCTCGGAATCATTTCTCAACTCCTTGGGTATATTCTCTAACACTGAGAAGTCATTGGATGACCATTTACGCAGAAGAAATCCTCCGCGTTCTAACTTTTGCAAGAGTTGATGTACTAGATTTTTGCACTCTTCAGTGTTTTAAGCACATACCAAACAGTCACCTACAAAATGTTTTGAAGTACGGCCTCCGAAGCTAAAGGATAGACTGAAATTGATCAAAACTGGAAACAGCTCTTGTATTCCAGGACCTGTCATCAATATGTCATTAAGAGATAGTCCTGATGAAGACTTACTAGTAGCATTAAATACCACACATCCTTTGCTTGTAGAGCTAGATTCCTTAATTATTGCATGATGTGGCATGAAATATGTCTGACTTGGGAACTCTGAACTATGAACTGGTTCCATGTGCCCGAGATCCAAGTATTCTTTCATGAATTGGTTATACATATCATATGTATCAAGAGATCTTAAGAGATTTCTCTCTAAAGATTTAAATCTTTGTAAAGCAAGATCTTTAGAATTACCCAACCTTGAAGGGTTATCTTTAAATGGAAGTTTCACTACATAACGACCATTTTGATCACGGCATTGTGTTGTTTTAAAGAATTCTTCACATTTTCGATCTTCACTAGAGATACGTTTGACTTCAGGAAAGGAGTCTAAAGACCAAAATCTTTTAACTAATTCGTTTGTATTCAACTGAAGATTATTCACTGTATAAGTGGTAGTTAGATCTGAATAATCTGTAATAGTGTTTCCGGATATAATCCAACCCAATTGAGAACAAATTGCAAAGGGCAATGATTGCCCTCTCTTTATGATATCTCCCTTAAGCATAGTAAAATGTACATTTACACCTAACAAAATATCAATTGGTTTTCTTTCATAGAACATAGGATCAGCTAAGACTAGATCATCAAAATTATTCGCAATTTTAGAAGGAAGCGACACGTTAGGCACATCTGGGGAAGTTATTATTGGAATCACGAATGCGTTTGTCCGAAATTTGGAGTTTGACGCAAAGTGCTGGGTAAAGATCAATTCACTTCTCCACTTGTTACAGTGTTGAACGAACCAAGACACGAAACTTCAATTTTTTTGTTAAATCTACCTAACTTTAGTTTTCTAACACACTCTTCACTTATAAAGCTGGCTTCACTGCCACAGTCTACTAAAGCCCTGCAAGAGATGGCTTAACCCTTGGAATCACTAACTTTAATGACAGCAGTACACAGCAATACACCTTTTGTTTCGCCTTTAGAATAACTAAATTGTACTGCACAAGTTGTGGCGATTGTAACGACTTCATTCTTTGCAAGAACACTTCATTCGCTGACAAGAATACTTCGACACTGGGGGAGAGTGAGGACTTTTGTTTTGGTTTCTCATGTTCACTAGTTTTGGGATTTCGATTAAAATGAAGAACAGTATGATGATGCAACTTACACGTCATACATTTATGTAAACTACGACAGTTTTTCACTAAAAGAGGATGAGAAGGTAAACAATTAAAACAAAGTTTGTGTTTCTTAACAGATTCGGTTCTTCTTTGGACACTTAAGTTTAAAAACCTACCACATTTGTGAAGACAATGATCTTCCTTGCACATCATGCAACTGTGTTTACTCGACACTAAAGAAGTTATTTTGGAATTAGAAAATTTCCTAAAATCTTTAGATTGGTTTCTACTATTCTGAAGGGTTCAAGCGTGGTCTTTTAGAAACTCAAGTAAATTATCTAAAGTACGTAATTCATCTTTTTTCAAAGTTCTTTCCCACCAAAATTTTACATTTTATCTAATTTCTCAGTTATCAGATAAACAAAAAGAACATCAGGAAAATCACAAACTTCTAACTTAAGAGTTCTCAAGGAACGTACACATTCATTTACTACATCAGCACAATGTAAAATAGCTTGAGCTGAATCAGAAACATTTTACAAATTAAACATTTTACGGATTAATGCATTAGTTATTTCTCTTTTAGTAGAATAATATTCCTGTAAAAGTTGCAACGCTATATAATAATTAGCATCAGATATTGGAATAGACTCAATAGTAGACAGAGCCATTTTTACAAGAAGCCTTTAAATATTAAAACTTCTGACATTTAGAAATATCCGAATTGTTATCTACACTAGCCTTAAAGAGATCACAGAAACTAATCCACACTTCTATAATTTCCGCTGTAAAGGAAGAAAGTTCTAATTTTGGTAATCGAACGTCAGACGAATTTACTTTTGCTATACAACTTGTTTCGATAACAGAATCACTGGAATGTTTATGTAACTTTTTATTTATAGCTTTTTATTTATAGTTCATCTAAAGTTTCTCACACTGTTTGCTGTTCCGTAATGAATGTATCACAATCTTTTTCAGGACACAACAAAAATGTTTCATCATAAATAGAACGAATGTTGCATAAATTCTAGAAAATATTGTTAAGAATTTTATTATTACTATTTTTATTATTATTGTCTGTTTTTGAAAGGTATGTTTTGTTTTATTATTGTGTCAAGTTTGTAACCATATTTCTTTTCTTGTGTTGCAACAACGCTTCTGTAATTCTTCAATTTGTACTTTTGTATGTGTGCCAAGTTTGATGGTGTAATGCTTTGAAGAGAGCGTCGGTTGATTGTGTAGATGAAACATGTTGTTTCAGAACGTTATTTCTTAAAAGTATGTAAAATAAATGTTTTGTTTTCTGAACTCGGATTATGCAAACGTTATTTAGTTTCAACATAAAAGTTTGGCGTCCGTTTGACTGGACATTTGTGTGATTTCAAGTAGTTTTGATTTAGGCTTTTTGTTAAAATGGAGTTGTTAAAAGCAAAACGTAAAAGTGAACGTACTTTGTTTACGTTAACTATGAAGATTGTGGAAGGAGAATTGCCTACTTGTACGGATCATGAGAGATTGCAAGTATTGTTAGGCAACTAATTGACAAATTTGAACGCCTGGACAGTACTCAAAGCAGTGTTTTAGAACAAACCAAGGAAGCTGATTTTGAGAATTCATTTAATACGGCTGAAGGATACAGAGATTCTTTTATAGCTTTAAAGATGAAACTTCGGAATAAAATTGGACAATTGAATTCGATAAATGTTACTACAGATATTGCTTCACTTTCGATTTCGGATCCTAAAGAAAATAAAAACAGGAAGTTCAAACTTCCTAAACTTGAACTGAAAAAATTTTCTGGAGATGCAAGAGAATTTTTAGGCTTTTGGAGCCAATTCTCCAAAATTCATGAAGATGCGGATATTGTGCCGGAAGATAAATTTTTGTACTTAGTGCAAAGTGCAGTACCTGGCTCAAAGGCAGCTCAACTTTTGAACAGTTTTCCTGTTATCGCCGCGAATTATCCTAAAGCTATCGAGCAGCTGAAAGAAAGATTTGGTAGAGAAGACCTTCTGGTGCAGATCTATGTAAGAGTTTTGCTTGTGCTTGTTACGAAGAATGCTACAACAGGCAAAACGGCGTCGCACTTAGGAGTACTTTACGATAGTATAGAAAGTAAATTACGAGCGCTGGAAAGCTTAGGACGCACCAAGGAAATGTTTGCTGATTTCTTGGGAATTTTAGTAGAGTCGTGTCTAGCTGAGAATATTCTACGTGCCTGGGAGCGGAGTCGAACTTATGAACAAGGACAGGAAAAGAGTTCTGAAAGAATGCTTGAAAAACTAATGTGTTTTTAAGGTATGAAGTAGAATCGGAAGAAGTGATTCAATTAACTCAATCAAGATTTACTCATTCTGTTAAGCGTGTTAATAAAAATGTTATTTCAGGTAATTTAGATTTAGCAACAGTTGCCGCCTGGTAAATACAAATGAAACCAGTAAAGGTAAGCAAAATGTTTGTATATTTTGTGATAAGCCTCATATGAGTGCTAAGTGTTTTAAGGCTGAAACTATGAGCTTAAATGAAAAGAGGTAAATTGTACAAAAGAAAGGTGTTTGTTTTTCATGTTTAAGAATTGGTCATTTAAAAAACCAATGTAAAGCCAACATTAAATGTCCCATTTGCAGTTGTGATCATTTAAAATTTATGTGTCCTAAGAATGTTAGTTCTGTAAAACAAAATGACTCTAAGTTGGATGTTTCCCTTTCTAATAATAGTAAAAGCAAGAAAGTTTATTTGCAAACTTTATGTGTTCTAATTAAAGTTAAAGATCGAGAGAGAAAAATTAGGATTCTCTTGGATTCGAGATCCCAACGATCATACGTTGGGGAGAAAATTATGAAGCGAATGAAAGCTGATCCTATTCGACAGGAGGAAGTAATACATGGTTAGTTTGGAGGGAGGAAAACTGAGCTCGTAACCCATTCCATTTTTGCTATTGATATAAGCAGTTTAGATAACACATTTAGGTGTTGTTTTGAAGCTTTTTCTGAAAAAAAAGATATGTGGATTTCTTCCCACAATTAAGGATGCTCAGATTATAGAGAAATTGAAAAGCAGGAAAATTGAGGTCAGTGACACATTTTGCGAGGAAAGTGAAATTGATTTATTGATAGGCGCAGATGTTATTGGTAAACTGTTAACTGACGAATACCTAGAATTAATTACCCTCTGGTTTACTGCAGTAAAACAGTGGGTTGGACGGTTATGGGTAAAGAAAATGATACTGTTAGGGATAATGCCCTAATAAGTCTTTCCCTACATGTAAATAATGCTTCTTTGGAATCTTTATGGGAACTCGAAGTTTTGGGTATTTCCGACCCGACGGAAAATAGTAAAACGAAAAATGTTCATTGCGACTAAGATAGATTTTCAGAATAAATTATCTATTCGTCCCAATGGTAGATATAAATTATAATTACCTTGGGAATGCGAATCTACCAATTTATCAGATAATAAAAGCATTGATTTGACACGTCATCAAAAATATTTAAGAGGGCAAAAGAAAATAATTCTTTGAAGGAATATCAAGAGGTGTTTAGGGAGTGGGAAATTTAAATATTATAGAAAAGGTTCCGGAAAAGGAGTTAAACAATAAATGTCACTTTTTACCACACAGACCGGTTATTAAGATAAATAGTGAAACCACTAAGGTAAGACCCGTTTTTGATGCTTGTTCTTGTGAAAAGGGAAAACCATCTTTGAATCGGTGTTTATTGAAAGGACCTAATTTAATAGAATTAGTCCATGATATTTTAGACAGAATGAGAGTTTTTCCTATTGGTCTAAGTGCAGACATAAAGAAAGCATTCTTGCAGTTAGTAATTTCTCCGAAGAATAGAGATTACTTACAATTTTTCTATCCAAGTGATGAGGGAGAAATAGTGTATAGCCACTGCAGAGTAGTTTTTGGCATTTTCTGCAGCCCAAATCTACTAGGTGCGTCTATTAAACATCTCTTGGATAATTGTTCATCTGATTTTGTAGATGTGGCTGTCAAATTAAAAAATTCGTTCTATGTAGATAATTGTATTACGGGTGTTTACAATATTGAGGAACAAGAGGATTTAATTCAAAAGGCCAAAAGTCTTATGTCGAGAGGCAGATTTAATTTACGGGGATGGGAGAGCGAAGTTACTTCCAAATATACTACAAAACATTCTGGGGCTACACCTCTTTTAGGAATATTGTGGAATTTAGACAGTGATACTTTAAGGTGTAATATACAGTGGTGGCCAAAATTGTGGACACTTTTGGAAATTTTTATGTTTTTGAACTTTGTATACTTATAGAAAACGTTACGTTTCACAAAATGCAAACTTGTATATATCCTTTTAAAAAGAATTTATTACTGAATTCAATACAAAACACAAAATTCAATTATTTGCAATACAAAAAAAGTTAAACGATAATAGTTATCGATATACATTAGATAGTGATGATTGCAGTGAGTTATCAGTACTTAGTAGGGTACACTTTATTTTTGATTACAGCTTCACATCGACGTTTCATTACGCTGACAAGAGTTTTAAGCTCTTCTTTCGTTATTACATGATGCCAGGAAACAATATAGCCTCAATTAGTTCCCTTTTATTTGATGGGCGCCTCATTCGGACAAGAGTTTTCAAACGGTGCCACAAATTTTCGATAGGATTGAGGTCAGGACTGTTTCCTGGCCATGACAACCATTTAATGCTCTTTGTACGAAACCACTCTTTCGATATTTTGGCAGTGTGGCAAGGAGCAGAATCCTGCTATAAAATAAACGAAACATTGTTGGGAAAGAGATCTCTGATGGAAGGTAGAAGTTTTGGTTCTAGAATAGTGTCAATGTATTTTCTGGCATTCATTGTCCCTTCGATGACATGAAGGCGACCAATACCATTTGCTGACATGCATGACCAAATCATAACACTAACTGAGTTCTTCACAGTTGCTTGAATGCAGTCAGAATGTAGTTCTAGTATTCTATGTCTTATATATTTTCGCCCATCACTACCGAATAACGATATCTTAGTTTCATCACTCCATATAACTTGTGACCACTGATCATCTGTCCAATTAATGTGTTCCTTTGCCCACTGTAGTCTTTGTTTTCGTTGCTGAAAATTAAGATAAGGCTTTTTTCGTGGAATTCTACCTCTCAGTCCAACATCTGTTAATCATCTCCTGATTGTTCTTGAACTGACAGAAACACCAGCATCATTCAGATCACTTCTGATGTCCGCTGATGACATTTTTTAATCTTAGAGACATAGTCTTTTTATTCTTCTGTCATCAATAGATGTGGTGCACCTTTTTCGGCCTTTTCCTTCTTTTTTTATTGAATTTGTCTCCTGAACTCATAAACAAAACTTTCGAACTCCAGATGTAGTCACTGAACCACCCACCTGTCTTGCAATTTCAGCATAGGAAAGACCACTTTCTCGTAACGCAATAATATTACATCTCTTTCTAGGTGTCCAATTTACTCTTTTATTTGATGTCATTGCTTTTTGACTAAATATTAAAATTTTACAAAACTTCCCACTTGTAATTGATGTGCATATAAACAAGTCCTCCTTCTACAGAACAAAGCAAAATAATGAATTGCTTCAAGTGTAAACATGATGTCAGCTTCTACTGGAAGTTACTAACATTTGATTGGTTCTCAGAACAAGAACAGTGATTGGCCAGGAAAGCTAGACATTACAAACCACTTCATAATTGTGTTTTTTATTTATATTAAAGTACATATAACTTTCTTTGTATTCCAAATAATTGAATTTTCTGTTTGTATTGAATTCAGTAAAAAATTCTCTTTAAAATAATACATACAAGTTTGCATTTTGCGAAACGTAACATTTTCTATAAGCATACAAAGTTCAAAAACATAAAAATTTCCAAAAGTGTCCACAATTTTGGCCACCACTGTAAATGCTAGTACGATAACTTGTGATACTAAGGTAACTAAGAGACTGATTCTGTCTATTTTACAATAAATGTTTGATCCAATTGGAATACTTGCACCAATAACTTTGCTTCCAAAACTTTTGTTACAAGAAATATGGAAGTTGAAATGTTCTTGGGACGAGGTATTGCCTCATGATTTTGTAAATAAATTTTTGTGTGGTTATCTGATATACTTTTGTTGAAAAATGTGGCAATACCCCGATTCATTGGAACCTTTGCAACAGTTGAATTGCATGTATTTGTCGATGCTTGCAAATATACTTATGCAGGATGTATTTTCGCGAGACGTGTCGATTCGTATAGTGTAAAAAATTACTCTTTTAAGAGCAAAATCTAGAGTGGGTCCTATTAAGAATTTGACGATTCCTAGATTATAATTAATGTCCTGTTGCATTGGATCCCGATTATTATATTCTGTTTGTAAAGCTCTTAATGATTTTGATATAAATGTATCTTTATGGTGTGATTCCACAGTCGCATTATGGTGGATCAGAAATCCTGGTAAATGGTCGAACATTGTAAGAAATCGTGTTAAAGAAATTACTAAGTTGACAAAACCTGAATCATGGAGGCATGTGCCCGATAATATGAACCCTGCAGATGTGTTATCTCGGGGTTGCTCTGTTAAACAAATGATTAACTCGGGGTGGTTTAAAGGACCTCTCTGGCTAAGAGAAAGCCCTGAATTTTGGCCTACCAATATTGTTTGTCAGCCGAACGAAGCTGATTTGGAAAAAAGGAAGGTAAAACTTATTAATGTCGACTTTTCAGAGGATACCAGTCCTTGGTATGCAGAAAGAGTTTCTGATTATGAGAAAATGATTCGTGTAACCGATTGGGTGTTACGTTTTACTTCGAACTGTAAGAAGAATTCAAATTTGTGTAAAGAGTTTAAACTAACTGTTGCTGAAATCATGAATTCCGAAAACGTTTTGATTCGGTTGGTTCAAAGCTCGAATTTCATTGACATTGAGACTCTTAATCCCCTTGATGTATTCATTGATAAAGAAAAATTATGAGAGTTAAAACTAGAGTATTGGAACGCAAAGACAATTCTGAATTTTTAACATCAATTTTGTTACCGAATAAATGTATCTTTACTACATTGTTAATTGAGTCAGTTCATAAGAAACATTGTCATGCTGGAACTCAAATGCTTCAATCTCTTTTAAGAGACAGATTCTGGATACTAAAACAGCGTAAAACTGTGCGTAATGTGTTAAAATGGTGTGTAATATGTCAACGATATAAAGCGAAACCGGTGTCTTGTGAAGTGACACCTCTTCCTGAAGATCGCGTAGGAGATTATAGGGCTTTTGAAATTTTGTGAGTAGATTTAGCTGGCCCATTGTTTTTGAAAGACGGTAAGAAGGTTTGGATGGCACTGTTCACATGCGCTGTGTACAGGGCAATCCATCTAGAACTGGTGACTTCGTTCTCAACAGAAATTTACGTCGTCAGGACCGCTTGTTAAGAAGAATAATGTACTAAACCTTTTTAATAGGATAACATATGTTTTTGAGTCGTTCGCCACTGACTCAAAAAGGGGGGAGGATGTTGCATAATCTAGAAAATATTGTTAAGAATTTTATTATTACTATTTTTATTATTATTGTCTGTTTTTCAAAAGTGTCTTTTGTTTTATTATTGTGTGAATTTTGTAACTATATTTCTTTTCTTGTGTGGCAACAACGCTTCTGTAATTCTTCGACTTGTGCTTTTGGATGTGTGCCAAGTTTGATGGCATAATGCTTTGAAGATAGCGTCGGTTGATTGTGTCGATGAAACATGTTGTTTCAGAACGTTATTTCTTAAAAATATGTAAAATAAATGTTTTGTTTTCTGAACTCGGATAATGCAAACGTTATTCAGTTTCAACAACGAAGCTCTCTGTTGAAAGCATTTAACCCCTTGGGTACATTTGCCGTCTGAGATACGTCATTCACTTTTTATCCCCTAGGAGCGGATGACGTGTCTAAGACGTCAAACCAAATATTAAACTCTTGGGTACATTTGACGTTTGAGAGACGTCATTCACTTGTTTTCCCTAGGAGCGGATGATTGACATACTTAGCACGAAACATTCAAATGCTGATTTTATAAACACAGGCAAAAGGCGAAAAAATGAAGTTGGCGATAGCGAAAATATTATAAAACTGGCATCTGTGCTTGAGTATAATAAAGGTATGGGAGGCGTTTATAAACAAGACCAATTGCTAGCGTGCTTCTCAGTTATGAGAAAATTTGTAAAGGGTTATAAGAAAATGTTTTTTTTTTTTTATCTAATAGATATGGCCTTTTATAATGCTCATGTTTTATATTCTAAAATCAGCTGCACAACCAAGGCAGGCATTACTTCCTTTCGTTTAGCTATTGCTGAAGAATTGCTGGAGCAATTGCCATTGCCAAATTCTAAACGTCGTGGACGCCCGTCAAGTAGCGATACAAACCATTTCCTTTGGCAGCGAAAAATTGGGCACAGTTTCCTGAGAACATTCCGTCAACTAAGTCCTAGCAACACCCTGGAAAAAGGTGCCGTGTTTGTTATAAGTATAATATTAGGAAAGAGACTACGTGGCAGTGCAAACAATGCAAAGTAGCACTGTATTTACTTATTTGCTTTGAAAAATATCACACTCTGCATAATTATTAGTAATTTTTTTTTTATAGCTCTTGAATTTATTTCATTTAGTTTTATTTTGTTGTCATTAATTTATTTTTCTTTTGCAATTGTAATTACTTCAAGATATCTTAATACTACATATGTCACCAATATTTTAGAAATAAATAAATTTTTACTTAAAATGTACTGCTTTTACATTCTACTCCAAGCAAGAAAAAATTATATCCGTTCCACGTGCAAAGATTTTCTCAAATAAATCCGTACCCAAAGGGTTAATTTTGTTTCGAACAACTTTACCTCTAAAATTTCTGCTTGTTCTAAATTCGAATTTACCCTGCCTTTATATATTGTTATATTGCTTTTTAGAACCTTCTTTTTAGTTAAAACTGGTTTCAAATCAGCCATTATGAATAACAATAAATATTATATTAACAACTTTAGAATAATTAGAGGGAAAAATTGGAACGTACTCCCCCCAATGCTGAGGTTCTACACTACACCATGCCACACTCATAATCCACAAATCGCAACTGATTTCGCTACGGATGTCACACGCATAACCCACAAATCGAAATCACACTACGCTGTTCATTAATCCACAAATCGAAAGTGATTTCACTTGCTAATTTGCATAGATCACCTTATATATAAAGCTCGCTGATTCTTTTCTCCAGCTAGACGGACCAGAAAATGATTAAGAATAAGTTCACAAAAACAAAGGTAAGCGGACTGTATTATCACTTATTTATCTTACATAACACTTTGAAATAGAAGGAATGCGTCCACGTGAGGACACAGCACACATCATTCAAAGCACTGTAGCAATAATAATAAAAAATAGAACACATAACTCGCATACTTTTGAAAGTACGTTACCATAGCAACCGTAATTGAATCATCAGGCAGTATCGCCATCTATTGTTGCAGACACACTAGTAATTCGTTTGGTAAAAAAAATACTGAACAGTAGCATATATTCATCAGGCATTCATTTCTAATTCAGACAAATGTGACTCAGTTGTACTCCAGTGACCACGTTTCTCTTGTCTCTTTCGAAAGCATTTTGTTTAGCATATATTGATATCAGTATACTTATACATGTATTTTAAAAATAGAACTAAATAAAATTCATTTTATTTAAGTTAACAGAATAAAATTTATATTTGTCTTCAGTAATTCAAAACTTAGATTTTCCATAATCCTATTAATTAATATCAGACCAATACTAATTCAGAAGTCAAACAACAAAAATCAGCGTTATATTTTCAAATTTTCACAGGAGTTGTTTCGATGGTTTTAGCGAACCACCATCGTCACCTGCAAAAGCGCAAATGAACGAGATAGGATGTAATGATCAGATAAGATAAGAAAGCCTGGACAGAAAATAAGCTAGTGGCGCTATCTGTTGCTGAAACCAGAACTAAAACATAATTTCTTTAAAGGCCGAAGGCAACGATGAATTGGAATTAGGATTGTTAACTAGAACAAAAAGATTTTTTTGAATGTGAAATGCCTCTAGAAAATCCAGTTGTCCAATGGAACATGTTTTTTGAATAATTTTGGCAGCAGAAAAATTAAAAGTGTGATTTTCGGACCAACAACGTTCGGCAACAGAGGACATCTGTATTTCCTTTTTTCTAATATATGATACATACTTACAAATTTTGTATCCTAGCGAAAATTTGCTTTAAAAAACGTAAAGCGAAAAGTAGAGTTTAGTACAATTACAAACTATGCAATTACACAGTTTTCTATTTTTGAAATATCCGCGTAAAAACCAACAACAACTAGTGAAAAATTTCATTATCTGCTCTCGACAGCTCTGAAGATAAGCTATTCATTTTATGAATTTATTTTTACTATATTTCATGTATGATATTGCTGTCATTATCTATTAACAAAAAAGTAAGATTCATATCCGAATTTAAGTGCCACAAGGTATTCGCACTGTATTGTGTATTAGCCATAACATTAAGTGACTTCTTAATTAATTAATGGGATTAACGAGAATGTGGATTTCCTTTTTGCTAAGTGCAAAAAGACTTGGCAGGGATGTGTCCACTGTGCATACAGGTAGCAGTGGTTGCGGGGAGGTACTGTCTTAGGGCCAAGGTTCGACCGCACATGTGCACCCGCTCAAAGAAAAGACCACCGTATTCGGTGCTTGTAGGTGACTCATCGCACTGCTTTTGCAACATACATTCGAGCTACTGTTGTTACCAGAGTGATGCAGCGAACTATAACAAATCGATGACTTTAGGGACAGCTCCGAACCAGATGCCTTACCAATAATTCTAAATCATCTCCATCTAACACTTCGATAGTTTCAAGCTCGAATTTCATTAAAGGGCGAATAACGCTTGTTTTCATAATGCTGTACAAGGCACTGACATATTGCCTTGGGCTACGAGATCACCAGATCTTTCTCCCATCGAGCACCTGTGGGGCATTATTGGACGACAAATCCACCATTATCCTTAACCAGCAAGAACCGCTGCTGTTATGCAGCATGAACCTCTGCTTGAAACTCCATCCCACAGAAAGAGATACAGCATCTATGTGACATATTATATCTGCGTTTGAATGTTTACATTCAACATCGTGGCGACTACAGCGGTCATTAATGTAACATCGATTCCTATTTTTAAAAGGTTCTTTTTTAATCATACTTATATATATTACCTAGGCAAGTGCTTTGATTCATTTCATTCCCCTAAACTGATTTCTTCTTACTGTTGGGATTTCCTTTTCCTTCAGTATATTTATCAAGACAGATTACAGTCTCAAATATGGTACAATGAATTGGTTTCAAACAAGAATTTTACGGAGATCATAGAAATATATTCTATTATTTAGAAAGAAAATGATATATATAGATATATATATATATATTTTTTTTTTTTTTTTTTTACTTGCTACATTTGAATCAACTTAATGGCATTTCACTTTTTCTGAAATTATGAAAAGTTTTCATTTGAAAAAAAAAAAATTACTACCTGCAAATATATGTAAGTATAAATTCCTATTTCACTGCGAATATAATATTTTGAAAATATGGTATGGCATTGAGATATTTTGTGTTTCATATTCAAAAATATTCAGGGCGATGCAAATTTGCTCCCACGCCACTAAATCCCCCATGAAAGGCAAATAAGATAGTCATCCTCAAAAACTTTTTTATTATTTACACCATCTTTATAAACAGAAGGAAGTCTAGAAAAATGTACTGGATAAATGTTTACTTGTTTATACCAAATTTTTTCTGACTGAAGTAATTTTTATCCGTAGTCGTGTACTTACGGGTTAAATGATTCAAATAGCTTTGCGGAAAACAATGTAAGATAACTGAAAATAATTCGAACTTTTAACTCAAATTCTGGATTCTATGTTTAAATTCTTTAAATCAATGATATGAATGCAGTATTTTTTCCTGACACAGATTGGTGCTTTCGAATTTAAGCGTTGCATCTATTCGGTGTAAGGTCAAAAGTAATTTTTCTTAAAGTTCGAACTATTTCTGTTTATCCGTAGATAACGTGAATCAGAAAATGGGCATGCATGGAATTTCTAAATTTCTATTTAAAAGCACTATTTCTTAAATTCTTCCAATTCCAATGTTCTTTAGGCTCACCAGCGGCCGAGCGGTAACGTCGTAGAACACTGGTAGTTCGGTTCGAATCCCGCGAATGGGCTGGCTGTATGGGCGTTTTCGTGGTTTTCCCTATGTGTAAAATGTATACGAGCCAGTTTCCCTTAGAACGTCCTCCACGAAGGCTTCCCTCCCTTAAGGCAGATAGCCCTCGAGTGTTTTGCCGTAGTCTAATAAAACCAAAAACCAAAACAAACCCATGTTCTTTAGACAGGAAAGATTGCTGTTTAGCACTTCTTTTAGCGATCTGTTTCTTTTTTTTATTTTAAAGGCGTAAATTTAAACTTCATTACTTAATTCGCCCCACCGATTTCCGAAAAGTTAAGAGAGCTGAATACTGAGAGTTCGACTCCAATTCGATATCAACCAAAGCAGCTGGCTATATGGTTTTCTTTTGTGTGTTTTTCTTTAAGTGAATGGCGGTTTCCGCCCCTTTAGAATGTATATTCGTGGTGGTTTCCCTTTAGAATGTCTTCCATTAAGACATGTCTTTCATTAGGCAAATAGCTCTTGCCTACTTTGTTAGGTATGAAGATCCTGAATCAACGTCACGTAGAATCTGCTATTTAGTCAAATTTAAGCTTTGCACTGTAAGAGGTTTTCGCCAATGGCATACAATAGATGCGCATTTCTGCATTGGTGTAAATGTTAACTTGCTTTTACTACCAAAAGACATGGAAACAGTGAGAATTTATTTTGTACAATGCATGGCTTTCTGTATTTTCATATTGGTTAAATAACGTATAAATTGATAGTTTATATCAATTCATGTACTCTGCAGCACATCAGTTATTTCATGGGGAAATTTCTATGAATTTAATGAGAAGTTTTGGTTTGTAAACAACGTTTCACAATAGAGCTCCAGAAGGATAAATGATTGAAAATGGCCATTTTGTCGAATTTTCCATGGTCGCAAGGTACGTTCTTTTGCCAAAAAAGTTATTACTGCTGAGCTTCATTGTAACTTTGGTGAGACAATCGCATTTTCCGCAAGCATTCAGAGTTCTTACAAATAAGGAGGTATTTAGTATCATAGAATTTTTGTGAATAAAAAACAAAGCTGTAGACATGCATTTTATACATACATTACATATTATTATATTACAATAAGTAGCTTATATACGTGTCAAATTTTTTTCTGTAAGCATTTGTATGAATTTTTTTGATGTAGTACTTTGTATGAATACTTTGTAGACATGTGGAGAAATTTTATCAGAAATTTCTTGGAATTTTACCCACATTATAAATATCAATAGGCGGTAATGTATAATTAGACTTGTTGGAAAAGTGAGTAAAACTTCATATTTTTTATAAATATTTCGATATCAGTATATTCTCTGTTTCGATATCAGTATACATTTAAAATAGAAAAAACTTTTAAAAATATTCATACATGTAATTTACTAAAACCCTTCACTAGTATAATCCTTTATTATTTTTGTTACTTAAAAGTGGAGAGATAATTATTTTGAATAATGTTTCTTCAGTTCTTTCATCTGGCTTAAACATTAGCGTGTTTCCAAATATAAAAAATATGATGTTGTTTCACTATACTCTCAAGGGTTTTGTTACATGCGGCAGCGGAAGATTCTGAAGAAACGCTAAGTGTAATGAAATGCTGATCATTACGTTTCAATGAACCTTAACCCTTTCACAACCAGTTTTTTCTTTTTAAAAAAAAAAGATAAATTAGGGGTTTATTAGGTAAAATAAAGTAGAAATAGCAATATTCTGCCCAATTATAAGCAAAAATTTACTGTAAGGGCCATTTTGGAGGTGGGACATATGTGTCCCACTGGTCTTTTTAGTTGGGACACATGTGTCCCATTGGGGTTGAAGTGACAATATAAAACATAGTGAAAAGTTCAGTTTTCTAGTTCTAAATGATTTTCACAATACTTTTGAAACAGTTTTATCAGAAAACACCTACCTACACAACATTATTTATGAAATTTCTATGTATGGTACATTGCAAAACAGTTTTTACATAGTGCAATTTTACACATGGCGCAAACAGTTTTTGTTCGGATTTCTTTATTTTGTTTGGCACAGCGGGCCCATCTTCTTCTTGTTGGCCCTTCTAATGGCAAATGATCTCCAACATTCAACATCAGTTTTGTTGCATTTGACGGTCGACCTGATTTCTTCCTCTTGACAATTGCATTTTCTTTGCCATGAGCAATCATTAATTCGGCTAGGGGGACAATGTATTGCAAGAGAGGTATTTTCCTATGTTTGGTTTCTTGAAACAATATGTGTGCATTCACAACAGCTGTCATCAAAAGTTTATAAAATACTTTTTTCCACCATTTTGTAGATCTTCTGTCAAAATCATATAGGCATATCTTTTGATCAGACAAATCTACTCCTCCCATAAATCTGTTATAGTCGGCAATAGCGGTAGGACAATTTGTCATTACTTTTTCTCCATCTTTCTGCTTGCGTTTTACTTGTATGACATCAGGTCCGTGGCAATTACTCAGAATCAGAACTTCCTTTGAATCTTGCCATCTTGCTGCAAGAGTTCCTCTTCTATTCTGGAGAAATTCTGAATCACCTTTTTGAAGTTTTTCGTCAGAGAATTTTGGCATGTCTTTTCTACGAGAAATACAAGTACCAACAGAAGGAAAGGATATGTTATCGAATAAGTTTACACTTGTAAAAAATCTATCAAATGTAAGTGTAACATCTGGGTTACGTATTGTTGAGGAAAGTTTTAGAACAACTCTTTCTCCAAGTATTGTACCCTTATGATCTGTATTATCCATGTCTTTGCCAGAATATATATTGAAGTCATAGGTGTAGCCCGTAGCAGCATCACATCTCTCCCACACTTTGATTCCCCGTTTTATTGGCTTTAGGGGTAAATACTGCTTTAGGCTAGAACGACCTTTGAATTTAGCCATGGATTCATCGATTCTTTGAAAGGGACTATCTTCACGAGCTTGCATAAATGTCCTTTTGAAACATGCCACCACTTCATCCATATAATATGTCTTTGGAGCATTCGCATCTTTTTCTGGATCATTGAAGTACATTTTTGCAAAGAGCAATAGGCATCTGTTACGGGAAATCGCATTTTTGATAGCTTCGTTTCCCAATGAAGAATTGCTGGACCAATAATCTGAAAAGTTCGGTACTTGATTATACGACATGACAAGCCTAACTCCCAACACAAGCATAATTTCTGAAGGGTCTGTGTCAGGAATATCTACTTTTTTTTCATGTCTCAGTATTTCAAGGCGCTGGTTGGTACATTGAGAAATAAAAATAAGAAGACTTCGTGGAAATACACATGAGAAACATTCTAATTCATTAGAGGATCTGTTGATTTTGGCCAGTATTGCAGTTGGACGGTCTTTAGATACATGGAGCCGTGGCTCAAAATTTGGACCAACATTTGACCAAATGACAGGATCAGTAGGTTTTGAAATAGCTTTTTTTTTATGTTTATTTTTTGCCTTGCACTTATATTTTGATACCTGCTCCGCTTCATCGGGTGAGAAATCATCAGAGTCCGAGTCAACGGAGGGTTCTGATGAATGCTCAAGACATGACAGCTTTCGTTTCGGTGCCCTTGATGTTCCTGAATTTTCTCTCAATTCTTCACAGCTATCACTGTCTGAGGAACTAGGGACATATTCCTTGTCTATATCTGAATCGTCCAATTCATCACTTGAATCCGGTTCATTCAATAATTTAATTATTTCTTCCTTTGTCAATCCCTTCCTGCGATTCATGATATTGCTATGCCTAAAAATACAGAAATGACCACTTTGAGAATGAGGCATAGATATATTTCAATAACCACTGGGACAATAATGTTCCAATAAAACAGACCATTGGGACATATATGTCCCATAATATTATTTTTTTTTTCAAAATCTACAATGAAAATTCACTTACTTCAAATAAACTGCTTGATATGGCAAAAATAGACGAAAATCACATACAACGAAAACAGCACGTGTGTCCACTCATGTATCTTCGCCTAAAATGGCTGCCAGAATGTCCAAACTTTCCAGCTTGTCAAAACTGTTACGATAAAACAAAGAGCTCACAGGGCACTAGTGTCATCTATCGAGAAAAAATTACACTAAAAGGTAGATGTAATCACAGGAAACCAGTGGGACACTCGCGGCAATAAATTATACGCTTGTTTTTCCCATTGGGTGATTTGGAAACATTTGCGGGACATATATGTCCCGGTGGGGCCGAAAGGGTTAAATGTGTAAAAGTGGGAACAAATGCATAAAATTTATACACATCCGTTGTAAATACAAATGAATTTTATTCTGTCAGTATGAAAAAACACTAATTTTGTATAAGCTTTAATGACGTAAATTTTATTGCTTTAATGTTCATATTATAATGTATCTAATGGTACAAAGCATATGATTAATATTAGAAACTCAAATAAATTCCAAACATTGTGAGAAATGTTGTTTAAAATATCACTTGAGCTGAACCTTCATAATGTTTAGTGACTAATAATGTAGTTGTCGACAAACACACCAGTGAAAAGATTTACATTTAAGCGAATACCTGCACCAGTAAAAAGTATTAAAATTTGGAACAAACATTTTGAAAAAAAATAGGAATGCTGGTATGTCAAAATAAGGTTGCTTCTGCTTTGTACAGTAATTCTTAAGTAACTAGGTCAGTTTTTTTATTTACCAAAAGTCTGCTATTTCCCTAACAGGCCGTTAGTATCTCGTTACATGACAAGAAAAAAATCTGATGTGTACACCACATGATTTCCTTGTACGGAATATGAAATTATACGCAATTTTTCTTGCATTTCATTTAAACTTATTGAATTGAAATAAATCTACTTCGCCGACAGCGCATAAACCACAATATAATAAATGCAATCTTTAAAATTCACACTATTTGTTTACCTTAGAGACACTCTGGCGCTAGATTCACTTAACAGTATTATATTTCGTTCATATTTAACTCAGAATTTTGGCACAAAATTTATATCATTTAAAGAATTATCTAATCGTTGCCACATGTTCTACTCAAATACTATAATAAAGCTAGAACGATGTATGAAAGAAATTAAGCAAACAAAACAAAAAAGAAACACTTTTTCACAGACGATTGAGTATTTCTCATTCAATTAATTAAGTTCTCACTTCGCGACAAGGCAAAAATGCATAAAAACTCAAAATATCTGTATTAAAAATTACGAAGTAAATCTTAAACACTTATTTCCTCAAAAAAATTCCAGAAAGGATTAAGCATGATTTAATTCGCAACAATAAATGAAGGCGTTATCTTTGTTGTTGCGAAGATAAGTTTCTCTAGACTGGCAACAAATCCACTAGTCTGATGTTTCAAATGTAAACAATCAATGGCCGCCATAAAAAAAGGCATAGCGGCACAACTTTAACATTTTTGATAATTCTAAAAATATTGCATACAGATTTCCTAAAGCCATAAAAACCTTAGCCGGAAGATAAGAACAACATAATTAAATCATTTTAAAGCAAAAAATGTGCAATTTACAAACATATAAGAGTAAAGAAACTGAGATCACTGAGCCGGGTAACAGAGTGGATATATATATATATATATAAATAGATTTATATATGTTTGGTGCGGCCGATTGCAACCCAAATACGAGGTGCAGATCTACATGTTATAGCAGTCCTATATACAAAATTTCAACGTTCTGAGTCTACTCGTTTTTGAGTTATGCGAGATACGTACGTACGTACATACGTTCGTACAGACGCCACTAAAAATTCTCTTCAGATTTCATTTTAAAGCAGTTTTATAATTTTTTGGAGGAAAAGAGTCTCTTATTCTGTCCTTACGTACATATATCTCTCAAAAACATTGTTAAGTTGCATTCAATGCGATCAAAATTGATATTTTCGTTGAAATATGCTGCCTGGAAATTTTTCGATTACAATACTTCCTTTTTACTTCGTACAAGGAAGTAAAAGCAGATAGGGCAGGGCACTTGTCCATATGTAAAGCACTCATATGTTGTCCAGTTATACAAAAAGAGCACGTAGGAGAGGCCACGATTTTAAAACGGAAAAGATAAAAGTTGCAACTGCAGCCTCACGAGATGTATCAGGAACAGGTTGTGGTCTAAAAACGAGTATATTTCAAGGTCTGCGATTCGAAAGATTCAAAGCTGTATCATGAAGTAAGCACCTGGAAATCCTATATTTTCCCACGTTATCTGAACGGAATCGCAATTTCACAAGGGGTTTCTGAAGAACAGAAGATCCCTTTTTGGCAAAATAATCTCTCCTCTCATTTTCCTCAATGCCACAGTGGGAGGACTGGAAATCCACTGGTAGGACACCGTATTAGGAAAATTTTCAAGTAAAGTCCTGCATCTTAGGACGCACAGAAGGAGAGCTTTTAGTATTATCACTGCATAAATGAGCCATTCTTAGGTAGTTGAAAGCTACTGCATATTTAGTATAACCCAGGGTTCACTAACTAGGAGGCCTGCTATGTAATAACATCGCATAACTAGGCCAGGTGAGCGGAAAGATCTGTCTTTGATTAGGTTAGTAACAGCTAACACAAGAAAGCAAACATCTATAAAAATACGAAGAACAAAATCAAGAATTAAACAAAATTCTCCTTATTATACATCGAAAAATATAGAAAATATATCCAAGAAATATCTCGAAAATCAGAAGTTTTGGCAAGAGGAAATCCGAAGCAGTAATTTCTTACTCAGAAGTTGTAATTACTAGAGTTGCTTAAATGTACAAGCATGCTTAAAGTCTCAATTCAATTGCCTCACAGCTGCTTATAGCCTTCTGTTTGGAGGGCTATTTAAAAGCAGCATAATAAGCACTCCTAGAAGCTTTTAAAAACATCCTTTCTAAGGTTTTGAAATTGCGTTTTCTGAAATCTTTCTGGTGGTGCGTGGTGGTGTATTTAATTATGGCAAAGCACACTAGGGCTATCTGCCTAAGGGGAGGGGTGCCTTCGTGGAGGACTTTCTAAGGGAAACTGGCTCGTATACACGTTACACATGGGGAAAAACACGAAAACAGCCATGCAGCCAGCCCGTTTGCGGGATTCGAACCTCGGACCGAACTACCAGTGTTCAGTGACTTTACCGCTCGGCCGCTGGTGGGCCAGGAATCTTTCTGGATATACACAAGTTGGTAAGCAATCGCTAAATACCACAATCTTGGCAGCAAAAATTGCTGTTTAAGTCGAGTAAGCGGGGTTCTGACGAAATGTCTATGTTTACTAGAACTATCATTACAATTCCAATGTCAGTCGCTCAGAACTATAAGGTCTTCAACCATTATACGCGGAATAAAACTTAGAAATGTAGCAAGAAAAGTTCAAAATTAAGTGATATGTACCATACTTAAGCATAAAATTATCATGTAAATTTCAATTTATATAAATAAATAAATAAACAGAAATAATACACTTCATCATAAAAAGTCTTAAAACATTATACTATAAACAATCGGCTCTAGGAAAAAAGCACACATGCAAAAAAAGCCCACAGAAATTACACAGATATAAATGCTCACAGGAAAAAAGTCCACATAGATATATGCCCACACAGAAAAAAGCTCACGTGGAAAAATGCTCACTTAAAAAATATGCTCACACGGAAAAAAAAAAAAAAAAAAAAAAATCACATAGATATAAGCAAAGGAATAATCCCGCTGTTAAATAAAATAAGTAGAAATATCCTTACATTAATCAAGCAATAATTAATCGATCTGAACATCGTACACCTACGTAATTTTTAAAAGAAAAAATATTTAATCATTTAAAAAAAAATATTGGACAAATGCTCACGTTAAACTTTTCAGAGGCGGTATATAAAAGAATGAAAAGTGTAGTAAAATTTTGCATGTACTATAATATTTTATTTTATACCACTGCCCCTGTACGACATTTTTATTCTTGTAAATACCAATAGTTATTTTTTTTACCCTATTTTTGCGTACTATTGATGGGTATCTACAGGAATTGATATTTAAACGTAGTTATTTAAGTTTGGAGCAAAAAAGTTCTAGAAGACCAAAGTTTCCAATCGAAATGAGGAATCATTATGAAGTAGCTTTCGAAAAACCTCCTAGAACCACAAATCGTTAAGAAAGCTTTCATAAGGTACTAAATTCATTATTTAATTGTAGCCGTTCCAGTATGTGGTTTTTATTTGACAGACTGAAAAAATATTTAGCCTGTCAACGTTTATTATTAGCTATTGTAAATACAGGGTGTGCTAAAGTAAAAAAAAAAAGAAAATATGCAAACTTACATTTGGTAATCGCGGTGTGTGTGTGATTATGGCAAAGCCTCGAGGGCTATCTGCCTAAAGGGAGGGATGCCTTCGTGGAGGACTTTCTAAGGCAAACTGACTCGTATACACGTTACACATGGGGAAAACCACGAAAACGACCATGTAGCCAGCCCGTTCGCGGCTTTCGAAACTCGGGCCGAACTACCAGTGTTCAGCGACTTTACCGCTCAAGCCGCTGCTGGGCACTGGTAACCGCGGATCATATAGGAGAATGTATGATGAAATCGATTATAACATTAGATATTTGCAAATATTATTTACATAAATTAGATATTACCTATATTTGCATATATTATTTTCAGTAATTTTATGTATTTATAACTTTTTGAAATGTATATTTATGATTTATATATAATAAGGTATTTTACGTAACTTAAATAAAATAATTATTTTTCTTTGCTTATTCTTCTAAATGATTAGATTATAAAATGTGTAACTGATATTTTCCGTTATTTTATTTTTTAACAATTAAAATTGTAATACTTTTTCACTGTATGTTCTGTTTAATTTTTCTTCCTTCCTTCTCTCCTTTTCATAATCCAAAACGGTTCGTATGTTAATCTTATATAGCAACTGAATTTACACATAAGTTATACAGTTTTTGATATATATACCATAGATGTTTTGGTAATTTAAATAATTTTTCTTTGAAAAATTCAAGTAGGTGTACGATATTTAAATCGATTAATTATTGATTGATTAATATAAGGATATTTCTACGTATTTTATTTATTAGTGGCCTTATTTCCATGTAATTATATATTTATGTGAGCTTTCTTCCGTATGGGCATATTTCTAAGTGAGCATTTTTCCGTGTGAGTTTCTTTCTATGTGGGCATATTTTTGTGTGGGCTTTTTTCCTATGAGCATTTATACCTGTGAGCATTATTCTGTGAGCGTTTTTTCCTGTGGGCGTTTTTTCCTGTGAGCATTTTTCCGGTCACTAAACCATATGTAGGTATTTCCAAAAATTTGAAATACTATAAATATCTTCTATATAATCCTCGGCACTATGAACCGCGCGTCACGAGTAACCCATTTTATAATTTCCAGTGACCTACATGAGTTTTTAAAATAAAATATATTATACAAAAATAAATTACGAAACAAATATGAAACGGTGAAACAAAAACTTTAAGAATAGATAAAATATAAACTGGAAATAAAAATTAACAATAAAATTTTTGTTTGATTACAAAATAACAATAATGAACATGCATTTTGTAACATAATTTCAAGAAAAAATGGGCTACACATAATCAATCGACAGACATTTGGCAACGCTAATGTCGTTATCTCAGTTCTCTTACTTCACTGTCAGTTTTAGCGTTTGTTCAATAGCGGGAAAATTAATTCAATAGCGAACAAATTGTCTTTGGCATTTTATCCGCATTCGATTCAACTAATAAATGTGAGTAAATATTTTCATACATGAAATTTATTTTAAGAACAGGAGTAGCTTAAGTACCAAAAATTCAGATGTTTTTATTCATCTTAAAACGACTGCCTCTAAACTAGACTAAAGTGTTGTCACAAATTTAAAATTGGGGAAGTGACTCATAACGAACAGAAAAATAAAGTTCGTTAATTTATCTTTATTTTCTATTAATTAAAATTGTATTTTAAATTTTATCTTTAAAATTTTAAACGTATTGTAATTATTTTCTCAATAAAATTTATCTTATTATTCACTACAAAAGACCGTTTTAAAATTTAAAAAAAAAAAAAACCTCTGATACCAAAAACTTCTTAATACACATATTTTGCTTGATTTTGACGTACAGCCAAAACAAATTGCCAACGCCTGTTCAAATAAATACGTCTTCAGGTAATAAACAGTATTTTGTGAGCAATCCAATAAAAACGGTAATAGTTTTAGTTTGATGAAGTTATCTTTACATAATTTATATTATATTAGCTATATATCTTCAAAATAATCGTTAAATCGTATGAATCTTAAAGCTAAGAATATCTACTCTCAAAGGAAATCAGACTTATTCTAATCCTTACAAATAGCGACAGAGGTTGAAAAGGATTAGTAAGGAGATAGAACTGTAACCAGTTTTTATTTCCGAGTTCTAGTTTTATTTTTAAAGTCTAAACCTTTTAGAAATCCTTTTTGGAAAGAAAGCCATTAGGATATAGTAAAACTCGGTTGGAAGAAATTTCCTTCGTCGCAATACAAGATTTCTGTCGGATATAGTAAAGCTTAACTTTGTTTCAAAATAAATTTCTGGAAAAGCTCGACATTTTTTCGGGGATATTTTCTAAGAAACAAAAATGTTACATTTTGAAACAAGTTAATTAAAAGTGAAATGAATTAACATTTCTTCATGTTTACTAACTGATGTAATATTTATTTATTTAAAGAAGAAATAAAAATATAAATTGATAATTAAACTTGCCTGAGTCTTTGTGAAATATTCTAGAACACACAGTTCATAATCACACCTTATAAACGTTTTTGTAAAAGTAAGTAAATAGATATATTTCAATTCTTCTTTTGACAAAGCAGATAAAATTCGATGTAAAAACAATGATGGAAATGCCAGCAGTAAAATATTCAAACAATTGGTTTCAGCACTAATGCAAAATATTATACCCATCTTAAAGGATTAACATATTCATCAATTTGTGATGTAAAATCTATTAAAATGTTTATGATTTTTCATTAATTTTTTAAAAAGAACCTGAGAATATCAGTAATGCATCTGCAGTTTGAAGTCACATTAGAATAACAAAAAATTTTCAAAATTGCGTTATCATAACCGAGTAGTACTGCTGTTGGAAGCAATGTGCAGTTAACAAAGAAAGAATGCAGACAAAATATATTGTGACACATATATGCATATATGGAAATTACTACTTTATATGTTGGAATAGGAAGAAATGATCTGTCCAAGAGGATACGTGTTTGGCTAGGCACTATTAACGTTTTGCCACTTCTGGGCTTATTCATTTGTTTTCACTTAACAACCAAGGAAAGTATAACCAGAAAATTCCAGTTGATTGTCCTATAGCTATGTTTTGAAGAATAATTGTATCGATAAAAGGTAAAAATACAAGCTTCTAAAACAAAAAATTACATAAATTTTATAACTTACAAAATATACATTGCGTTTTGTACTTTAATACGAAAATTTCGTTTAGTTTTGCCGCAGGTAAGCAGTTACTATATTTTCAGTATCCTATATAGTATCGAAGTTCTGGTCAAGAAGAAAATGCTGATACCTGAATGTCAATTTTTGTAATATAAAACTTTCATCCCACTGCTAACGAAATCATTCATAAACTATTCATAATTAAAAAACATTACTTTTATCTATTGTTCATTACAAAACCTTTTCCTCATGATATTTACCCCGTCTATCAATGTTTATGTAGTATATAGAATTCTAGCATCATTTGAAGATTGTTAGTAAAGATATCTTGATTTCTTTTTTAAATTCCATGAACAAATTTTAATGACACACATGGTGTTACAATCTTAGTATATCGAATACTCAAATTCGTTTTGTTACTTACTTTTGTGAAACTCGATTTTGGGAATTTTGTTTAATTAATATAGAATTAATATAGAAAAATTCTCTTCGTGTGTCTACCTAAAGCGCAACCTTTGAGTATTTTCTAATATATGTATATATATACATATTATAAACACTAGTACTCAAAACCTATACAACAATTCATTTTTCAACACACAACAGTGAAATTATTGAAGAGGGCTTTCTGCAAAATGCATTGAAAAGCCAACTCAGTATAAAGTTGACGCATATACAAATATCAGTACCATGATAATGAAAGCACATGTCAAGGCGTTCTAAACACGAAGATAAAGCGCGCACCGTGCAAGGTAATTCAAAGAGAAGAAAGGAAGTGTTATTCCCAGGCATTCTTCTACAGGTGCATATTGTATAAGATCACACGTGCAATATGATCGCAAGAGAACACCAGGATGTCTTTGAAGGTGATAGAAGGAATGGCAGGGTAGAGGAGGTGCATAAATTTAAAGTCTGTCGAGTCAAAATTTAGAATTCATAAAAGTCTTTTTTTCTCGATTTTGGAAAGCTTTCCAACTGCAGGTACAGCTGTAAGAGAGACTACACATATTCACTTTGTCGGTGAGGAAAACCAAGGTGGCTGATGACAGATATATCACCGTTCCAGGCGAAAAATGATTGAAGTCAGAACATTGCTCAGTAATTGCGCACGGCAACCAGAAGACAGGCAACCTGGTTTACTACAGCCAGACGACTTCATAAAGGCGCCTATTCACCCACAGCTTTGAACGCTGCTTACCATTGACAACAGCTCATCAGTGGCATCGTTTACAGCGGTGTAAAAAAGACAAAGCCTGGACACCTCATCAATGGAGTTCGTCCTCTTTACAGGTGAAGGTCATTTCAGTCTGACAAATGATGCTCAACGCCAGTTGATATGGAGAGTGCTAGAATAAGGTTTTCATCACACTGACATCAGGGAAAGGGACAGCTGGTGTGGTTCTGCCGTTGGTGTACGAGGCAGCGTTATGATGAAAGTATAAGGTATTTTTTGGCTTCCTTTCAGCATGCCTTCGTGGTGTAGCGGTTAGCTGACTCGGTGCGTATTCGAGAGGTACAGGTTCCAGTCCCGACGAGGACATTGCTCATTTTTCATATCTCTAAAATCAAAATAAACTAAAAGGCGCCCGAACTAAAAGGTGGTGGATGATGATGATTCTTCGTCACCAAGATTTGTCGATTGGGTCCTCTAATCCCCAGTCACTCTTTAAAAGGAGAAGTATATAAGGTACCACATGTGGGCGCAGCCTGACACGCCTAACCAAGCAAGTTGGTCTTACGGACACAACAGGCCACGCCCAAGCAGTATGTAAGGTATTCTACATGCCTTCCTGGTGTAATGCTTAGCACACACGGCACTTATTTGAGAGGTCCAGTTTCGAGTCCCAGCGAGGGCACTGTTCTTTTTTCACATCTGTAGCATCAAAATATCTTAATGTCTCTCCAAAAAGTGATGTCCCCCATATTCTGCAGAAATACTTTACCGGAGATCGTTACTGCGAAAGTTTTATCCTTTCTCACGTGCGTCGTCTCCGGTGTGCTATTGATCCCGACGTTTTGGATTATCTTTATGTTTTTCAGGATGATTATGCACGGCCATACAGGGCTCATACTGCTGAGGAGCTCCTGGAAAGGGAAGATATCCACAAACGGAATTGGCCTACGTGTTGTACTGACTTAAATCCCATTTAATATGTGTGGGATACTTTAGGGACACGCCTGGCGGCACGATCTAATGCTCCGGGGAGACCCTGACAACCGAAATAGATACTCCTTGATAAATGGGAACTTTTACGGCAAGGACTGTTATGTTATCTGTTGTTGAGTGCCGAGAGACAATGCAACACAAACATTATAGCTAGTGGAGGTCATATCCCTTGCTAAGGTTCTTTGATTTTTTGCCCCTCCTCTCGGTCACGCAGTTTTTAATACCAACGCCCTTCTGTCAATAAAGCCTTTCCATATTTATTGACGTACCGCATGCGTCAAATTAATTTTGGGTTACTATATTCTTCTCATCCTTAAGTTATATATTGTGGCTCTGTTGTATAAATTTTATATCTCCCAGTTGATTTTTGTAGAATCATGGCCAAAATCAGAAATGTAGCTTACGTTTTGCACAAGGGTACATACACATTTATAACACCGAGACTTGACATCTAATTTATAGTAAGGCATCTATAGCTAGCGGAAATAAAAAAAAAATATTAGAATCAGAAGATATTGTTTACAATTTAAATTTTAATCTACTTCTTGCATTGCATTGGGAAATAAACCTTATGTGATTTTCCGTTGTTTAAACCTTACAACAGCTGTATATCATTTTTGCATCTCGTAGCCCGTTCTCTGAGCCTCTGGAGAGTTTCGGGACGAACTTTAAAAAATGCACTTTAAAACATAATTGTGTTAATAATTTGAAAGGTTTACAGAGGGTTACACTCTAAAATAATTTAACTTGCGGAAACATGAGGCAACAATATGGCCAATCTGAGAATAAATTTGTGAATTTCAAGATGAAGTATTGATCAATTATAAAATTTATAATTTCACGAAAAGAAGTTTTGATGTATTTACACAACACGTAATTCTTGCCTTAGAAAGGGTTACTTGTCCAAGCCATTTATGCTACATAAGCTAAATTTATATTTAATGATAACCTAATATTTTAAAACATTGATGAACATTAGAGATTGGGTAGCGGTTTCTCTATCCATTAGTCTATCAAGATTTCAGGAATAAATTTAACCATTACTACGATTAAATAAATCGTGTGAATAATTCTTGAAGTAATTATTAATAAGTTTAGTTATCATCACTATCTTTCACAAAGACCATCTAGAAGTATTCCTTCAGATTCTGATAAGGAAATTTCCCACTTTGTGTTACGAAAATGTTCATAATTATGTTTATATAAATAGATTTATAAAATAGCACGAGGTTTCCACGCACGCTGCTACATATTAAGTAAGAGCATACCATTATTTACAGGAAACTTTTCTTGTATTATTAAGCTTAGTGTGAATTTTCAAAAATCGGTGGGAAACAAAATCCATATTATTATGCTTCATAAAAGTGAGGTATTGAGTGAAGATATTTACTTTAAAATAGTGCTTCTGAAATAGTGCTTCACTTCATCTGAATAAACTCTCGTTATGTTATTTACATAACGATGGCATGAAAAGCGTGGGTTATAAAACGAAGTCCGTAACGACCTCATTAGCAGCTTAAATTCGAATTTCTAAACTATCTAACCTTACCAGAGATCACCTTTTACATTAAGATTAGATCTTTAAGTGTAATTAAATCTAAAACTTTAAAATTTATATTACAACATCTTGACTCGCTTCTTATTATGTACAAAATTTCAGCTGCTCACATCTTTCCAGAAACTCTTGAAGGTAAAATACTTTAGCAAAAGTTCTATAAATATTTATAATATATTATATTTATAAAATTTATGTAAAATTATATATAAAAATATAAAAAAATTCACAACTTTTTAATAAATTTCCTTTATGCTTTCATGCCACACATTTATTCCATAGTTAAATCTCTCTTTCCTTGCTTTCCAGAGGAATTGGAGTGTGAACAGTGAAGTGAAAACAGTGTCTTTTGTAAGTGTGTTTACAGACACTAACCAGTGATCTACGTGTTATTAGAATTTGACCCGCAAGACCTCAATTTACAAAACTGCACCTAATGTGCTAAAGGGAGTGTGATTTAACTTTCAGTGTTGACTGGAGACTTTTTAAACCAAGTATATATTTGCGAATATCTTTCACAAGAAAACAGAATAAAATGCATTGAATAACTATAGAATTCAGTTTGCACTTTACATCGAAATTCACGAGTTGCTTTGAATTTCTTAACATTTGCACTCGCGTTTCCTGATAGAGGTCTCTTCGACCAAAATTGCATTTTTATTTTGTGATTACATTAATATAAATCCAGAAATGTACAATTTAACGTCCGAGACATCCTGTTCGTTAGAATGAACTTGGGTAACCTCGCTTCTGGTAAAACTTAAAAGAATGTAGTGACTCTCCTTCTAGATATAAAATAAAACTGGACTTTATTAAGGTGAAAATAAAATTGAACTTATCTTTTCGATCTCTCATGCTCGTCCCTCCGTTTTTTGATGAACTGCTCCCAGATGTGGCCGGCCTCCCTTTGCCTGATTCTCAGCCTTTGTCGGGGTTGGTCCTCCGTTCCGTCGTTGAGCTTTGTCTCACTTGCTGCCTCCCAGTACGTTGGCTTTTTCCAGCGAATCTGGTGGTTGTGTGATTCAGTCACTTATTTCTGCTTTATTAGACCTTCCCTCTTTCGATCGGGCAATTCACCATGCTGTGTTTTCCTTTGGTGCCTCTGCAGCTTAATTCGGCGCGCATCAATTTTTATGGATTTATTTTCTTGCACATTTGAGTCACACAGGCTCTCTAAATACATTAGATTTGCAAATATTACATTTAACCCATTTCGCCTTACAAAATGTTTTTTGTGACATTTTTTAACAGCGCTTGGACTTAAATGATCGTATAACGCTTTGTGTTTCTCTGAAATACTTAAGTCGCAGTCTTTTGAGAGGTGAGATTTAAGACAAAAGTCGCACATGTAATTTTCAACTGATGTATTAAGTGTCGCCGCTGATACCATTTTCTTTTTAATTGGAGCAACACTCTTACGATAGTTGTCAGTATTTCTTTCGCTTGATTTCGAAAGTGTTTGTTGATTACAACCCAGAGTTAAAGACTTTGAACAAGATAAAGATATTGAAACGAGATAAAGTTCAAAATATCAGAAGCGTAATTAATACGAATACATTTATTTCAGAGGATACTTTTTTTCTTTTATTGAAAAAATGATGGCGAATTAGGTTTGTGTGAATAAAAGCAGATTATCATTATCTTATTTGTCAATATTAGGTTCTATTCTGCAGATGCATGCTTTGATTAGTAACAGAATTGAAATCGAAAAAAGCGAAAATAATAGTTTGTCCTGGAGTAGAGACTTCCCTTCACGTTTAATCATGTGCATTTGAGCAAAACCGCATGAAAGGATTGAAATTATTTTATCATTTATTTAAATGCGTATATGGATGGCAGACTAATTTAAAATGAATATTGTTATTCCTTAAAATTAGAAATTCTCTTTTCATATGAAAGCAATTTTGTTTAAAACCTAATAGCGAATAATACTAAATTTTAAAACTGGAATATTCTTAATTATGTTATTAATATTACATGGCGTTTGATTGCTTTCGATATATTCCTCAACGCGAAAGTTTGCTCAGCTTTGTCTTTCATTGAGTTACATATTTGTTTATGGGACATGTTCTTTTAAACGTAATTTTCAAATTTCCATGGTTTATATTTAAAACGGATACATAATCAATTAGTCATAACTATAGGAAAATAAGTCTTCGATATTATAATTACTGCATGTAAAATTTTCAAATTTTGAACATTATTATTTTTTACAGTTCTTTAGTATATTTTCCAGTAACTGAAATTATTGATTAGGTATCGCTCCCTGTTTTTTTATACGTGTTACTAATTTGCATCTTTGTTGCAACATAGCAGCAAGCTCCTATTTAAGTTGTTCCATCTACGAAAGCGTTTCAAAAACAACATTCAGAAGCAAATAACTGCAGGACTTTGGGGAAAACACATGCTGGCAGAGGAGACCTCTGTGAATAATAAAAAAATAGACTAATGGAAACAGACTTTCCTTACCTCTCTAAAAGTTTCTATGTATGAAGATGGTAGACACCACCAGCAAGGCCAAAAATGTATAAGCAACTTGTCGTCTTTTCTTTCCAGTAACTCTGCCTGACTAAATGCAAAACAGATGTTTAAATGTTTTTTGTCCATGTGTCACAAAAGTGACACACTGGATAATTCCTGAGTCTAATGTCAAAGGGATGAGCATTGAGCAAATCATACCCAGTCAAAAGAGGGAATGATGTCACTGCTGTATACCGAAAAGAACCTGGGATATTATATTCCTTGAATGGAAATAATAATTATAACCATTATGGGCACATTCATATATAAGTCTGAAATTAAAATGTTGTGTTAACATCTATCAAATATATTTACATATTTCCCTGATCGCACTTTTATTATTATTATTATTATTATCGGTTTTGTTGTTGATAAATTATGCCTAAAAGACTTTTCTTTAGATGTAATTCCATTCATGAATAACTCTCTACTTTCGATTGACACGTAATTATGTTTATGGCTGTAAAACGAGAAGACAGCATGCTCATTCACTGGGAGCTGAAATCTGTGCTCAACTATTAAAGTTCAGCCCCATAAATAAGTGTTAACTGACACATTACTCACTGAAGTAATAAGCTTTATATTAATCGATTGCTACTGTGCAAACAATAAACTTATGCAGCAATTTTGAATAGTATAATAATCAAGACTCATACCGCACTAACTGTATGTTTTAGGATATAACTCTTATGAATATTGATAAGAATTTAAATTATTTACGATAATTTAAAATTACGACTGCATTAATAAGATTACAGATAGCAATAGTGGTAGTAAACATAAATAGCAATATTAAAACTATCCGTATTAATTAAAATTATTAATATTATTTGATGTGTTTATATATTATAGTAATAGCAATAAAATGTAATAATTAAGGCTAGCACTTAGTTTACAGTTAAGATATCAACGTGACAACTATAACTTTCAAATTTTAGAAAATACTTTTATGCTTTTTTGAGAAATGCTCAGTTTTACATATAATATATGTATGTATCCTTCTTTACTTTGGTATTGTTTCACTTCCTAAGAAACTGAGAAAACGATTTTGACATGTGATAATTTCTCGAGAACAAATTAAATGTCTGTGCATATTTGCATTCTGAATTTTGGGCATATTTGCATCCTCCTATATTATATAATTATGTAAAGAATAAATTCAGTAATCATTTAAATATATATATAAATATAATAATTTAAATATATATATATATATATATAGGTGAGAGAAGGTGAAAATAACATTTTTATTTAAACATAATTTAAAACTCAAAGATCCGCTATTGTGCTACAGTATAAACTACAATTCGTGTGATGCAACTAAACAGAAAATTCAAAATTTAGTTAAAATTGGAACAGTAGTTAATGAATACAAAGTTAATTAATATATTAGAAACTGACTCTACCGGTGCGTCAGAATTTAAGTGTCGGCACCGATATAACGCAATGCCGAATAATTACAACTATCAGAGCTGGCAGGAAGCTAGCAACCAAAATCTTACGCGATAACAGAAACTCTTTCTGTCTAAAAAATCCAAAAGTTTATGTTTAAATACACGAATTCTGGTGAGGCATACGAAAAGGAGAAGTTGTAGTAAAGGCTAAAATTATAAACAACTGTTTAATTAACAAAAAATTCCCTATAGTGTGATAAGGAAAGTTTCGGCAGCTATTAAACATAGATAAATTGAACATCATATAAATATACTATGATATAAAGTAAGGTCACCATTTTTACATTATCAACTGATTCTGTTATAAATGTAAGCCTAGAAATTTAGGCTATATTAAAATATTATAAAATGTTAATATGGATATGTTATAAGTCATTTTTTCAGAAAATTATTTAGATATTTTGATTGTTACAGAACTACTTTCATTTTAGGTCACTTTACTTCAGTTCGATAAGTACAGAAAAATTCTGCATTGTGATTCATAACAGATAAGATTTAGTATGTAGAAGAATAAAATGAATAATGATCTAGTTAAGAAAGAAGCACAAGGCACTGCTAAATCTGATACTGATATTTAAAACAGAAATGCATTTTAGGCATTCAAGTCTCAAATAATAATTCGATGTACGAGATCGTAAAATTTCCAAGATCCTGATTCCTTATGATGTCAACAAAAGGATGCTCAATCGGCTATAAATCTGCGAACTCGGTATTATTTGCTTCAGTGGAAAATCTTCCAGCAACTTTGTCGTCTTCAGTTTCTCATAAGCTTACATCCAGTAATCCTGTAATATATTTTTTCATTTGAATCCGTTAGAGGATAACAAAATAGAGCAGAAACAGTTGCTGTTTCGGTTGTAATGGTAATAAAATATTACTAAGATTAATTTTTAATATAATGACTGATGTATGGGTTCTTCTCTTTGCAGTCCCTTGATTAACTTTCATTTCTATGATGTCTTTCTCGGACAACGAAGTATTTTGTGTGGAGGAATTCATACCGACAGGGATGAAGCTGTACACTCCGACGTTAATTTCCCTCCTCATCCCCGCTAACTGTGATTGGACTTGATCCAAAAAGAAGGAGAAACATTCTCTCCTTGTATGACTCACTTCTCGCGTTATGCAATGGACAGTAAACAACGCTTGTAATCATCGCTATATTTTTTTTTCTTCTAATACCTAATAAATATGTTATTTTTGTGTTTGTTAATATAATGAGCGTGTTCCTTACATCGGCAGCTTTGATTACACTTTATTAAGGTAAGAACTTTAATTCTGTTTTATGCATCTGCTCGTCTCGATATAGCGAAGTTGTAACAGTAAACAAAAATGAACCACGAATACCTTCAACAAAAGATTATGAGACTGAGAATATGTTTACTTCAACTAACCGCATAAAATATGTCGAAATAAGCTATCAAGAATAAAAAAAAATAAAAAAAATAATTAATTAAAAAAATAAAAACAGAAAAGATACTTTACCATAAATTACCGCTGGATAAACCGAAAAAAGAAATAACCAAGCCTTCCTTCAAATGCGAAACAAAACTGCATAGTTGTGTACTGCGGATTCGAAATACAGAAGCAGAAATGGCTACTAGTTGCGAAAATAAATATTCGATCATGAAACTAAACAATAACAACTATCAAGTATGGAAATACAAACTTGAAATGATCCTGAAAACGGAAAATTTATGGGATTTAATAGCAGATGATACACCAAAAGAAATATATGTCGAATGGAGAAAACGAGATGAACAAGCACAAGCTACCATTAGTTTACTCGTAGAAGACAACCAAATCGTACACATAAGAAATAAAACGACAGCCAAAGAAGTATGGAATGAATTAAAGAAAATACATGAAAGAAAGAATCTTTCCTATCTAAAGATAACTTTATCAGGACTTGTATTCCTCTTGACTTGCTTTGGAAACATGAATTGTCCTGACTCGGAACAGGGAGCTTACTCAAGCTATGTTTAAGAAATTGTGAAGTAGACAATACAAGCAGGAAGGTTATACGAAACTCTTTATTTTTCTATCTTTACAGTATTTCCGGAACTTCGGAATACAGAGACCAACCACTTGTGGTCTGAACGTAAGAATATAAAAACTACTAACTATAATTAAAACTAACTTTATATTAGTACACAAGTGCCTAGCATTAAGATTGGCCGTTATTTAACAAAGTCCGTATGTAGTACGCCGAGCTGCTAAAACTACGATACGTTTCGCAATTATAAAGAGGACTAAACCTCTGGCCTTGAAGGCAACCAGCAACCGAGTGAAAACTCGTAAAACTACTATGGCAAGCGGCTTGCTTCCAATGACTCGTTCCTCTCTCTTGCTTGGCAAAAAGCCCCAACTTAAGCAAGACAAATTTGCATAAATAAGTTAAAGCTTTTAATTCTGGCCGGAAGTAGAAAATAAGAAGTGATAGTAAAGATTTAAAATAAAATAAACGTTAGTAAAACTTAGGATCCTTACAACTTTACCTTCTGAGAAAGCTGTATACGTTAAAAGGAGAAAACGAATACAAACTTGAAGAACATGTCAACAAGATGCTCGAAATCGTTGACGAACTGCGAGGAATCGGTGAAGAAATAAAGGACAGTCACATTGCAGCGCTCTTACTAAGCGGCTTACCAAAAAGCTACGAAAATCTTATTACAGCTTTAGGAGCACGTCCAGAAGAAGAACTAACGCTGGAATACGTAAAAACGAAACTCATCGACGAATGCCTGAGAAGAAAAGAAGGCACGCGAGCAGAAGAAACGACTGCCTTCAAAACGAATTTTAGCACAAAATTCAAGCATTTCAATCAACGAAGATACAATTATTGCAAAAAAATAGGACATTTAGAAAAAGAGTGCAGATTCTTAAATAACCACAAAGAAAAAGATAAAAACGAAAGTAACTCATTTTTCAAGAATGAAAAGCAAACGAATAAAGGAAACTATGGAAATAAACAGAAAAACGAAAGTTGCTGTAAACGAGGATACACATGAAGATGAAAACGAAAATAAGAATCATGAGAAGACTGAATTACACGTTCGAAGTCACCAGAGAAAGAAAATTTCAAAACTCAAACTGGTCAGTTGACTCAAGTGCTACTTGTCATATGACCGATAACATAAACGTTTTCACCAAATTGGATAGAAGCAAAACTGAGAAGATAACAATTGCTAACGGCACGCAGATGAAGTCCGAAGGTATAGGAGAAGGATACTTATACTGTACAGACGACGAAGATAACGAAATAGAAGTGAGACTCGTGGATGTTCTGTACGTTCCTGACCTAGAAGGAGGATTGATATCCGTAAGAAAAATTACAAAGAAAGGATTCGCAGTTGAATCTGAAGAAGATATTTGCAGAATAAAGAAGAAAAATAAAACCATAGGAATTGCTAAAGCAGAAGGAAATTTATACACCATAGTTGAATCGCAAAGAAGAAAAGCCAAAATTGCAACTTCAGAAAGAAGAGAAAATAGTATAGATCTTTGGCATAGAAGGCTAGGACACAGAAATTATGAAGCAATCAAGAGGCTAAAGAGTGATGACCTGGCAACCGGAATAAGGATTAACGGAGAAGCCAAAAAGGAAAAAGAATGCGAATGCTGTATCAGAAGCAAAATGACTGAATTGCCGTACCCCAAGCTAAACAACTATAGAGCAAAAATCAGTTCTAGACTTGATACATTCAGATATTTGTGGACCAATCGGTACGACATCACTAGGAGGAAAGAAATACTTCATAACATTCATGGACGATCATTCGAGATACACAACGATCTATCTGCTAGCTACAAAAGATGGAGCTATCTCCAAATTAAAACACTTTGTAACCATGACGAAGAACAAATTTGGAAAGAAGCCAAAAGACAAGAACAGACAATGGAGGAGAATATACAAGCAAAGAGATTGAAGACTATCTAAAGGAAGAGGGAATCGAGCATCAAACCTCCGTAGCATATTCACCGCAACAGAACGGTAGAGCAGAAAGAAAAAATCGATACTTGATGGAAATGACAAGACGCCTGCTACTCGATTCAGGACTCAAAAGAGAATTTTGGGGTGAAGCCGTAATGACAGCCACCTATCTACAAAACAGGCTACCATCAAGATCAGTTGAAAAAACACCGTATGAACTATGGAATAAGCCGAATCTAAGCCATATCAGAGTTTTCGGCAGCACAGCTTATTGTCGAGTTCCAAAGCAGGAAAGAAGCAAACTAGACGAAAGAGCAGAAAAAGGAGTTCTTGTGGGATATAGTGACCGTACTAAAGGATACAGAATTTACCTGCCACATGCAAACAACGTCGTGATCAGAAGGAGCGTAATATTCGATGAAAACAAAAAAGAAGAAATGCCTCATCAACTAAATGATCCGCACGAGGAAATAGAATGGTCTTTTAAAGAAAATAAATTGACAGAACGACGTCCAAATGCTATTACAGAGGAAGTAATTGAAAAAGAAGAAATTCCCCTATTACCGAGAAGATCCCACAGAACGACTAAAGGAATCCCACCAAACAGACTCTCATACATGGCTAATAATTAAGAAATCAAAGTTCCTAAAGACTGGGAAGAACTGCAAACTTTTCCTACCAAAGAAAAGGAACTGTGGTTAAAATCTACGAATGAAGAAATGGAAGCACTGAAGAGGAACAAAACATGGGAAATAGTCGATCTTCCAAAAGGAAAGAAAGCAATTGGAAACAAATGGACATTTAAAACAAAATCCGACGCTTCAGGAAATGTTATCAGATATAAAGCTCGTTTATTAGCTAAAGGATATTGCCAAAAATTTGGGCACGACTACGACGAAACATTCGCACCAGTCGTAAAGTATAACACAATAAGGACTATTTTGGCAATAGGCAGCTCAAAAGAAAATGCACATAAATCACTTCGATGTAAAAACACCTTATCTATATGGAGATCTGAAAGAAGATATATATATGAAGCAACCGGAAGGCTACATCTCTGCTTCAGAAGCAAATAAAATCTGTAAACTGAATAAAAGTATCTACGGACTAAAACAGGCAGCCAGAAACTGGAATCACAAGATAGCTGAAATCCTGCGCAAACAAGGATACGTTCAAGGAAAGGCTGATCATGTTCCTTCACACTAATCGAGAAAAACGCAAGAACGTACATAATCGTTTACGTTGATGACATATTAGTCGCAAGCGACAAGTGTGAATCAATTCAAGAAGTTGAACGAATTCTCAAAGAATATTTCGACATTCGAAATCTTGGAGAAGTGTCTACATATATAGGAATTGAAATCGAAAGAGAAAAAGACGGAAGCTTTAAACTTCATCAAGCTAACAAGATTAAGAGTATGATCGAAAAATCCGACGGAGAGTCACCAAAGAAACTAAGCTATACACCCATGACTACGAATTTTACGAAGAACCAAAACAACCAGGATGACGTTTCTCCCGATAATCGGAAGTATAGGGAAGCAGTGGGAGCACTTTTATATTTAGCAACAGTATCAAGACCTGACATAGCAAATTCTGTTGGAATACTTAGCAGAAAAGTAGAAAATCCATCAACATCGGACTGGAACGCTATCATTAAAATCATACGATATCTGAGAGCTACAATTAATTACAAATTACATCTAAACTCCAATGGTGCACCAATCAAAGCTTACAGTGACGCTGATTGGGCAGGAGATACCTCTGACAGAAAATCCACATCCGGATTTATATTTCAAATAGGAAACAGTACGGTATCAAGGGGAAGCAAGAAACAAAATTGTGTCGCCATATCTTCGACAGAAGCCGAATACATCGCTCTAGCCTTAACATTGCAGGAGCTACAATGGATTAGACAACAGATGGGAGATTTAGGTTTCGCTCAACAGGAAGCTAACATCGTATTCGAAGACAATATATCATGCATAAATCTTTCCAGAAAAGAAAAAGGAAGCAGTTACACCAAACACATCGATGTGAAATATCACTACGTATGTGATCTACAAAATCAAGGGATTGTTAAATTAATACACTGCAACAGTAAAATGATGTATGCAGACATGTTCACGAAACCTTTGCCCAGACAATAGCTGGAATTTTTATTAAAAGGAATCGGCCTTACTTCGGACAGAACAGCTCATCGAGTGGGAGATTGTGGAGCAATTCATAACGACAGCGATGAAGCTGTACACTCCGACGTTAATTCCCCCCCCCACCCCCGCTAACTGTGATTGGACTTGATCCAAAAAGAAGGAGAAACATTCTCTCCTTGTATGACTCACTTCTCGCGTTATGCAATGGACAGTAAACTACGCTTGTAATCATCGCTATATTTTTTTCTTCTAATACCTAATAAATATGTTATTTTTGTGTTTGCTAATATAATGATCGTTTTCCTTACATCGGCAGCTTGGATTATACTTTATTAAGGTAAGAACTTTAATTCTGCTTTATTCATCTGCTCGTCTCGATTTAGCGAAGTTGTAACAGTAAACAAAAATGAACCACGAATACCTTCAACATGTTGGTCATGGCCCTAATTAAACATTTCACGCAACGAAGTTAGTTAAATATATCCTATTAATATTTCAGTTTTAACTGAATAATCTAATCATGAATGCAGATTCATGATATATACTGTCCATGAATCTGCATTCATGATTAATGACCTTTGCCGTTGTTCCAGACATAGTCATAAGTTCCATCACGGCTGTTGAGTTTTTGAAAAATTAGCATTATCCGATAAGATGAAATCCTACACCGTTATACACTTTTATTGAATTTACACAAAAGCATATCAGCAAATTGAAGAATAAAATGACGCCTTCCATATACATGACAAACATTTATTTAAACTATGAAGACGTTAAACAGCAGAGAAGAAACATGATATTACACAGCGCTTTGCACAGTTCGCTCACATGCAATACTCACATTGACTTTGGCTAACTGCGTATTAACTAAGTATAAGTATTACGCAGCAGAAAACTTGCTTATCATGCGCATGCGCATCCGCTAGGGGAATCAACGACGGTTGCCAACATACCCCCTTTCGACGTCGATTCTCCTATTCCTGAAAAGTAAAACAAAATACATATTAAACAGTATTCAATCCTATAATTGTAGAACAGTTTTGATGTTTAACGGGAGTCAGGGATTTGGTGAACACATCAGCTCCCATTTCACTGGTAGGTATGTACTGCACATCTAATTCACCGCGTTCATATACTTCACGCACAAAATGATGGCGAATGTCTATGTGCTTTGTACGGGAGTGAAACACTGAGTTCTTCGTAATTTTCTGAGCTCCTTGATTGTCGCAGTATATTGTTGTTGGGTGTTCTATGTTGTAACCCAGCTCCTTCAGGAAACGACATAAGTAGACGGTTTCTTTGGCGGCCTCAGACAGAGCCACATATTCCGCCTCCGTTGAAAATAGAGCTACACTGCGTTGTTTTCGTGATTCCCAGGTTATGGCTGAACCACTTAATATATATACAAAACCGGTGTAGGATTTTCTGTCATCGACATTTGACGCCCAATCTGCATTCACAAAGGCGATGAGTGGTTTTCCTGTTTTCGTATAAATTAGTCCTTGATCTGGTGTTCCCTTTAGATATCGAAGTATTCTTTTCGCAGCATGCTAATGTTCTTTTCCCGGATTGTTGTTAAATTGACTTAAGAAATTCACGGCGTATGTGATATCTGGCCTAGTAGCTACTGAAAGTACATTAGCGATCCGATCAGATTTCTAAATGGAACATTTTTCATGTCAGCGATTTCGTTTTCCTTTTTAGGACTTATCTCTTTTGATAATTTTTTGCTATTATCTATAGGTGAAGACACGGATTTAGCATTTTGCATATTATACCGATTTAAAATATCATCAACGTATTTCTTTTGAGAAATTTTAAATGAATTCTCATTTTGGCGAAATTCTATGCCTAAGCAATAATGTAATAATAGTTTCACTATTAGACGTCTTTTTAATATAAACACAATTATCTGAATTAAGAGATTTAAATTTCATAGATTTTAATTTTTCATCCAACTTTTTGTACCACTGACGTCCTGACTGTTTAAGACTGTATAATGATCACTTTAAAAAACACACTTTATCTGAATTAGTTTCATCGCGAAAACCTTCGGGAATTTCCATGTAGATTTCTTCATCTAAATTTCCATTTACATAGGCCAATTCAAAATCTAATTGGTAACCTTTGGGATTGTGTTCTACTGCATAGGCTAAAACTGTTCTTATGGAACTTAATCTAGCAACAGGGGCAAAGTTTTCAGGGAAATCAAGACCCGGGATTTGAGCGCACCCTTTAGCAACTAGCCTAGATTTGTATTTTTCGATAGTTCCGTCGTGATTATATTTTAATTTAAGAACCCATTTACTACCAATAACTTTCTTGTTTTCAGGTCTTTTTACTAATTCCCAAGCCTTTTCTTGAACAAGCGAGTTATATTCTAACAGCATGGCATTATGCGAATTTTCAGCATATGAACATTTAATGCTTCTTGCACCGTAGGATTAATGCTTTCCTCAACAGTATTTTGAGTTTGTTTACTTTTATTTACAACTGTATAGTGATATTCCTTTTTAGGCCTTCCTGGCAAACCTGTTTTTAGTTTCTTGGGTCGACCAGGCCCCCTTTTAATCAGGATAGGAAGCATTGATTCGCTATCTAAATCACTTCCGCTTTTCTTTGCAGAGTCAAGTGGCGACTCGCTGCCGTCCAGAGGTGATGATTCATCACAACATGTTTTATTTATAATTTTTTTTCTCCGGAGCGAAAGGTAGATTTATTTCTTGCTCTGAGTCATAACTACAGCAGTTTTCAAACTCATTAATAAATTTTACGTCTCAGCTTATTATCACTTAAATCTGCTTATTCACTCTGCTTATTATCACTTATCACGTGCCTGGGGATCCCAAAGTCTATACGCTTTTGATTCATCAGAATAGCCAATAAAAATACATTCTTTAGATCGAATATCAAATTTGTCTATTCCTGGCCTTTTATTTGGCGAAAATGCTTTTTGGCCAAAGGTTCTGAAGTGAGAGACAGCTGGTACTCTGCCAAATATCACTTCGTAAGCTGTTTTTATTTCGGCTTTTAAATCTCGCGTTGGGCAGCGATTTCGAATGTAAGCAGCCGTATTAACGGCTTCGGCCCAGAATTTTTGAGGCAGATTGGATTGCAATAACAAACATCGCGCCATTGAAACTAAAGTGCGATTTAATCTTTCGGCGACGCCATTCTGGGCTGGCATGTAAGAAGTGCTCATTTCGTGTTTTATTCTTGCATCATTAAGAAATTTATTAAAGTCTTTCCCTAGATATTCTAGCCCGTTATCGGTTCGCAGGATTCTGATTTTAGAGTTAAGTTTATTTTCAAAAGATGCTTTAAAATTTCTGAAAGCTTCTTTAACCTCATCCTTAGATTTCAGAAAATAAACACGAACATATCGAGATTTATCATCGATAAATGTCGCGAAGTAAAATGATCCACCTATTGATTCGGTTCTCATGGGACCACACAAATCAGAATGAATTAGATTCAACAATTCAGTACTTCTATATTCAGTACTTCTATATTCGGTTTGTTTACTCTGAATGCATACCTTACAAGTAGAAAGAGAGTCATTTTGAGAAAACAAAGACCTCTAACCATGTTATTTATTTGAAGTTTTTTAAGATCATTTTCATTTAAATGGCCAAATCTTATATGCCACTGATCTATTTCTTTAACAATTGATACAGATTCAAATATTGGCATGACAAAATAAAGATCATTTTCGCTTTTAGCTAAAATTACTATTTCGTTATTAGAATTAATTATTTGAGCAAATTTTTCTTTGAAAATTACTGAAAGATTATTTTCAGTTACTTTAGACACTGAGATTAAATTATTTTTCAAATCAGGTACACACAATACATTTTTGAGTTTGATATTTTCAGTTTTAGAACCTATGCGAACTTTAAATTTCACAGTTCCTTTTCCAATAGCTTTAACAATTTTATCAGCAGCTAATTTAACGTATGTATCACCTACCTCGTGAATTTCTTGAAACAGTTCCTTGCTGTTACACATATGCGATGTTGCACCACTATCCAGACAAAAAATGTCTTTAGAATTACTATTAGTGCATGATACGGCTTTTTCTTGCTCCAAGGAATTCTGATTTTCTGCAGACATCGCAGTTTAACTGAGGCGTTTGCTTTTCGTTTCTTTACTTTTCTTCCTGCATTTCGATGCTCTATGCCCATAGTTAAGGCAGAAGTTGCATCTGTAGTTAACTAGATACTGTCTTCGGTTTGCAGACTTATCTGGTTTCGGTTTAGAAACCGGTCGTTGAGTATACTCCCGATCTTTTGAATAGAATCCATGTTGTGGTTCAGAAAACGATGAATCTTTATTTTTGCGAGCGTTAGCTTCTTCCAACAGTTTAATTTTCAACACTTTTGGAAAAGGCAGTTCATCACAAGATTCGATGGCTATTCGAAAGCTTTCATAAGAGTCCGGTATGCTATATAAAAGCAATATTGTAAGCAAATCATCCGCAATGTTTATTTCCATTTCTTTCAGTTTGTCACAAGAATAAAAAATTAATTAGATGATCATTCATTTGTTTAGAATCATTCATTTTTGTAAAAATCAATTTTTTTAGAATTGTGGCCTTTTTAGCTGGTCCCTTCGATTCGTAAATAAAATGCAATTTACTCCACATTTCGTGAGATGTTACACAATTCTTTACTTGTGGGAGTTCACTAGGTAATATGGATAGGATTATATCCGCTCGTGCTTTTTGGTTAGTAGTTTTCGATTTAGAAAATTCTTCATCACCAGGTTCTGGTTTCAGAATTTTCACAGTTACGTAGTCCCAATGATCATTTTTAATCAGTATTGCTTCCATTTGCAACGTCCACGTATCAAAGTTGTCCTTGTTTAGCTTTTCAGTTGACACTGTATTAGTCATTTTCATTTCAGTCGACGCAGCTTGGCTTGCCGAAAGAATTTAACAATGGTAGTTGGACTGCACAGTTAAGCGCTTATCTGGGCACATAATCTATGAAGAATAAAATGACGCCTTCCATATACATTTATTTAAACTACAAACATTTATTTAAACTTACAAACGAAGGAATTTAAACTATGAAGACGTTGAACAGCAGAGTAGAAACATGATATTACACAGCGCTTTGCACATTTCGCTTACATGCAATACTCACCATTGACTTTGGCTAACTGCGTATTATCTAAGTATAAGTATTACGCAGCAGAGGATTTGCTTATCATGCGCATGCGCTAGGGGAATCAACGGAAGTTGCCAACACAAATTTTCCACCCATTTTTTTTCTCTTTGTAGGCTATATACATTTCAAGTTTCATATATAATTCATAAGTGTTTAAATTTCGATTTTTCTTTAAACCAAGCCATAGCATAACCTTATTGCATGCATGCAATCAAGCCTCTTTGCGAAATTATGTCGATCTGCTCTTAGTGTTCATTATAAGCAGGAACATCAGCAAATTTCTGAATTAACCATTCGTATGACTTGAGCAAGTTTTCTTGCTTTTTGAGTGAAAAATTCTTCTATCTTGTAGTTTTGAACTAAATGTTTTATTCTATCGTTGTTTTTTAAGCCAACCGTTTATTTTTCAAATTCTAATAACCTTGCATTTCTACAAGATCGGAGATACCGCGTTAATACTTTGAAGATTGTTGAGACATTAGGTATTTTATGGAAGTAGGAGAGATGAAAAATGAGCAAACGCCTTCGCCGGGAATCGAACCATGGACCTCTGGAATACGCGCCCATCGTGCAGATCACCACACCACGAAGGAATACCAAGAAGGTGGGAGAAATAACCTTATAAGATGACGAATGTATGTGTATATTAGTCTCAGTGTTTAAATGAAAATGAAAACAATTACATAAATGTAGGCTAAATTTAGATATCACTAGAAGAAAATATTATAGTTAAGTTCCGTAAATAAAGTTTCTTTAAAGTTTCTTAAAATAAAGTTTCTTTAAATATGTAAAGAAGCACACTATTATTAACAAATATTTACAGCGATTTTGAGGAAAAAGTTAATTTCGTATTTTAGAATCGAAGTTAGGTCTTTTTAGAAATACGTTTATTCTATAAGCGAAATTGATATATTTGTAAGGAAAAAAAAAGTTTTGTTATCTAGATTTAATCTATAATTTAATGTGAAAAGCTTATCTTCCTTAAAAACTCATGTTAAATCGTGTATTGGTTCTTCTTCAAAAGCCATGGAGCTTAGCTCGATTTTGATCAAATCAATCTCAAGAGTACTATCGAAAGTAGACTAAATAATTACATTTTTCGAAATCCACCGTTTTATTACAGCGATGAAAAAGAAGGAAAGGAATCTGGAATCGTCATTCTACGTTCCCAAATTGTAATAAAATCTGAAATCAGATTATTTTACCTCAGAGTGCACCAAATCTGCAACTAAAATAACACAGCATGTAACTTATCCAAATACTAGAGCCAATTTCCCTTCTGTAAACACTTCGACAAGTTCTATAGCACAAGATTTCGTCTTGGGAAGTGAAGGAATTTTGCATCTATCGGATTTTCAATCTCGTTTCTTTCGCTCTGATATTGGAAGTCTCTTCTCATTCTCGAGCATGGTAATAAATATTTCACTGCTGAGGTTTTGGTCTTGCATTCGCGAATGATTACTTTCGTGTAAATCTCAAAAATGTCTCAGAAGCAAGGCACCCTGAGGGTTTCTTTTTATATACATGTTTGTTTTTAATAATAAAACGTAATTAAGTATAGATAAGCACCATATTTTTTACAAAACGATTAAAATTCAATCTTCTTGAAAAGGATTATCAACTATTGAGAAGCATTTAAAGAATTTATAAGCCTTGGCTTATCAAATGAGTCTGAATTTAAGGTACACAAATATGCAACAAAAATGTAAATAAATATTTACAGCATATTTATTAAACCCACCTGAAATAACACTTACAATTATACCATACTGTCTGCTCTAAATCTCAACAATCTTGTTAAAGGCGAAAACACTATAAGTGCTTGACTTGTTTCCTCCATCACTTTTCTAATCACTATTTATTTCTAAATTTTTATACACAATTTTTCTAATCATTATTTAGTAACATTTTCAAAATTATTTTACTTTTCCCTAGAGTAAATTTTGAACTTAGTAAGAGAAACTTAAAAATAGTAAGAATAAGTTTCAGCAATATGTTACACTTGCAGAACAGTTATAGTGCACATACTACTAGGAATTCCAAACCCGGGAAGTGACAAAAGTCATCTGTACATTCTTCAGATTTAAACCACAGTTCTTCCACTTGTCAGCTCTATGCCAGCTCTATGACCATTGACACCACAATAACGTTTCCGGGGTATGCAATAATTTCTTGTATGACCACCCTTCTCCCTTGATTTGAGCGTCCTCGATTTGTTGCTTTGGAGAACACATAAAGCTGTAGGGTATGAAACGCCTGACGAGTTTGGATCTGGTTGCAATAATCATCTGCGGTGCTGCAGATATGGAAGCAAATCCAGGTGTTTCCCATCGTGTCCACATGGTCCATCGGCGGAACTTATGATTTGCTTGCAATGGAGGAAACTTTTAAACTCTTTCGCGGTATTTTGAAATTGTATTGGCAATTACAATATTATATAATATTAATGAGCAATATAAATATATCCGGTAATCTTTGTAATTATGTCTCTTCATTTATGTACCTCTGATACCACTTTCCCATAACGTTTTTGGTCATGAGTTGCTATACGATTCTCAATCCTTATGACGTACCCTAAATGCCGTTAAAGTTTGTAATAACATATGGGATATCTGTATATCGAGCACCAGTCTCACATGCAAGCATATATCGTAGTGTGCAGCAACTGACCATCGCCAAATGATACTTTCACAATACGAGTTCGGTTCTGTAAACAACTTATTGCATGCGCTGAATACTTTAAATAAATATTCACTATATCACGTGTTTTATACGAGCGGAAAACGAAAGATCTGAATTCGTACCGTGCTTTTCACTATTTATGGTTATGCAAATTTCCACATATTGCTGGAACTGATTTTTTGGCTATCATCGTTGGCATCGTTAACATCTGTTTGTAAGTTTCTTACCATGTGTATCCTGAGATAAGTCTCATAGAAATCTGAGCATCTCCGTTTGCGGACGAATATGGTTCACAATGCTGTGTATCTCTTGCTCTCAATGGTCAGGCCACCCCTTGTTTTAAAAGAAGAAATTTTATTTGTCATGGTTTGTGTTTCTCGCAGTCAATATGTCAATGAAGCAAGAACTTAGTTACTAGTGTTTATGACTGCCTTTTCCCCAAACTAGAATATGTTGTAGACAAATACTTTTTATGTGATCAAATCAGTTGCCTTTATTAATGCTCCTCGTGATGTAACTTTAAACCTTGATTGCAGTGTGGTGCCTATATCTGTGTAGCTAACTATAATATTGGCTTCTTCATTAGGACTTTCCATTTTTGAAAGTTGTATAATGTAGCTTTGTTATTTGTATTACTGTTTATATACGGGATTATTGTATTAAAGTTTTATTCGAAAAGTTATTTTTTAGCACTGGATTATATTCGAAAAACTTACCTATAGATTTTATCATGTGCAAATTAGATAACCAGCTCGTTATTTTCCATAAGCTAAATAATTCTAATTTCGATGAGAAACTGCCCAGTATATTTAATTCACTCGCGATTGTGACCACTGTGCATATCAAATAGAATTTTGTTTAATATTAAACACGTTTTGCTTAATTTTAAACATGTCTTAACACACACGTAACAACCTCTTTCTACTCTAAACTTTATAGAATTTTATGTTTGTAATAATTCATTTAATAGAAACACGTCAACAAAGAATGATAGTGATTAGTATGCGATCAATAATGGTTTTGGTTGCTAATTTATCACTTAGCATTAAATTAAATTGGTACTCGTAATATTTAGAAGTGTTAGTTTCAAATGAAAATACCTAATAGGAAACGTTACAGAAAGATTTAAGTTATGAGTTACAGATAACCCGAGGTTTCGTAGCCAAGATTTTACCTTTAATTAAATTTCAAAATAAAATTAATTAGCAAAACTCAATAGCATTGGTATTAATTTGAAAGGTTCATCCTATTTCTAGGGACAATTTTTTCTAGTTTCCAAGAAGCGGTGATTGTCGGAATGTGCCCCGAGTCGGCAGACCAAAGAAATTGGGAGATAGAGACCGACGAGTGCTGTCCAGAGAAATTCAGAAGAACCGCACCCATCCGATGGCCCTCATCCGCGAGGAGGTTCAACAGGCATCCGGGAGTATTGTTTCAATGAATACCATCCGTAAGGAAGCACATCTGCTTGGGTTTCATGGTCATGCTGCTGCCCATAAGCCTTTGATCACAAAGTCCATCCGCGCTGCTCGTTTATGTGGTGCAAAGCACGTCGAAATTGGACCGTAGATCAGTGGAAACGGGTTCTTTGGAGTGACGAATCAAGGTTCATCCTTTACCGTTCGGATGGCAGGGTCTGGGCCTGGCGTCTACCTGGAGAACGTCTCCTGCCAGAATGCATTGTGCCAACAGTCAAGTTCGGCGGAGGTCGAATTATGGTCTGGGGATGTTTCTCCTGGTATGGGCTGGCACCCTTGGTCCCTATTCATGGTATGCTCAACTAAAATGCCCACTATACTATTTTGGATGACAATGTGCTTCCTACGTTATGGCTGTTTTACGGGTTGGACCCCTGTTACTTTCAGGACGACAATGCCAGTTGTCATGTTTCGACGTTAACCAAGGCTTGGTATGGTGCCAATGGAGTTAATCGAATGGACTGGCCTGCCCAGAGTCCAGACCTGAACCCTATCGAGAACCTCTGGGACGAGTTGCATCGCCGAATTCAGGGGTGCACTACCCGTGCAAAATCGGTGAATGGACTTCTATGTCTTCTCCAAGCTCAGAAAATACCACTAGCTGTCATACAAAGACTTGCGGAAAGTATGCCCCGGAGGGTCCCCGCTGTAATTACCTCTCGTGGAGGATCTACCAACTATTGATTTTGAATAAAGTTAGTTTTATCTATCACAGGTGTCCAAATGCTTATTGGTAGTCAGTATATTCTCAGAATATTAGGAAGGAAGAAAGGATATGCTCATTACGATTTAACTGAAATGTTAGTTATATATTTCAAACGTATACGCAGTAGCTTTCTTAAACTTCCGCTTATATGCTAACTAAGTTAGATATAATTATAAAATCTAAGTCAAAGATAATTGTAAAATCTAAGTAAAACATAACTCTTATCAAAGTGAAAGGTAACTGTTAACTTTTACTGCAACTAGTAAAATTTCTTTTACTGTATCTAGTAAATTTATCTGTCACTGTATCTAGTAAAAGATAACTGTATTTTATATAAGGGATTAGAAATTTCATAATTTTACTGTGCGATTACACAATAACTAACTGTGCGAACTATTTCGAAACTGCATTTTGGTGTACTTATTATGATTTCCTTCCATGGTTCAAATGTAATATGTATTTGTTAAACATCGTTTGAAAAATTCGAAGCATTGCTATATTGTTTTAATTAATTTTTGGAACTCTTACATTTATTTATGGATCCAGATCAAATGAAAGCAAACTAGCTGTGAATAAATATGAGGTTAATGATTTTTTTTAACAATAAGCACAATTGGGGGAAAATTAAAATAGCAACATTATTTAGAATTTTTTTTTTCTTTTCTTCTCTAGTAGGAAAAATCTGTATTGTGAATCGGAAGTTTTTAAGTATCATGTTTAAAAAAAGATTCCATGTATAATTTTCTACATCTTTTCTCTTGTATTTAGATCTTACTACAAGTCATGAGGTTAAGCAAAATTTAAATGCTCAACATTGAAGTTTAGAAGTGTTTAATAAGAAATATTTTTTAAATCCATTACCTACCAAACATTTTTTTCTTAAAAGCAAGTATACAGTGACGATATCAAAATTATACAGAACCTTTTCAATCTTTATCGCATTCGTTAGCTGTTGTAACACAAAGAAAAAAATCTAAACTTCTTTTACTGTAGGTTTCTGAAATTCAAAGTATTTCAAAAATAAGTATAAGAAATACATACTGGGTATAAACATGGGTACATTTATGTTGGTATGCGTTTTCTAAATTTTCTTTAAAGCTAAAGGAACACTTTTTTGCCATAAAAATGTGGACACTTTAAATTTAGGCGGGGAACTGTTAGATCAAGATTTAGTTCAGGACGCCAAAGTAAAATCAGACTTCGTTAAGCTCTGGGTTTCCAGATAAAATCAACAAATTCTATTATTAATTACAACTATACAATTTTGGATGACTGGAAAAATCCAAAATTTTATTGTATTTACTTTGAAAGCCAAATATGAATTTACACTAGTACATCCGACAGAAATTTTTACAGTAATTTATTATCTGAAGATTATAAGCAGTAAAATGTATTAAACATAACTCTGAGTGTTACTATTTAGTTCTATGATATAAACGCATACCTTCGCCCCCAAAAATATTGTTGGGCAAGTATTTTTTTTTTATTCGAAAATACACAAATTCCCCGTGCGCAGCATATGTACAACACGGGACTTACAGATGTAAGTTAACTAACACATTAAAAGTTACATGCATAAATAAAACGAACAAAAAAGCAGAGAACAGCAGTTTGGACTTTTAACGGATAATTTCACTAGCCAATTCACTCCTGTTCAGTTTCAGTTCTAAATGAAATATCTACACGGAAACTGACTGGTGATTCCGTAAACTAGCAAAGACACAAATGTAATATTGTGAGTTTTGGGTTTACAATATTATCCGGTGAAGGCGTGAATAGTTAGTAAATCTTAAGCTAACTAAACTAGCAAAACCTGAATCAGACTCATAAGGGTTAGTTAATTTCAACGCTTGCATGATCGTAATAAAATGGAAATAACGCGTTGTGTTTTTCATTCAGAAAAAGAATCGGATAAAAGATAAATGCAATACACAAATGAAAACATAATATTTTCAAACATAATATATTTCAAATATATTATGTTTGAAAATATTATGTTAATTATATATAAACATAATAGATTTCAAAATCAATAGTAAGTTTATTCAACCTCCTCAGATTATAATTTATTTCACATTATTATTGCTTACCAATTACCTATTTTATTTCCATATTTCAATTTATAATTTAGGTACCAAATTACAATTATGACATAATTAGTTGACATTCAACAGAAGCTACTAAGATAAATTAAGAAGGAACAATTTATATCCCCCTCTTTTGGCTTACACCTGAATTTTAACATCTGAGCAAAAGATAATGTCACACAAATTTAACATTATTAACTATGAGGATTTGAGCCTAAATTAAAGTTCCTGTAAAGGATAGAGGAGCAAGACGAATTTTTAAGTTAACCTTTTGTCACGTACTTCCTGTCCTAAAGGTCACCTAGACAAAGTAATTCCTTGTAGAACATTCTACGGAAAAATAAACCACCCTGAGAGAGAATGACTAAGCGAAAATCTCTTTTCCCGAATCCTTTCACAAAGACACAGAAATCTTGAATAAATTTAAATAAAGGAAAAATAATAAAAGTTCATTGAAGCATCTGTTTTTCCCTAAAATTAAAGAATTTACATGATCGAATATTGAATTAATCATAAATAATAAAACATTAAATTAATAATTCAAAGAATTAGATAAAAATTAAGATTTTTCCTAAATAAGAAAAATACCTGATTTCTTTCATAACGAAATCAAACTATTATCAACACAACCCTCCGACCATTTTCAAATCGTTCTGCAAGCATATTCCAGGGCCATCAAATATGGGGCATGAGAAAATCAAATGTTCCACATCCTGGTGTACTCTTTTTGAACATTCACATAAATTGTTTGATCTTAGATTAAAAAGAAACAGGTAACTTGCAAATTTACCGTGACCAGATAAAATCTAAAAAACTTTCAAATTTATAGAGAGGAAATACCCAATAAAGAACTTTTTGGTGACCTCAGCATTACAAGATGAAATATATTTCTCATTCCAATTAGCTAAAAGCTTCTTATAATGAAATGATTTTCAATAGGTCTTTGAAATGCTAATGTTGATATCAATGTGTAAATCTTTAACTAAGAAGGCATCTTTAACTAAGAAATCAGCTCTTTCATTTCTATAGAAACCGTGATGCGCACGCGCATAAGTAAAGTGGGTATCAATTCCTCTATTTCTAAGCGAACAGAGAGTTAATAGGGTTTCGATAACTAATTTGTCACAGCTGTTCAAAAGCTGAAGAGAAGAAAGAGAATCAGAACAAATAAGATACATTGAGGATGCTATCCCATTATCCTTGATTCATTTGACGGCAAGAAAGAACACAGAAGTTCTGCTTGAAAAACTGTGCATTCAATCCGTATACGGTGTCTAAAATAACAAACCTCGGAATGGCCTTCAAAAAGAACAAATACAAGGCCAACTATGTTGTTCATCTTGCAGCCATCTGTAAAGAAAACCAAATGAAATCTCATTTGAGTAGTCTCTTTATAATCACAGAAATTTATGGTCTCTAAATTAGCGGGATGAGGAAGATCAGTTAAGGGGAAAATTCTATTTATGCAGCCATCCCAAATTATCAGTTGCCAATGACTCGAAAATATTATTCTTATAAGCAATTTCAAAATCAATAAGCGGAACTCCTGCAAGGATAAAAGTAGCCTCATAGCTAAGCTTCTATAACCACTAATAATACGAAGAAGAATTCTCCTTTTAATCTTTCTCAAATTTCCTTTGTAAACCTTCTTTGCAAGAACATATTCCTAAGCACGACAGCCGTACGTAATGAAAGGTACAATACACTGCTTATTCATCAGTTTCTTAACATCATAGCTTACTCCAAAAGTATTTTTGGCGATTCCGTGAAAGCCATTAATAATTTTTTCACATTTAGCGGAAAGGCCTTTTGTGTGCTTTTTCCATGTTAATTTTTAGTCAAGAATGACACCAAGATTTTTAATATTTTCTAAAAATTCCAACAGAGAATCATCAGATATCAAAGGAGCAATATTTTGTTAATCAAACTTTCTGTGAACAATCGTAGCTTTACTTTTTGAGCAATTGAAAGTGCGTTTAGGAGATATCGCCCGATTGGAAACAAAATCTAGAACTTCTTGTGCTCTCAAAAGAATTTCTTTAATGTCTTTCTTTGAAAAATTAAAAGTAAGTCGTCTGCAAATTCAGTTTTTAAACAACCGTCAAGATGACTTAAGAGATCATTTATTTATTATGTTCCAAAGAGTAGGTCCGGACACAGAATCTTAAGGATAGACTTTTTCTAGAGAATAAACCTTAGCTTCGGTCCCAAGCTGAAGCTCAGCGGTCCTCCCGTTCAAGAAGCTTTTAACCAGGTTATAGATATTATGTGGTATACCAGCATCTTTTAGAATTATTAAGATAGATGGCCACCAAGCATTATCAAAACCCCTTTTGAAATCCAGGAAAATACACTGAAGTGACAAAAGTCATGGGATACCTCCTAATATTTTGTCGGTCCTCCTTTTGCCTGGCGAAGTGCAGCAACTCGACGTGGCGTGGACTCAACAAGTCTTTGGAAGTCCCCTGCAGGAATATTGAGCCATGCTGCCTCTATAGACGTCCATAATTGTGAAAGTGTTGACGGTGCAGGGTTTTGGGCACGAACTGACCTCTCGATGATGTCCCATAAATGTTCGATGGGATTCATGTCGGGCGATCTAGGTGGCCAGATCATTCGCTGGAATTGTCCAGAATGTTCTTCTAACCAATCACGAACAATTGTGGCCCGGTGACACGGCGCATTGTAATCCATAAAAATCGAATCGTTGTTTGAGTACGTGAAGTCCATGACCCAACTAGCACAAGAACGTTCAGAGAACGTTCAGTGCTAGTGCTTCACAAACGTGTCGGGAACGTTTAAAATGCCGTCTATATGTTACAGTTCTAAGACGGGCAATAGCACGTCCAATACTTGTGTTCGTAACACTTTCATGCAACGTGTCTTTAACGTTCTAGTACAACGCTTTTGGCACGTTTTACCTGAACGTTCTGAACCACGTATATGTATTGCAGTTCAATAACGGACAACAGTACTTCAAAAGTGCTACTACTATCACTTTATATAACGTTCTATGAATGTTCTTCTAACGTTCTAACAGAACGTTCCTTTAACGTTCTGGCAGAACGTGGTGTATCACGTCAGTATGTTATAGTTCAATAACGGGCGGTAGAACGTCAAAAAATGGTGTTACTAACAATTTTATAAAACGTCCTTTGAACGTTAAATGGAAGCTCAGTTAACCTTCTAACAGGACGTTCCTTCAACGTTCTAGAAGAACGTTTCTTTAACGTTCAGGCAAAACGTTCTAAATTACGTCTGTAAGATGTAGTTCATTAATGGACAATAGAACGTCAAAATGTGGTACTAGTAACCATTTTATATAACGTTCCTAGAACGTTCTATGAAAGTTTCTATAACATGCTAGCAAAACGTTCTCTTAACGTTTGGGCAGATGTTCTGAATGTCGTCTATAGATTAAAGGTTTATAACGAGCAATAGCATTTCAAATACCTGTACTGTTAACATTTCTGTATAACATGCAAAGAACGTTCCGAATCACGTTCAACTAGAACGTTTTGAGTTACGTCTAACTAGAACGTTCTGAATCCGTCTATATGTACAGACTCTGAGGGACAACAGTACGTGAAATATTTGTGTTTGTAATACTTTGCGTTTTGCGTATAATGTGCCAGAAACTTAGTTTTCAAATTGTGAATTCGTATAATAATATACATTTCTTTAATGGAAGAGAACACTGCAATATTCTGGAAAAGACATTATCTGTTTGAAGAGTTGAGCCTGAAATATTACATTTACAGTTATATGTCATGCTTTATATGTGCATCAAAATTCAAATTCTATTATATTTTTGTATTTTCTTAGTTCATTACAGACATACCATTTATTAATGAAACTTTACACTTTTTTCTCTACATTTACATGCAGTTCCTCCAATGTAATATTAGCTAGCCCTTATATTTCCATGAAAGTTTTACACACAATACCTATTAACTACATATAAAATCAAGATGTGTTACAGTTCTTATGCTAGAAATGTATTTTAAGCTTAGTAAATTAACCAAGAAATCAAGTTATTGTTCTTACTGGAAGGAAAAGGAATCAGACTCCAAATCACGATTTTTAATATATGGCCAGAATTATTGCAATTTTCAAAATTCGGAAACCTTACTCATGTGATCATATGCACCAAACTATTTTAATGGGAGACTGTATTATATTCTGAACGAAATAATTATTTCTTATTAAATATAATCCTCGGTACTTTTTTGCAGTAAATTAAAAACAAATTGTTTTTTTAAACACTAATAAGCTCTGATATGCCAGATTAATAACTAAGTACAGTTAGATAGCAGTAGTCACATATAAAGTTTTACATTTATATGAGACTACTGCTATCTAGAGTTATTGGCCATTGTAGTAGACTAAAAGCATCAGGATGATGCGAATTTAAAGTGAATGCTTGGATATTTCTTATCATTAAAATAAATTTAAACAATTGCATTTAAATGTATGCAAATTTTAAAAATAATAAATATTTTTCTTATGTTCTGTTTACAAGCAATTTAGCTGTACTAAACACTTCTGTCCATGAAATTTGTTTATAACGTTAGAAGGCGTGTTTTGAAAGTTAATAAACAAATAAAATGACATATATCTTTCACAAATTCATTATTTTGACGTAAATTTGATTTATAAAATTAGTTCAGTGTGATTCCAGTCAATGGATAAGGATCTTAATAAGCAATTTTCAGTGAAAATATAATTATTGTTATAATTTAAAATTTGAAGCACTTATTGCAAAAGGTTTTAATATAATTCAGCTACTAGGAATACATTAAATTCCCAAAATATATAAATTGATAGTTTTCTATTATTTCATAAAATTTTAAAGCAAAATTAAAAGTATTAAAGGAAATGTAATGAAATTAATTTCCATATTGCATATTCATGTAATAAATTTCTCTTCTAGAATCAAACATTTAAATTCAATGAACTAATTATTTTCATATTCAGTAATACAATACATGAGATGCAATATTTGTTTAAGCTAAGTATCCTCTAGCAGTCCAAGTCTTCATGAAAGTTAGGAAACAAACTGAACAATTAATAACTTTAATTACAGTATTTTCGTACAAGCTAACAATGCAATATAAATTTTTTATTCCATTGTTTACAAACTTCCTTCTCTTGTAAATTTTCCTTTTTGTTTATGATACTTTTTTTTAAAGGAAGCACAATTTAAGAAGTCTTTCATAATATTTTCAATAATATTGCAAGGTACTTCTGTGGTGGCCCGATTTTCTTTGAAAGCACCTAAAAGAATAAAAAAAAAAATTAATTAAATAATCAAGAAATAATAAAGTTTCTCAAACTTTAATAAAAGCCATGCTGTTCCATCCTATGTGGTCGGTTTAATGTAAAAATATATTATCTTGAAATAGCAGTACTATTGAATAATGCTTCAATTTGAGATTGCGCCGTTAGAGTTGATTAAAAAAAAAAAAAAAAAAAAAAAAAAATTTGGATAAATTAAATTTTTTTCAAAAATTAGACAATTGCAAATTGAACTGTTATTTAGAAAACGAGAAATAAAAATGCAATGGAATTAAGAAAAAGGATTTTTAACAGATATTTTTGTTAAAGAATTTGAGCTTTGCAATACAAATACCTCATTTTCTGGCAATCTCAGATAGCAATATAAACAATAAAAAAATAAAATTTGTTTCCTTGCCAGAAAAGAAACGAAAATGATTATTTAAATCATGAAATGCTGGTCTAGTTAAAATATTTGAAAAGAATGAAATAGTCATAAAATTATCAAATATTACAAACAAAAGATGTCGAATTCTGTTTTTTTCAAGTAGCTATTTCCCCATTTAGTTTCTCTAGTAACCAAGGGTAACATATGCTGCAAAAGATATTCGATTCTGAAGATTCGTTTTGCCTATTTTCCTTTTATTTCGGCGCCCACCAGCGGCCGAGCGGTAAAGTCGCTGAACACTGGTAGTTCGGTTCGAGGTTCGAATCCTACGAACAGGCTATCTGCATGGGTGTTTTCGTGATTTTCCCCATGTGTAACGTGTATACGAGCCAGTTTCCATCAGAAAGACCTCCACGAAGGCATCCCTTCTCTTAGGCAGATAGCCCTCGAGGCTTTGCCGTAATTAAATAACTTAAACTAACCTTTTATTTCGGCACCGCATTTAGAAAGGTTCATATGAGTTACAGTCATGGAGTAGAAAAAAATTATTTCATTGAAGGAATGGCAACGCATATGTTACGAACGAACATATGTGTTGCCATTCCTTCAATTCTTCATTCCTGGAAACTGTCACCTTGAAATGCTTATTTTATACACTATATATGTATTTTAATACGAATGTTAAGGAAATTAAATAGAACTTTGATTCACAAACAAAAATATCTTACAGTGACTCCCCAAATATTTTTGAATCTATTATACATATAATAAGTATAAATATAAAATTGAGAAATTTAATTTGAAATATTATTTGCTATTTACATTTTACATTTATGAATACATTTCAATAATCAGAATAACTTTTTATCCTAGTGTTTCATTCAAATTAAAATTTAATTTAATATGAGAGATTTACACTTAATTTAAAACCAAATTACAATGTAAATTCAAATTAAAATTTAATTTAGCATTAGAGATTAGTACATTGATTAGTTAGAATTGTGTCATTATATGTTGTTAAATGTGTTTTATTTGTACTAAATTTGCGCAAGTATCTAATTAAACGTGAAATAATCTTAACAAAAAGGGAAGTAGTATTTAATCGTGAAAATTTGTCAACTTAAATGAAGAAATATGTAAGTGAGAAAAAAGTTTAACTATTGATTCCTGCAAATATGTATTTAGGAATTTGGGCACCCTTGTTTTAAATAAAATAAAGAATTTTGCTATAGGCTTTTCTTTTTTTTAGAGCAATAGACTTCAGGAAAGCCGGGTAGCCAAATTTTGGGGCAACAATTACATCTATTAATATAACAGTAGTGCTAAAGCTATTTCATAATTCATTTAATGAGTGCTTATAATTTTAAACCTGTAATGGAGAAAAACTACAAGAAGTGCAACATAATACTTACTCATTAGATTCCACTAAAATAGATCTGATCAATTTTAACCACAAAAACTTTTAATAAGCAATGTCATATATATTAATATATATATATATAATTATATACATATGTATATAATTAATAAATATGAAATTAAAAAAATCAATATAGGTTATCCTAGAAATGACTGACGGTTTTTTAAAGTGAAATAGCAAGCAAATTATGACACCTACTGAAATTAATCTTGTAGAAGATTGTTGGTCAAGAATTGTTTTTAGTACCAAACGTCGTAAACAAATTGCGCTTCAATTTCATATATCGTCAGTTATGTCAAAATGCTCTCGAAATGGTCGCTTTAGTAAATAAATTATTATTATCTTACTTTGCAGCTATTGCGCAAGTATTACAATAAATTGTTTTCGAACTAAGTGAATTTTAAGATCATACAGCATTATATATATATATACATACATACAGAGAGAGAGGGATGTGAATTCAAACAAATAGAATTAATATAAACCCAAATGATGAACTCTGTAACAATAAGGCACAAATCAAAAGAATGAATCAAAAACATGGAAAACAAAATTGAAGCAAATTAAATCAATACATAAATAAAACAAAGTTCGCATGAAATGTTAAGAATTAAAAAATATCTTTGGTCTTTGTCAAAGAGCAGCCAAAAGAAAATAGAATTATAAACAGAGAGTTCCAAATTATATCTGGATGAATTGTACAATTGATCAAAAAATCCTTTGAATTAAAAGACCAAAACCTTAATTCAAAATTAAAATTTTTCAAAAACTTAAAAACCGTTTAAAAATTATTTAAGGATACTCGAATATAACGAACCGTGCAAGTGGTATCTGCCTAAGGGAGGTAATGAATTCGTGGAGGAAAACTGGAACTGGATTCGTGGAGGAAAACAGGAAAACTGGCTCGTATTCATGCTATTCATGGGAAAACAACAAAAACCAACTGGAATAGAAGCCAGGACGAACTCCCAGTCTTCGCTGATGTTATACATTTAGCCATAGATGAGACAAATTAAAATAATGGTAAAAACTGCAATTATATGAAATCAGTATTTATCACGATATCACTTGCTCCGATGTGACTCAAAATTGAATACATAAATGACAAAATAGACTAGACTCGCTTTTGAAGTGTTTTTTTAAACGTGCCTTCTTCAGAAGATTTTGAAGAATAAGAGAAAGCATATTTATTAATTTTAAATTAAAAAGTTTGTAAAAATCAATAACTTGGAAAATAGGAATGACAAAATATTCATGCAAAGGGAAAAAAAAAATGCAGAATTCGAAACCACGGAGAAGCAAAACTGGCCAAATTTTGCAAATATGGACTTAGTAAACTAATTAATTTAAATCGACCGAAAAATAGCTGATAAGCAAAGTTAATGCTGAGGAATTAAACATAGCGCTAAGTGTCTCTGAAATGAATATTCTTGAAAAATAAAAGTAAATGACTAAACAGCTAATTAATTTTTGACATGATTCATTATTAGTTACGCAATATATAAAAATATAAAAATGTCAAGACTTTTTTGAAAAGAGCAAATTTTGTTAATTTGAAAGTTAGAAACTTTTTATATAAAAAGTACTGTAAAAGTACTATTAAAGTTCAAACATTTTATAAAAAGAACTTGAAAAAGTGCAGTGACATAAAGCACAAGCCACCAAGGAAAAGGAAAATGTAGAATTCAAAAATCTTAAAATAGACAAAATTGTTCAAACGTTCATAATGGGAAATTGTTAAAATACAAAATTTCAAAATAAAATTTAACTTTGATAAAGGAAAAAAATCATCAGCAAGTAAAATTATTATAATGGAATGAAACATATAAATTCGATTTAATTATAAAAAATAAAAACTGAAATAAATGATTAAAAATATCTTTTACTACTGTAATTAATATAAATAAGTAAAGAAGCTTAAAAAAGTGTAGGAAAATTTAATTCACTACCTCAATCAGAAAAAATTAAAAGGGATTCTTTTTTAATTTAGCTCTAATTTAATTTAGTAGGAGGTAATTCTGTTTTTTTTTTTTTTTTTTTTTTTTTTTTTTTTGTATTTAATTTATCATTCGAAGAATTAACATTCTGATACATGTATATATTAGGTCTCTTTCGCTTCTGTTTCGGTGTTTCAAAGTCTGAACCTGAATCTAAAATTCGATGTCTTTAGAGCCATTTTTGGACTTAGTTTCAATTGTAGCATAATTAGCTACAAAAATGCATACATTTTTCATAAGATACAGTCTCATCTTTCAACTCAACAGCATATTTATTGTTTAGAATCGTTAATCACTTTAACATTTCTTATAGAAAACTCAAATCTTATTATTGAAAATTATATTTTTATTCAGATTTTTAAATGAAATATATAGGCGTTTTTTTAATTAAATTTAAACACACTCAAAATCGTAGAAAACAACCTTATATTTAGCGTAGGTATAATGAAACACTCAATCGATTTCGAGGGCAGCTAAAGGTCCCTCCTCATCAGGAGAAAGAAATACATAGAAAGAAGAAAATAATAAAAATCTAGTTATAACCACGTGCAGTGCTGATAAGCACCACGTGTTTCTGTGATTCCTATTTTCTTCTTTCTATGTATTTCTTTCTCCTGATGAGGAGGGACCTTTAGCTGCCCTCGAAATCGATTGAGTGTTTCATTATACCTACGCTAAATATAAGGTTGTTTTTTACGATTTTGATTGTCATATTAGGGTGTTTCTCGTCTAGTTTAAACACACTGTTAACATTCTGGAGCCTGATTCATGACTTCATTCAATGGAATTGAATTTGACATTTATAATGGTCCGCAGGCTAAAATCTGTCTTCAGTCTTCCTTTGAGCATCCATTATTTTATATCTGGGTAAGTTTTTAAAGGGGTTGTATTAAAATTCACAAACTAACAAAGTTTATTGAATATTAGAGCGTTACAATGAACTGTAATTAAGAATGTAGATATGATTTATTTCGGAGCAAAACTATTAAAACATAAACTGATGCAATATGAGCACAATTAATTAGAGAGAATAAGAATAAATAATAATTTTTTGGAAAAATTAAAGTATACTTAATACATTTTCCTACGCATCAAAACATTTTTTAAAAATTTCAATGTTTCAATTCAGAAAATAAATTACTTCAATTTTATGCTCTCGAAAACCTTCCTACCAATTAAAATAATATGGGAAAACAGAAGTAAAAATCATTTGTAGAATACTTACAATATTCTCCCAGGACAACAATTTCAAAATTCTCCCAGGCTGTATCTGGTTCTCTGTGTTCCAGTCTTGCTCTTTTCATGTGACTTCTTTCTTTATACGAAGGTCAGGTACATGGCCTTTTTATCATCTGACACTAATTTGCTTGGACGACAGCCACGTCATTGGTCGTTAGGAAATATACTACTCTAAATGCCATTTTCTGTGAATGTAATGAAATAAATCCGTAAATGTTCTGAGACTGAATTGAAGCAATCTTACCTTATATGTAGTTAATTATCAACATTAAAAAGCTTGTGTGATACGAAATCAACCTTCCTGACATTCTGGGAAAATTCCTCCCTGACTTTATGAATATATTTTGTATCTTCCATAGCAGTCTAGAATTTTCTAGGTGAGGGAAACTCTGTTAGTACACCTGATTAAAAATATAATGAATAACAAACATAATAATCCCTATATGCCACTAGTATATTTATACAGTTAACAGATTCCACTGATGTAGATTCTAAATTCATTGATAGTTCTAAAATTATACTGACACCTAAATTTAGAGAACTGAAAGGATGACTGGAATTTTGTTTATTAAATCTGTAAAAAAAAAGTAATTTCTTTTTCCAATGAATTTTCTAAGAGATATTTGGTTATTATAACTGATTTGTCCTTAAATAAACAACAATTATCACCAATGTCAGCAGGTATCTTAAATTTTGAGAGTTGAAACGATATATTTTGCTAATTTCATTTATTGATTCCTTTTCTTCGTCAAAACGTCTTTGTTCAGAATATCTGCGTGCAAGCTGCTGCAAAGGTTTTGAAAGAGCACAAAGCATATTTTTCAGTTTCCCCAAAAAGTTCAAATGTTTTCAACAAAAAGTGTCAAGAGGCCCAAATATTTGAATATCGTTTATTAAATGAATCAAAGATAGAACATTATAGGAAATAAATCTTTTCCCATGTAACCGAATACTGTGTTTAACAAAAGCTCTTAAATCATTTTCTGCAAAACTGAATTCATAACAACAGGCCTAGTGTATAATAGAAATAAACGAAACTTTGTTACCTTCCAACTGTGTATTTCTTAAAGCATTCTAGGTTTACGACTAAATTCGCTTGGTATGTAATGTCTTAGACCAATGTGAGATGAAGATATTTCATTTACATCGCTCCAGTGAAGTTCCAGTGATTTATTGAAAGTTCAAATTTTTACTTATTTATTTATTGCCGCTTTAGCTAGAGAACTTAAACTGCTCTAAAACAGTTATGGAAAAGTTTAAAAAACTAGCCAAAATTTCAGTTTTTAACTCTAAATAATAAAAAAGATGTCTATTCCATTGCTTGTGGGAATTGCTTGTGTAAATATACGATATCTAATTCTCTTAGTGATTTAATTTTCTGTACAATTTAATGAAAATAGTATGTGCATAAAATACCAGTACTACATTTGAATAGTATAAAAATTGTATTTCTAAAGCCATCAACACAATCATATATGCATGCAGATCATAGTTTCCAGCTTTGGAAAATCTTAAAAGACGGGAGATTTTCTTTAGACGGGTTTGCTCTAGAAAAATGAAAGATTTTTCACTCTGCGAGGTTATACCATTTCAAAGAAATTCCAAACTCGCTTTGATTCAGTTTATGATGCATGATGGTTCAGGTTACTATACTACTTGTAATTCAATTTTGATGTAAAATGCATTAGCATTTATTAGATAGTCTAAAATTTATACTCTTTACTAATTTCATTTTTTTATTTTCTCGCGTTTTTATGCTAAGGAAATCTTGAGTAGAAGCAAAGCTTTTATTTATCAAAGTATTTTTAAATATACGATGCATGTGAAATTAATAATTAACACACATATTAACACTAGATAAAATTAGTAATATACCAGGTACTTAAGTAAACAAAATTAAACACGAAAATTAACTAATTAAACATTGCCTAAATCTTCACATAAAAATCTACTGCTGTCTACAGCAGATTAAAACAAGTCAGATTAAATTAAATCCGATGATAAAAATTTATTAAGGTCAATTAAACTTATAAAAAATATAGTTATGTGAAATAAAGTTTAACAAGAAAAATTATTATGAAAATCATTACAGGTGGACGAATACAATTCGCCTAATTAAAAATTTTATTATTTTGATAAATTTCGGTTTTTGGTGAGTAAAATTTTCTTTAGTAAAGACTTAAATTTCGAGACTTTAAAATCTAGAGATTCGGTAATTTATCTTGAGATGTGATTAAAAACTGGGACTGAGTTGAAAACTTGAGTTGGCAGCTATGATAAGTTAATTACATTGAGATCAACAACATTATAGCATTTGGAAAATTTTAGACATGTACAAAACAGTTTTAGAAAACTTTCATTATTAAAAATACGATTAAAAATGTGAAAATATGCATACTTACCCTTTTAGTAGAGCGGATAAAACAAAGACATCAATACTATTCTTCGATCCAAATTTTAGCGGTGTTCTTGATCACCTCAAACCCCGGTCTTTCGAATCATTCTTCTGAGGTCAGAGTCAGCCGGACGTCAGTAATTTCAGCATTTGATTGGTTACATACGTTTTTTGGACCGCAGGGAATACTTTGAGGGAGAGTACTTTGAGGGAAAAAAGCGATTTCGTCCTTGAGAGGAGAAATAGTGCTGTGGGCCCACATATGGAGAAGCGGAAAGAGCTCCAGCCTAAAGTCTTCTGTGGGCAGATCCATAAGTCAAGTAAGATGATAAAAAAGTAAACGTACAAAAAAATATTTTGTTTTGATTAATCCATCGACCAAAAATTAAAAATGTTTTATTAGACACTTTACAATTTACAACACATTCACTGCAGAGACTGTTTGGCTTTTGATAGTGATTTTATACGGTAATAGTTTAATAGTTAATCATAAATGGAGGTGTTAACTTTAAAATTTTTCATTAAGTCAAGAATTTAACTAGCAGCTTTCCTTGCAATTGATATAAGTTCCACACATTGCAAAAGTTACTTTAATTTCAAAATTTAATCAGATAATTATGGCAGAAAACCAACATATTTTCGTATTCTCGTCGACATCAACAAATGTTTTTATAATTTTAGAAAAATTATCATAGAAAAATCAACGTACCATAGCGCGACTATGATGAAATATTTTATATCCGGTAGTAAACAAAAGTTGGTTAAAAAGTACATTCGAATATTTTGAAATTTGTCCAATATATCTGGAAATTAAGCTGAGATCTTCATGATCGAAAGATAGTAGGAAATTTAAATCCATTAACACAGAAATATTAGAGTGCCCTTTTCCGAGTTTAATTTAATTTATTTATTTATTGGGCATGTTTGTGTGGTTTTTGGATTCTGCATCTGAATACATCATGAGAAAGCATCCTTTTTTTTTAGCTTTCTTTTTAAATGCATTGTGAAGTATTAAAAAGCATACATCTTTATTTATTACATCATAATGATATTTAACGTAACATTAGTATTTCAAAGGACCCATAAATGCACATACGTCTTTGATTAATGTATATTAAACTATTCTTAAGAGACATTTTTGAAGATCATACATAAGCATATAAAAAAGATTCACTCCATGAAAATATACACTGTCCATGTGACACGTTTTAAGGTGCACTACTATGTAAACTTTTATACTTTGTCGTGTCCATATGACATGGAACAATGGTTGCCAGAGCTTATTCTGAAGAGAGTTTGGACTTCTATTTTCCACCCTCTATTTTGAGGGAGAGCTTCCTGGGGATACCCCACCTCTCTCCCCTTCCACCAATCCACACGAAATGACTTTCGGCTCGCTGCATATTTAGAGTGCCGCCATGCCGCACCGACATTATTCATTTACAAACGTGCATGTCTTCTCCGGGCTCGGTATCGTAGTAGGCTCCCCTAACCACTATACCATCTGGGGGACACTTTTATACTTTCTTTACACGTAATGGAAACTGTTACTAATACCGGTAACTGACGTGAGATTATACGGATAAAAGGTGTAACAGATAGGCATAATTCAGAGAGTTCTTGTAAAACGTTACTGACACCACCGTGAATAACGCCTGCTTTACATTTTCTGAACACGATTCTGTTATTTGTGTCATTGGTTACTATTTTTGAGTCGATTATATAAGTAACAGAATAGCAAGATCAGTTACGGTATCGTAGCATCATTAGGTTAAATCGATCCAGGAAACATGAAACACGTGAGGAAAAGAAGTCTTATATACTCCCTCTTTTTAGGGTGACTAGGTATTAGGTGGCCCAGTCGCCAAATCCTGGTAGTGTCGAATTGTTGTCCACCACCTTTTATTTCGGGCGCCCCTTGTAAAGCTTTTTAGAACTCACGAAACTCAGAATACGTATTAGCTTGCTTGCAGTTACACTGCAATGGTATGCGGAAAGAAGGGCGAAAAAATATTATAATATAAACAGCAAAAAAACTCTTATCCACAATTAGGTAAAACATATCGTATTAACTTTATTGAAATGAAAATAAGTATTATACCAGATCGTAAGAGATAAATAAAATCTAAACACTGTAATTTATTTTAACTAAATGTCTCACAGAAACAGATGGAATTTCTTTTAAAATTTTCATTAAAATATTTTAAAATATATATTATATTTTTAAGTTCTTAATTACCAGTTCTAAAGGAGCACTTATAAGACTGACGAATCGGAAGTCTTCTCGAGTGTTTTGCTTGCTAGGAAAGAGAGGTGAGAGTCCCTCGGAGTGTTCTCCATCAAAACTGCAATAAAATTTTTCCCTTTCTCACGGCGGAAGGTCGGTCTCACTCACAGCAAAGTTCTCGATGATGGAATGACAAAATAACTGATGAAGACTGGCCATTCCTAAGAATGTATTAAGTTACGAATGCCCGGAATTTGAGACTACAGCTTTCAGTTCTCATTTCTCAACTAGTTTCTCAGATTGTTTTCAGCGTGAATTGTACATGACTATCAGAATTTTTCGCGCTACATAGATGCAGAAAATAAAATTAAAAAATCTCTGCCTTTTACGAATAAATAAATAGTGCAATTCATTCATACTATGAGAATAACAAGATATAACGAGTTTCTGTGTTTTCTTGAAAAATTCATGCATGTGTCAGACTATGTACTACCTTCCATGTTTTCCATTATCATATATGACTCTACACGGCAATCTGCAAGGTATCCAAAGATCAGGTAATAAATAAAATTGTAATTCATCGAACATTTTTCCAATATATGATACCTTACAGTTTCAAAATATCGAAATAATGCTAATTGAAGTAGAACGCACATCATCACTCTTAAAATCACATTCAACTTTTTTTTTGACGGTAATTACGTCTAGCGTGTAATATAGAACAAATAAATAATATTTTTTTAACCCATCAAAGAGCCCGCCTCTCGGAACGAAATGCTTCGAAAACGGTCGCGTTGTCAGACAACAAACCCCTCCAAAAAAAAATCGCTTTCGTTTTCTGAAATCTCTCTAAGATGGCCCAGCCTAAGGCAGGATGTTTGCTTCCCCTTAGTGTGATGGATAAGCCATAAAATTGCCTCCCCGCTATTGAATGCCAAGAAGTAGTTGTTCCGTTTAGTTTCGTCTCCCTCCTCTTTCTTTGTACCAGTAGCCTGTAGACTTGTTTCTTTTAACATGTGACTGCCGAATTTTCCGAAATCTTTTTAGAATTTTAGCTTCCAAGCTTGTGAACATTCAATTATTCGAAATGTTTTATTTGGCAGTATTTTAAGAAAGATCATTATTTATTTTGTTACACAATTTTTTTACTATTTACTTATCTATTTTATTTAGTTTTAGTGAACCAATTTATTTTGGGAAATTAAATTTTAATCCATTCTTTTACCGACTCAGTTTTCATCACATTATAAGTCCATACATATTTACGATGAGAGTACAATATTTATCAGAAATTTTTGGAAAATTTCGCATATGCATTTATATTTTAGCGTTGAATTTTTTCCACAAGTTGTTCGTTTACTGTCGAGCTCATCTTCGTCTTTTCAGCGTGGAATTGGCAAGCATAATCTTCCTAATATTTTTCGGGATTTTATAGCAATTTCTAGAATTTTGGCGGTTTTCTACAAATATTTTGGTAAGTTTTGCTATTATACAGTTCCTACTAATGTAGAATTTAAAGCCAAAAATGTATTCCTTCGTTGATTTGAGAGATCGCATTTCGAATTTAAACGGAAGTTTAAATGAATTTGATACAATCTTACCACAGACTAGAAAGAATTATTTCTCTGTGTTGGATGGATTTTTCTCACTTTTCTGCATTTGATACATTAAATGCATAAAGCAGACACTCACAAATAGAATTTAAATAAATTTATTTAAATAAATTTCTATTTTCATTTAAAATTTGTCATTATTAGCACCTCCCGCAGTTTTATGCAATCATAGGATTTTCCGAATTCTATTAGGACGTTAACATAATTTCAAGGCCTAATAGAAAAGTGATAATATGGAAAGACTATGTCTTGAGTACCAATAGCCAAGTATTTGTAATTAAATAAAATAATATTGAATACCAGCCGCTTTTTTATTTATTTTTAGTCATATAACAAAAGATAAACAAGAATACTATTACATCTAAGAATTATTTAGTAAATTATTTTGCTAATGTTTTATGAATGAGGAAACACGGTAAAAATGTTTTAATGATTGAATTCACCGTTAAAAATCAAACAAACCCCAAAATTCCTTTTTCCCATAACTTCGTAAAATGTTTTGATTAAATATGATTTGAATGAGTTTTCCAATTCTGTTTTGAGTGATATAAATATTATTAAATTAGGATATAAATATTAGGATATAAATTATTATTAGTAATAATTTTTGTATTATAACTTAGCAGAATATCGTTTATCGTTAAAAATTATATCTAAAAGAATTAAATTTTGAAAAAGAATAAAAAATATAATTAACTGTTCCATTTTCTCCTCTATGCATCTATTTATATAAAAAAGGAATCTGACTAGGGAATTTACGACTTGTATATGAACTAAAAATTGGTATCTTGACAAAACTTGTCAGAGTATAAAAAGCTTATATTCTGTGATATTAGTGTATTAATCATACTTCTGTATCTGTAAATGCAGTTTATAATTACCAGCATAAGTATCATAATGGATTTTATTAAAACGACGAAAACTGAATGCATGATCCTAGCATTATCAAAGTACGGCTTTAAGAATTGCTTGGTTCGTAACCAACACGAGTTTTATTTTTGAAATGTTATTCCAAATAAAACAGGAAGCGTTAAACTATATGCATTTTAAACAGTTTTACTTTTTTTTTGGAAGGGAACCTGACCTCCGCAGGCTAACTGACACTAAGGTCTCGAAAGACTATTTCTAGTCAATAGAGTTTTTTCAGTCTAGAAATACTCATTATCTAGAGCTATCTTTTTTTTTCTAGCCATTGTAAACTACAGATATAGTGGGAAAAAATTCTCATTTTACATAATTTTCGGATAATTACATTTTACGTTAAATAATTTTAGATTTTGATTAACGCAATCGATGAATATGGCAGAATAATAGATTGTTGTAAACATTGTAAATTTTAACGTTTTTTATGTAAAGTTTTCAAGTAAACCAAACCAAAGATTATTAAATTAGTCTTATAATGTTTACTGTTTGGTTTTCAGTGTTCTGAATTTGCATTTTAAAAAACATAATTTAAATAATCTTTCTTTACGCTAGTCGCTTTTAAAATGTTTACCTATGTAAACACTTACTAATGTTTAATGTAGCAACTTTGTATGTACTTAACGAAAGACTTAGAGGAATTTATAAAGAAAACTAGTGCACATGGAAAAAATCACGAAATCTTCCCTACAGCCAACGTATTGACCAGAAACCAAAACCAGGTCAAAATACTTATGATCATCACTTTTATCCACATAGCCATTGGTAAACTTTTCAAACTTATACTTGTTCTTATTGAAGTTATAAACAGAAATGTGAACACTCAGATACTGCCGCTTGTTAAAGTTAGTACAGTCTGCGGCTGATTCTATATCTGCCGAGGTGTTTTCGAAAAAAACTTGAAAGATAATAAATTATGTTACCTGCTGAGTCATCGAAATATTATATATTTGTTTATTGAAACTGAAAATTTTATAATTTTCTATAAAACTGCAATGGAATTATTGCATTGAGTAATCTTCAGTGTGATGTAATTAGTGTCCTAAATATAAAAGTATGCAAAAATCAAATTGGAAATTACAGCAAATCAGTCCCTAGAAATATGCTATGACTGTATTAATCTAGTAGCAATCAATTATTCATGAACATTATAGTATGCATGCCATATAACAATTTGTCAGCAGTACAGGAAACAATTTCGATATGCGTGCCTTTTCTTTTAACATAGTTTATCTCTCGTTACTTTTAAGATAAACATATAACTTGAAATAGTTTTTCTTCCTCCAGCTTTCACTTATTTATTTCTTAAAATATCTCCACTAAAATCAAAGTGATATAATTAACGATTTTTCTTTATTATATAAATATAAAATTTATCCTTTATTATATAAATAATTGAAATGCTTAAATTTGACATTCTAATAAATATTTTATAGTAACTCTCTGAAAAATTTAACTTCTTTTAAAATGTATGAAAATGAATTAAATAGTGTATTTTTTCCAGTCTTAATGATAATAGAATTTTAGAATCATCAGTTATATATCCGTATTGATTATGAGAAATTATCTAGAATTTGAACTCGGGGTGTTAGTAGATCGGACTATCAGTCGGAATGCCTGTGGTTCGTATTCCGCTGATAGGATAACGGATTTTTCGTGTTTTTTTTTTTTTTTCTCATAAAGACGCTATGTCTCTTCAATGGCACCCCAACGAAAACATGTCAGACGATAATTCGTTAACACATGAATTATTCCGACAGTGCCTCGTGCTTCTTCTCTCTCGCCCTTTAAATGAAAACAAATAATAAGGAATTATGCCATTCTCACTATCTTGTTATAAATGGAAGTCCTTCTAGCTAGAATTTGGAAGACCTCCTTATTAGAAGCACAAAGAGGGCACTGCCGAATTTTCGCATTTCTTGCTTTTTTTCGCATTTCTTGCTGAATTTTCTCATGAATGGTATGAAAAAAATCCAATGTATCTGCATGGTATCTTTCTATTTGTGCAGCATTCGAAATTATTCCGCTTTCGCAAATTTTTCAAATTTACTTTTTCTTGTATCGTTATTCCATTTGTCGTATATTGATAGGTGAAACAATGCAGATTTCTATCTATTTTCTTAAGTTTTCGTATCGGCAGGAAAATATACTGTCACACTTAAAATTGGTTTTAATGCTGAAAATGATTTGATTGTTTGGTTCTATTTTTCCTTTTTCTTCCTTTAAAGATTTATTTTTCTTCCATATACTTATTTATTTATTACATTTTAATCTAATAGTCTCCCAAAAACTAAAGCGATAAAAAAGTTCTTTGATTCCAAGATAAAAGAAACTTTCATTATGCTTTGAATTTCTTCAGCAATCTTTCATCAGTAGGATTTATTTTCTTCTTTCACCTACTGATACTATGTGATTCTATATATGTAATATATCTGATTATGTATGTGTGTGAGTGTGTCTAAAGGTTTAATTGATATATATATGTCATCAATGATATATATATATATAATCAATGATATATATATATGCATTCATATTTTAACACATATATATATTATAATGCATATATATATATATATATATATTGCATTTTATAATTTCATTACACAAAAATTTTATACCTTAGGGAGTATATCTTTTATAGTAGATTTTGGGAATGCTTGAATTTTGAGTGAAAAGGAAAGTCAAGATTTCTACTACTTTACCCCGTTCAGTGCTTTCTCTTTTACTGAGGAATTAACATCATAGGAGGGCTGTTTTTGCCCAAAGGTTCGGCCTTTGTGGGAACGGTTAGGGGAAACCGGAAAAGCAAGAAATAATTTTTCATTCATGAATTGACATCTTCAAGAAGCATTGACTCTCAGTGAGTAAAAGACAAACATCTGGAAAGATGTATTTAAGCATAAAATGGTTTTCAAATCCAAATAACATTAATTTAGAGAAATTTTTGTGGATGCAATATATAATATTGAGATAAAAGTATAAAAGTAAGTAAAAGAGGGCGATGTAGGGTGATTTCATTGTTCGACTATTCGATACTCTATTCGACTATGTTAGAGAAAGGCCTCAAACATAGTACTGTCGGCCCTGTGTTTAGGTTTGCTAAATTTACTAAAGCACACGATATCTATCTACCAAGATAAAGGTATTCTACTTCCGACGAGCTTTCTAAGAAACACTTACACGCATTTAGTTTACATGTTGAGAAAAATTATAAAAATTCCATGCAGTTGATCTATTTCGTCGCTGAAAATAGAAGCCAAGAAGAATCGATAGTGTTCTCTGGCTTCAGGCACCTAGATTTGAATTTGGAACTAGAAATATAATTACAAATGTCTCTACTAGGGAAGATCAAAATTCATTATTTTTTCACACATGTAAAATCTGGATAAATACGCTTTCTCGTTTATAAATTACAGAAGATTTTTCAATAATTCCTGATATTTTAAAGGAAACTTTTGATGTATTTGTTTCCTGTAACAGGTCTAAATAATCATTCATTAAAGCCACACTAATTTTAACGATCTGAAAATTAACAAATGAGTTGAACTCTTTCATAATTATAATAAAAAACTTAATTTGGGTTTAAGATTACCTCAGAAGTGATTTTTTTTTATTTCTTAATTTAGAAGCCTTACAATCCAACAGTTATTTCCCCTATTCAACTACGGCCATATTACTGGCCGGTAAATACTGGTAGTTCGATTTACACCCTGACGAACGAATACGATGGCTGAATGGTATTTTTCCATGTTTTTCCCTATATATAACATGAATATGAGAGTTTTCTCGTTAAAAAGTCCTCTCTTTCCTTAAAAGCAGATAGTCCTCGTGTGTTTTGCTGTATTCAAGTAATCCTTACTTTCATACTACGGCACCTGTCACACTAAATCAAGATTAAAGGTTTCTAAACAAGATTAAAGGTTAATCGGCCTGCGGTGGCCAAGCGCTAAAACCGCTGAGTACTGGTAATCCTACATAAGTTCAAATCCTGGTGAACACGCTTGTTCGGTGAAAGTTTTCTACGTTCAATGTGAAAGAAATCTAGTTTTCGTTAGAAAGTCCTCCCTGATAGTTTCCGTCCTCTTGCGCAGATGCCAATTCCATTAAATTTTCTGCATTAAACACAATTGTAATTATTTCTTTTTAAAGAAATCTCAGGAGAAATAATTGTAAACATCAGCTTCAGTGCGATTATGAATTCTTATTTTAAAGTAGTTAACATTTTGAGTGGGAAAAGCATTTTTAATACGCTCATAAACAACCCCTCCTCTAAACTGGCATCAAACTGTGTCGATTTCTAAAACAATCTATATAAATACGTTTCCAAAAAATTCTGCTAAAATATTAAAAGTTGTATTTGTAGAGCATTTATTAGTTAGATTTGTGACTACCTACTCAAATTTGTAACCTATAAGGTATTTTCTCCCGCCTTCTTAGCATACCTTCGTGGTGTAATGGTCAGCACGCACGGCGTGTATTCGAGAGGTTGCTGGTTTGAGTGCCGGCGAAGGCATTGCTCCTATTTCACATGTCCTGCTTCGAAATAACCTAATGTTTCTATAGTGGCACCCAAACTAAAAAAGGTGGTGGATGATGATTCTCCGCCGCAAGGATTTGGCGATTCGGTCCCCTAATCCCCAGTCGCCCTTTAAAAGGGGGAGTATATACGGTATTTTCTCCCGCCCTTTTAGTATGCCTTCGTGGTCTCAGTACGCTCGGCGCGCATTCGAGAAGTCCGTGGTTCGCGTCCCGGGTAAGACATTGCTCATTTTTCATGTCTCTTGCTGTTAAAAAAAATGTAATGTCTCTAAAAACCTTCCATTCATCAGAATAGTAATAAAGTCATGAAGAGGGAAAAAGGAAATTTTAAAGAAAAGATTATTTTTACAAAATGACTCAAAATTTCTTGAGACAGTATAAGTAGTTATATAACTCAAATAATTATATATTTGACCTCTTAATTTTACCAGTATTTCTGTATAGAAATAAAACATTATTAAATATCTTTAATGAGCATCATAGATAGTGGAGCACATCGAGTGAGCTTCACAATATTTTCAAAAGCAGCCACTTTGACAAATGAACAGAACTGTCGGGAATCGCTTATGAATGTCACTTACACGTTTCATAATGCCAAGAATGTTATAAAAATAACGGTAATGCTTATATCAACAACTTACCGATCTTTCCAAAGTGCTTAAAAATAGAGCTGTTCCAAAAATTGTATTCAGTTCATTCACGGTATTTAATCAAAAGCTCGTCGTCGATTTTTGAACTGCTTATCGATAAGCTATTGAATTCAGATTTTGTACAATTACGTTTACGGATGATAATAATTCGATTTAGAGTTTTTAAAATTTAATGTCGAAGAAATTTTTTGCGCATATTTCCATTTATGAATAAACTAAAAATCTTAAATTTTTAAGTTTGCATCATTTTACAGAGCGTAAAATAGCTTTTGAAATAAAATTTGCATGAAATTTGTAACCTAATTTCTGATTTGGGGGCGAATTTTGTTTTAAATTTATATATTTTTTCGATTATTTGAGGTAAAAGCATACTTGGAAGTAAAAGACTGAACCAAAAGTAATAATAATAATAATAATAATTTATCGCATAGATTAATGGTAATAAGAGATTACTTAATAGCTTCTTTGCTAAATTCCTGTACAGTTTTATAAGAAGAATCATAGACTCTTGAATTACGAAATCAAATAATTGAATCGCATTGTCAGACGTATAATATTTATAAATTTATCAAGACAGCCTCACGTTTTTATTATTCGTGATATAAATTTGTAGAAGAATTTTTTAAAGAGAATTATTTAATCTCGTATTCCCATTAAATTACACGATACATTATTTTTAAAACAAAGGGCGTTAGCCGAGAAGGTCTATTAACTTAATTTTTTCATTTTCCGTTGAAAACTATGTCAGTTCACTTTTCAAACTGTTGCTACCACATATTACAGCCCTGTATTATATTTAAAGAAATTAAATGATGGTTTTGGTTTATTAGATTACGGCAGAGCACACGAGGGCTATCTGCCTTGAAATTAAATAATGAATAATCTGCATAAATATATGTATGTTTCTCGCATTGTGATAAAACTACGGTACCTAGACCCATCCAATTTTGAATAACGTACATTTCCACCCGAATATGGGCATCTCGAAGCCGAGATTTGGAATTTGTTTTATTATATGTTTCCTACTTCGTAAAACTTCAATGAATTTTTTATTAAGAAACTCAACGATTTTAAAGCGAGCAAAGGCAACACTGTATGAAAATAATAATATAAAAAATTATCTTCAACGGGTGAGACTGTGTATTGGAAATTCTAAAGATATGCTCATTTAAAATTTATTTTGCGGTATTGATGTTTAACTGAAGTTTTATGGTTTAAGTGCGAAGAACATGATATTTAAAAATAAAGGTAACCCACAAACCGTTAAAAAACGCCCTTTGGGCGTAATGTAAAATCTGAAAGATTTGCATTCTCAGATTTTTATGTTTGCATTTATTACTTTTATTTTTCTCGTTTTAATTCATTAATGCTAATTCAGAAGTCAAACAACAAAAATCAGCGTTATGTTTACAAAATTTTCACAGGACTAGTTTCGATGGTTTTACCGAACCATCATCTTCAGCTGCAAAACCGCAAATGAACAAGATAGGAAATAATGATTCGATAAGATAAGAAAGCCTGGACAAGAATAAGCAAGTGGCGCCATCTGTTGGCGAAACCAGAAATAAAACATAATTTCTCTAAAACCCGAAGGCAAATTTGGATTGGAATTAGGATCGTTAACTAGAACAGAAGGATTTTTATGAATGTGAAATGCCTCTAGAAAATCCAGTTCTCCAATGGAAGATGTTGTTTGAATAATTTTGGCAGCAGAAAAATTGAAAGTGTGATTTTCGGACCAACAATGTTGAGCAACAGAAGACTTCTGTGTTTCCTTTTTTCTAACATATGCCTCATGTTCTTTGACGCGAAATTTTAAGGCTCTCTTAGTTTGGCCAATGTAAATTAAACCACACTGGCAAGGAATCCTATAAATACCCCAGGAATTCATATCCGGAATGGGGTCCTTGTGTATAGAAGTTGGCATTTTATTGATGGGAGAATAAACAACCCGAAAGTTAAATTTCTGCAAAATATGTGCAACTTTATAGCTAATTGATGGAAAGAAGGGAATGACAACAGAATTTTTATAATCTCCTAAAATAAGAGTGTGGCTTTTAGTGTGTTGAGATGAAAATTTTTTAACTGCTTGATTAATAATGTTGGCTGAAAAGCCCCTGTCAATAGCTATTGCTTTTAAATAATTTAGTTCTTCATCAAGGGCTAGTTTGGAGGAGCAAACTTGAAGAGCACGGAAAACATAGCAATAAAATGAAGCTAACTTTTGTTTAGTCGGATGACATGATTTAAAGTGTGGTGGAAGGCAAACCGATGAAGGTTTACGGTAAACTGTAGTACTGAAGTTGGATGTGTTACGTGTGACCAGAATGTCGAGAAACGGAAGAGAGTTGCAAGTCTCAAGTTCAAAAGTGAACTGAATAGCAGGATCAATAGAATTCATTGTTGAAAGAACTTTATTTAAATCATCTTTATTACCTTCAAACAGGGTAAAAGTATCGTCTACGAAGCGGAACCATGCCGGGAAGTTTAAAGTTTCAAACAATTTTGATTCATAGTAATGCATGTAGATATCAGCCAGGATGGGACTGAGGGGGCTTCCCATGGCTAATCCCTCAGTTTGCTTGTAATATTTATTTTGGAAAACAAAATGTGTTTGTTTCAAACAGAGTTGAGTGAGAGAAATTAGCTCATCAATTTCGATGCAAGAGAAATGAAATTCGCGAAGTCTGGTTTCTAGACATCTTAATGCACCCTCCACTGGGACATTGGTCAATAATGATTTTACATCAAAAGAAACCTTGAGTAAATTACTAGGAGAAATGTTTTTAACCTTTTTTACAAACTCTATTGAATTTTTTATGGTGTAAATGTTATTGTCTAATAGAGTGGAAAATCTAGAAACTAAATATTTAGCTAATGGATACGAGGCAGTACCTAAATTTGATACAATAGGGCGGAAAGGAATACCACTTTTATGAATTTTGGGAAGAGCATATAATCTGGCACAATTCGCAACAGATGGGATAAGCGAATGTTTTAAGTTGCTTGAAATGATTTGCGAAGATTTGATCGCAGTTTTTATTTTGGATAAGTCCGAAGGTGAAGGATCTTTAGGGATCGGATTATATGGTCCTTCGTTTAAGAGTTTAGTGACACCATCGATGTAAGTGTTCTTATCCATGACGACTATCAGGCCACCTTTGTCGGCCTTTGAAATGATAATATCCGGGTTAGAATGAATTTCACGCATTGTAGCTCTTTCTCTCGCAGTTAGATTTGGTTTCAAAGGTTTATTATTGAATTTCACATTATGAGCGATAAGATGCCTAATCATTTCTTTCTGTGAATCTGAAACTTTACTGAACTTGAAAGCTTTTTCGATAGGAGCCAAAATCTTTGGAATCGAGGGTTTACAGGTTTGTGAGAAGTTAAAATTATATTTTAGAATTCTCTCTTGTTCTTCTGAAAGACTAACATTAGAAATATTAACTATTGGCTTGATGTTTACAATGGGAAGATTTTTTGAACTACTTGAACTGGAAGACTGTAAAAGAAGTTTTTCGAATTTAACTGCAAGGGTGTTTTTTATGACGGTTAACTGCATTCTCCGTTCTAGACCAAGACTTTTGTTCAAGGGCAGTGAATTTTGGATATGATTTAGCGAGTTCCAGATGAAGCTTATAGAGTTCATGTTCAATTTTGGACAATTGTTGACGTGTATCCCTTATCACGGACCGAAGTAAGACAAGCTTGCAATTTAACAGAATTCTTGAAACGCGACTCGAAGGTTTTTGATTAGATTAGATTTGAATAAAATTGGGGATCAATTTTTTACATTTACATTTAAGTAAAAATTCAAGATTATTCAGGAATTTTTGCCGTTTCAGGCGTAATTTAGTGAAACGATTAACGGATGAAGGCATGATAAACAATGCAAAAAATCAAATTAAATTAACTGAGCAATAATAAAGTACACACAAAACAGCAGAAAAATCCCTCACTGAAATGAATAGAAAACAAAACGTTTGTAAGCAAAATGCATGAAATCAGACAAGCAAAGCACAATATCCAAATGTACAAAACATAAAAATAACTTGAAAATTGCAAAAATGTACTCACCGAAACTCCTACAATCACAAAATGGCGGCCACACCACGTGCAAAAAAGAAAGCAAAATGTAAGCCTGTTTGGGGCTTCTATAATTAAGACACAATAACACGCCGAATAAATCATTATCATTTCAAAGATATTATCATTTCAAAGGCCGACAAAGGTGGCCAGATAGTCGTCATGGATAAGAACACTTACATCGATGGTGTCACTAAACTCTTAAACGAAGGACCATATAATCCGATCGCTAAAGATCCTTCACCTTCGGACTTATCCAAAATAAAAACTGCGATCAAATCTTCGCAAATCATTTCAAGCAACTTAAAACATTCGCTTATCCCATCTGTTGCGAATTGTGCCAGATTATATGCTCTTCCCAAAATTCATAAAAGTGGTATTCCTTTCCGCCCTATTGTATCAAATTTAGGTACTGCCTCGTATCCATTAGCTAAATATTTAGTTTCTAGATTTTCCACTCTATTAGACAATAACATTTACACCATAAAAAATTCAATAGAGTTTGTAAAAAAGGTTAAAAACATTTCTCCTAGTAATTTACTCATGGTTTCTTTTGATGTAAAATCATTATTGACCAATGTCCCAGTGGAGGGTGCATTAAGATGTCTAGAAACCAGACTTCGCGAATTTCATTTCTCTTGCATCGAAATTGATGAGCTAATTTCTCTCACTCAACTCTGTTTGAAACAAACACATTTTGTTTTCCAAAATAAATATTACAAGCAAACTGAGGGATTAGCCATGGGAAGCCCCCTCAGTCCCATCCTGGCTGATATCTACATGCATTACTATGAATCAAAATTGTTTGAAACTTTAAACTTCCCGGCATGGTTCCGCTTCGTAGACGATACTTTTACCCTGTTTGAAGGTAATAAAGATGATTTAAATAAAGTTCTTTCAACAATGAATTCTATTGATCCTGCTATTCAGTTCACTTTTGAACTTGAGACTTGCAACTCTCTTCCGTTTCTCGACATTCTGGTCACACGTAACACATCCAACTTCAGTACTACAGTTTACCGTAAACCTTCATCGGTTTGCCTTCCACCACACTTTAAATCATGTCATCCGACTAAACAAAAGTTAGCTTCATTTTATTGCTATGTTTTCCGTGCTCTTCAAGTTTGCTCCTCCAAACTAGCCCTTGATGAAGAACTAAATTATTTAAAAGCAATAGCTATTGACAGGGGCTTTTCAGCCAACATTATTAATCAAGCAGTTAAAAAATTTTCATCTCAACACACTAAAAGCCACACTCTTATTTTAGGAGATTATAAAAATTCTGTTGTCATTCCCTTCTTTCCATCAATTAGCTATAAAGTTGCACATATTTTGCAGAAATTTAACTTTCGGGTTGTTTATTCTCCCATCAATAAAATGCCAACTTCTATACTGAAGGACCCCATTCCGGATATGAATTCCTGGGGGTATTTATAGGATTCCTTGCCAGTGTGGTTTAATTTACAGTGGCCAAACTAAGAGAGCCTTAAAATTTCGCGTCAAAGAACATGAGGCATATGTTAGAAAAAAGGAAACACAGAAGTCTTCTGTTGCTCAACATTGTTGGTCCGAAAATCACACTTTCAATTTTTCTGCTGCCAAAATTATTCAAAAAAACATCTTCCATTGGAGAACTGGATATTCTAGACGCATTTCACATTCATAAAAATCTTTCTGTTCTAGTTAACGATCCTAATTCCAATCCAAATTTGCCTTCGGGTTTTAGAGAAATTATGTTTTATTTCTGGTTTCGCCAACAGATGGCGCCACTTGCTTATTCTTGTCCAGGCTTTCTTATCTTATCGAATCATTATTTCCTATCTTGTTCATTTGCGGTTTTGCAGCTGAAGATGATGGTTCGGTAAAACCATCGAAACTAGTCCTGTGAAAATTTTGTAAACATAACGCTGATTTTTGTTGTTTGACTTCTGAATTAGTATTTATTCTCCGTGTTATTGTGTCTTCATTAATGCTCTTATAGGTAAACGTTCATTTTGTAAAAAATTCTATTTTTCATTCAATAACTGCTCTAAAACGGAAATTCCTAACCCACCGGGCGGCTCGCATTCAAATCTATTTACGTCTCGAAAACTGCAGTATGCAGTAAAATTTAACCATGTTTACAATTTTTTTTTCACTTGGAGTGAACCAAAATTGTCCTGAAAACGGCTTTTGTTAGATTTTCTTCCCCCCTCCTTGTAGGGCGATCAACAAGTCGTTTCACTTAAGTGATGGCTTCCTACTGTCCTTTGATTACAGCCTAGAGGCGATTAAGCAGATGGGCTGCTTTTGCCCTTACGGAGGTAGGAACATGTTTTGTGTCCATGCTTTGGTTAGACGAGAAAAGATATTTTTTTCTGGAAATCCAAAACAGAAAAGGAAGTTTTGTATTGCATTGTTACTAATTTTGTGCATATTTCTAATCTTAATTGCTTATCAGAGCCGTGCAAAGGTATTTTTTCACCTGAGGCAGAGAGGACAATGCGCGTCCATATAAATATTAAAATAGCTACACTTGTATTAAGCAAAAGTAATTGTATTAAATCAAAATGTCATAACTCTTATAGCATAATTATACCATAATTCTTAAAGTATTTTTTAATCGTAGTTTTATAAATTCAGAGAAATAATGTAGCCAATTATTTATAATTTTCAAATGAAAACGTTAAAAAATTCGTTTTTGATAAATAAGAAATAACACTGAAATGTATATTGCATTAATTTCCAGGTTCCCTTGCAATTTTTTTGGTTTGTTTTATTGATTTAAGTTTGACGAAGCTTATTTCCCCTAATAATTAAAGTAATTTTCGAAAGCGTATAGCCAATTTGGCGCCTCTTCTAGTGATTCACATGAGCCCGGCTTTGTTGCTTTTTAAGTATAAATGTTATTAATTTTTATTGCGTTTCGGTATTTTAATGTACGTTTATAGAATGTTAATTTGTTTTTATATGCATATTTCAGTAATATAATCTTACGACTAGTGAGACAGTGTAGTTTAACTAATTTTCTGCTTTTGATTCATGTTATCGAGCTTTAACGCTAAGAAAAAATTTATAAAAGGCTTAAAATACCTAATTCCTATTGAAAGCTACATGTAATTGTTAATTAAATTACTATTAAAATAACAAACACATGCTCAGTGTCAGTCATTTCGACATAATGTTTGTAGTTCATTTTACCACAAATTTATTTCGTTTATCTTGTTTCATATTTATAAAAGGGGAGTTTACCTTCATCGCATTTATTGGTTGATTGAATATTTTGAAACAAATTTCAGTCATAATAACCTTATTAAAAATTTTCTACATATAGACAAGTTGTCACAGATACCTCTCAGTTTCCGAACTAAATTACATGGTTCTGAAATTCGGTGCATTTTCATATGATTATTTTTGACAGAAAGAGTTAACTTACGTAAATCACAAAAGAACATTGTTTTAATTCTTAATTAATTATAGCACTTGTATTAAATTGCTAAAATTCATTGTTAGGAAAATCTTGCTTTAAAAAATTAGACACTTTTACCTTTCAAAGTGGAATTTTTGTGGTTTTCTCTGTGCATAATGTGGGCGCGAGTAAGTTTTTCTTAGAATGTCCTCCACGGAGGCATTCCTTCCTCTAGGCAGATAGCTCTCTCTTGCTTTGAAGGAAAAATAAAGCAAACCAAAACAAAAGCTTCAAAATTGGTGTTTAAAATTTTTTTGTTTTCAAATACGCAAATTACTTAGAGATCTCAATTCACATTATCAAATGTTATTAGTTAAATAAATAAAAGCAAGCAGAGGATTTCCATTTAAATTGTTTGTTTTAAAATAAAAAATAAGAACAGTCAGTTTTGAATAAATCTTGTCAACATCAAGCAGGGACAGAAACATGCCAATGTAAAATTTAATATTAGGCCAAAAAGAAACGCTTTGACGTAGATTTTGGATAAAACTTAATCAAATTCGCAGGTAGTCAGAGACAGGCCTTTCTTCAGTAGAGAGAAAAAAATGTTTCTGAAGTATTTGTGTATTTATTACATAAATGTTTTAATGCTTCCATAGCACTGCTAATCGATAAAATTTATTTGATGAAAAGTAGGAAGTTTGTTTTTAAAATTCCGATTTTTCAACCTTTTCCAGTGACATATGTGGCATCGAAAAGCACGTCTGGCCAGGAGGCAGATTAATGGCTGAAAAATTCTTAGAATTTAAAGAGGCATCGAACAAGAAAATTTAGGGATGGCGAAATTCTAAGAATTTGGCACTTGACAACGGCAAAAGTTTTAGAATGTAGAGAGCTACATAATTTAGGCAGGGCAAAATATTTTAAATTTATAGAACATCGGTCAGTAGAATTAAGATCCCACAGCGATTGCACTGAGAAACAAATCTACCTGCTTCTCGATTATGCGGATGGACGCAGATTAACTTCCGAAAGCTCAGTGAAAGCAAGAGCTATACACAATGCAGCTATTTACGATTTCTGCTATAATAAACTGAAATTTAATATAATAATTTAACACTATATATCAGTTTACGAAAACATGATGATACTTTTGAGAAATTTTCTTTAATTCCCCAGTACACTAAAAAAAAAAAAGTACAATAGATTATATAATGATATTACTAACAAAATGATGCCGATGACGCATTTAATTTTTATCTTTTTATTAATCTAAATAAATATGTCATAGAGTTTTCCATAACTTATAGTTTTGCAAATTAAAAATGTTCAATAATATAATATGTGATTATGGTATTATTGGTATGGTACTATTCAAGGCAAAGCACACGAGGGTTATCTGCCTAAATGGACGGATGCCTTCGTGGAGGACTTTCTAAGGGAAACTGGCTCGTATACTATAATGTACTATAATGAATGCTACTAGCTAGCATTCATTATAGTACATTCATTATATTCATATAGCTACTAGCTAGCATTCATTATAGTACAAAAACTAATATAGCTTGTCAATATCAACACATTTTTATCTTCAATAAAATCCACTAATTCGATTGATGCTGTAAAAATTACAATTTAATACTTTAGCCAATTATTCTCATTATAGTGATTTAAATTCGATTTTAGGCAACATATGCATTCTTTCAGAAAACGCGATATATTGAGCACCGCTGTTACAAGTAAATACTGTACATTCAACCATTTCATAATATGTAAATGTAGCATAACTTCTTTTCGAGTGCTTGCATTGAGAGTCTCCTTCAAGTATACCTTAATGGAACTTTATTTCATGAAAATTTAGAAGTATTATAAAAGCCTCAGAATTATTTCCATTGCAAACATTTATGAATTATGCAGAAAAATATATAAGAAAAACATCAATGAGAAGCTATTATCGAATATACATTTCATGACAGTAGTAAAACATTTTTTCAGTACCGACAGTGTTAAAAAGCTCAATATTGTGATAAGCTAAATAAAATAAAACGGTATTAAAAGTTTAATATTGTGATAAGTATACTAATCTATAACACTCATTTGATATTTTTGCCATTAGGAACTATAATGTAATTCTAACCGTTAAAGTAACATTGTATTTGTATTAACTATAATTGTAATTGTAATTTCAATTAAATTTATCAGTACTCGTCGCACCTTGAGGGAGACGCATTATTATTATTTTTTTTCTATTATATAAAATACTGTCCTCAGAAAAAAATGTCTCTAGACATGATTCTGTCTCCAAAATTAATGGATGAGGTGAACAGAAATAATCTTGGAACAGCCTTCGGGCAAGTGCTGCGGGTATGCGAAATGTAAGACTGTAATAAAACTTCGACCATCCTGGAGACTACACTTTCTTAGAATATTGCCATTCGACAAATTATAAGACCTTCCATTTATCTTTAAAGTTTAAGCTATCTGTTATTGACTGAGAAAAGCTGGTAATTAATTGTAGTTACTTTGTAGTTAAAACTACAACTAATGCAGTTATAACTGTAATTGTGCCGCCCAGATGGTACAGTGGTTAGGGAGGCCAGACTGCGATACCGAAGGGCCTGGGTTCAAATCCCGGAGAAGGCATGGCTTTAACTGTTCGTCCTTTCATAGGAGGCGATGGTGGCCCACATATTAGATGCCTCCATAATAAAGTGACTGCAACTTCTGGCCTTGTATAGACTAATGGACTGTGTTGCACTGTAACTGTTCCCAAGCTGCCATTGGGGAAAAAATAAAATAATAATAATTGTAATACAATGATTGTTCGAATTACAATATAAATTCAAAAGCAATTAGATTTTTTGCTCAGCAGAGTAATAAGTCGTCTTTTGAATACTACAAGTTTAAATCGGATGCCCATTTTGGCAAACAATCTAAATGTTTAGATAGCTCCGTGGATTTCCTTATGTGTAACATGAATACAAATCATTTTATTTTAGAAAGTTCTCTATGAGTACATCATTCTTCTTAAACGTTTCGTTGCATTCAATTAAATAAAGATCTTTTCCTGCTTTTATTAACGGGTGATGTGAACATGAGCCAGTTTCCCTTAGAAAGTTCTCCATAGAAGCATCTTTGCAGTCTTTACCGTAATCCAAATAATATGACAATCACAGGTGCATAAGAAAATTGCACTTTTATTTGTTCTTACGTGAAACAATGATGGAAAATAGTTCATGCAAGTACTTTCACTTGTAACTGAATAATGCATTTTAACTATTTATGGAAAATGTGTGTTATGTTGAATAAAAGACCAATTCGTAATTTTTTTTTCCAATGGCAGGGAGTAGCCGTTTATAGACATTGATCACTACTAAGGCCGGTCATGTTATTAAGGAGGGAACTAATACGTTGGCCACCGTTGCCACCTATGAAGAGGACGAACAAATTACATTCATGCCCTATCCGGGATTCGAACCCAGGCTCTTCGGTACGGCAACCAGAGTCACGAACCGCTTTACTGTCTGGGCGGTAATTCATAATAAATGGATTTAGTAAAATGTCTAATACACACAGCAATTAAGCATACTGATTGCTGATCAGAATCCTTTTTTACCAGCTAAAGCAATAGGTTGGACAAGCGTCCCGTAGCAAATCCTTTGCGGAAACATCCCTTTGCACTGGCATAAACTCTTTGCTTGCTTTCCCTTAATCTTGTAATTTAAGTTCACATGTATATCGAAGATCATAAACATACATATTTGCTTACTAACGTTATGTGCATTTCGGTCTATATAAAATATTTCCTTTAAATAAACTCCTATTTATGCTGGTACCACAAACTACAATATATGTAAGATGATTCAGAAGACATGACAGAAAATATTAATATTTTTCTTATAGGTGATTATCCCATTGTATTATTTAAAAACTCATTATCCAAAACGCAGAAACATTTCGAATATAATATTATTGACTGTAATTTTCAAACATTATCACGATTTCCTTAGCCTATGTCACTGAAATTATAAGGGGCAGTTGTTTTTCTGATTAAATAGTTACAATCATCTGCTGCGCAATTTTAATTAAGAGGTCATTACAATTGCATTGTAATTTTTATTAGATAATATAATTACAGTTATACCGTTAACTCAATTAGATTTCACAATTAAAATGCAATTATAATTAAAATGCATTTGAGTAAATTGTATATATAATTAAAAATTGTTACATTGTAATTACAAGATAATTGCATAATATTATTCCAATTACTATGTGTTTTCAATTGCATTCTGCAATTACATTTGCAATTAAGATCATGATTTTCCTGGGCTACGTAACTGCTTTTATCAGAAACAATTGCTATCCTAATTACATTATTATAATTACTTACTGGAGATACAATGACAGTGTAATTGTAATTATATTATATGTTTGCAGTTGCATTGAATATGAAATTGGTTTCACAAATATAGAGTAATCGTAATTTAAATGAAATTACGTAAATTGTAATTGTAATTAAAAAAACAGCTATTTTTTAACTATAACTACTTAGTAATTGCATAATTTTATTACAATTGCATACTACAATTAGAATTACAATTATGATCATAATTTCACTATGTTAGGTAATTCTAATTATCAGAGACAATTACTTTCCTAATTACGTAGTTATAATTAACTACTGCAATTGCAGTTAAAATTACGTTGTAATTAGCTAATATTAAAGTAGTTGTGATTAGATTCAATAAAATTTGTAATTGTAATTAGATTATATAATTTTAATGTTTGTGATTATCATTGCATTGTAATTGTAAGACTTAAGAATTAAAATGCAATTACATACATTATTGTTGCATTTAAAAAGTACTTATTTTCTAATTGTAATTGCGAAGCTAATTACAATTGCAATATAATTGAAATCACATATTTCAAAATATTGTTGCAGTTTCTTGCAATTTTAATTCTAATTCCAATTACATTTTGCAAAACTGCATCTAAAATTTGGAGAATAATTAGGCTGTAAAATGAAAATTCTCTTTACAAACATAAACATTTAAGTTTACTATAGCTGGTATAAGCACAGAACAGCTGGAAGTTTTGAACGAGCTATTTATTCCGAGCTGTCCGTCTAATTAACCCCGGTTGTGGGGGAGCTGGTAGTAGACAGCTTCCTGAGCCTCGTAGTAGACAGCCCTACCTTGAATTCTACGGAGCATCTTTCCAAATTAGTATATCTTACTATTGAGGAATGTAGAGGATTGAAGTTTTATAGTCTATTCACTCGGTTTTGCATGTTCAGAATGTCTGTTATGATGGTCGTATGAAATGTCGTCGCCTGGTATGATGTCAGAATGTCGTCTGTTGTGATCGTTCCGTATGTAAGCATATGATTGATCTTATTATTTATACCCGTTCCTAGGGATAAATACATAATTAAGGAAATATTCAAAACCTAACGATAAAACACATTTGCCCCTAGCGAATAGATAGTTTCCTCTCCTCAATTATCTCGCGCAGAGAAAAATTATCACCTGTCAGTTTACATTAAGAGCAGAGAGGGGAGGGCACTCTGAGACAGGCCGTATATATGCTGCTTTGCCGTTTCGGGCCAAAATATAAGTTTACGTATATATGCTGCCTTGCCGCCATGAGGACCAAAATATTTGGACGCATATATATTGCCTTGCCGCTATAAGAGCCATTATTTTCGAACGCATATATACGGCCTTGCCGCCTGGAGGGTTAACATTAGACAGTGTCAAGTGCATACCGAGAATGCACGGATGGCGGGAAAACGAACTAGCGATGGGGCAAAGTGCAAAGCACAGTTAACTTAGAATAATCGTCGAGTGAGACGTCTCAGCCGTATTGTACACTGTCAACGAAGTAAACAATAGCTCAAATTACCCCCTAGCTGAAGCAGGCGACAGTCGTACAGTCAGTAATAGGATCGTGTATCGCTCCCTTCAATGGCCTTCGGAAGCCGTAGACACACGAGAGTACCTTTCCTAAATACATGCCATCGAGTTGCCATTCTTACCTGGGCAGGAAAATATAGAGAATAGACACTAGTGGAGTTGAAATGTGTAGGAGCGATGAGTCTCGATCCGTCTAATTAACCCCGGTTGTGAGGGAGCTGGTAGTAGACAGCTTCCTGAGCCTCGTAGTAGACAGCCCTGCCTTGAATTCTACTGAGCATCTTTCCAAATTAGTATATCTTATTATTGAGGAATGTAGAGGATTGAAGTTTTATAGTCTATTCACTCGGTTTTGCATGTTCAGAATGTCTGTTATGATGGTCGTATGAAATGTCGTCGCCTGGTATGATGTCAGAATGTCGTCTGTTGTGATCGTTCCGTATGTAAGCATATGATTGATCTTATTATTTATAGCCCTTCCTAGGGATAAATACATTACCTCTAATGATATATAGGTCATAGGGCTTCGCTTATTTAATAGGAACATGACCCTGAAATCTTTACCTATCCATATCTGTCCTTAGTGGGTATCATAAAAGTAAAAAATAAATCCAAATGATGGAACAAACCTGTGCACTTGAAATTCTGAATCACATACAATGTGGCAATATGTAACAGTGGCAAAACTTAGGTAAAATAGCGATTTAAATATATCTGAAGCATAACTTTCAAATCGTAAAAGCAAATTAGCACATCTGTAGTATAAAAACTTTGGCATATCGTTCTCCTCGTAGGTGCTACAGCTGTAGCGTCTTCCTACTTCCGTGTCTTGAAGCTAACGGAATAGCGTAGGGGTAGTTGTTGAGGCATACAAAAGGAGTGGGCGAAGCATAGTTGTACAGACCAGTTGTCGAAATTTTTAATACATAATACACATCAAAGTGCTGCCCCAGAGGGCGCAAGATCCATATCGATTTGCCAGCACTAATTAAGGAAATATAATAAAGAATAAATAATGAAAAGTAGGAAAAACACTATATACACTATGCACATCGATCACAAAAACTCATTTTGGTGTATTGTTTTGCTAATTATGTAACGTAAGTTCACGTTACGCTAACCAGTTGATTTTATCTTAAAGAGTGGATATTAAATAATTAAAAATATTTTGATATATTTCTGTATTGTGTATATATTTAGATGAATTTTTACCCAGCCGAAGGTTGATGAAGCCATTTTCATGAGAGTGTATGGATAACATAATTTCTGTGCTTTAAAATAATAGGCCAAATAAAAATACATGTTTTGAAAGTACTTTTTTTATTGATAAATATCTTCTCCATAGTATTCACGTATTTCCGTTCTAATAATAATAATCTCTGGTTATATATAAGTATTACGTTTATGTTTTGTATAGCAAGAAGACCCCCCAAAAAGAATTATTTATTTGAATATGTATGGCAGCGGTAGTTTAGCATTGGTTCGTTTTCCAATTTTCGGCTTACACTTTTATCCAAAAAATAGCAAAAATCAGAGATATTAATTAAAAATTCTTAAAACGGTAATTTTCGCCCTCATTTTTCCGAATGGCAACAGGGATACAACAGCAACAATGGCCTCGTGCCATTATTGCTGATGTAATGAAAGAGAATTATCGATTTTATCAAAGACAAATGAATAAAACAAAAATTAAAAAAATATAATTTGAAACCTCATTCAAATTTTGGAAACCTCGTTTCGAGGTGCACTGCCTCTTGTCTAGATGCACCTATGTAGCAAATTCGTAGCCCTGGGTCTATTAGCTTACACGCAGCCCAAACGAAAGACAGACACATAGAATCTTCCTTCTATTATGAGTTATATATCAGAATACCTTTCATTGTTACATATTCAAGGAATCCTTTTAATAGCGTTTGAAACAATGAATTTACCAATAATTGTTTTAGGCTTTTGTTGAATTACAACAAAGTTAATGTATATATTTTTAACAATGCTTATAAACCATAATCATTAGAGATACCGAATCTAGTGGTGCTAAAAACTTACGTGTGGAGCTTATTTGCTTAAACATGTTATTTTTAATGCTGAAATCGAATTGGAACCATTTTTAGAAATGGAGTTCTTTTTTTTCACAGTATTGTGTTACGTTTTTATACCAACACCGTTTATCGACAGCCTATTGGGCATACTTATTTGTTTTGCGACTGTGTTTCTTTTGTTTCCTGCAAGAGAAGAGAAAACTCGGATAAATAATCATGAAAACTCTATTAACCGTAATGAACACCGGAAGTTTAACACCGGAAAGAAGGTACTTAATTTAGATTTCCTTGATTCATATGATGATATTAATGAATTTAATGATGATTCCTTTGATGTAGATATAAACAGTGACACGGATCTCCTCGAAGTTAATAACGAAGCTTTTGATAATAATCTTCTTAATTTTCATATTGATAGTGATACTGACCACATCCACCATTTTGCCAAAGATTTCGATAATAATCCTTATGATGTGCACAATATCAGCCATGAAAACAAATTTAATTACCTCCAACATGAAACAGAAAAGGATTTTGATTTTCCAAAACCTGATAACTCAAGTCATCAAATAGGCACGAATAGCAGTATAACCATGTTGAACCAAGAAGAATGCAGTTTGAATGCCTGTTTTAAATCATTGGATGCTGAATGCATTGTATCGCATAACGATCTGAGCAAAAACTGACATCGATTCTGGTAAACTCCTTAACACAAATAATGAACAAGGAATGAATGGCAAATTGGATCAAATAGACAGAACAAAACTCAAACCAATTCAAGATTCTCAAGAACACCCTGTTGTTGCCGTCTTTGGTACCGTCCCTGTTATCTATATTGATGACGAATACACTCAACATCCTTCTTCAACTCATAGCAAGCGTTTCAAAATTTCAAACCTAAGAAAACCATTACTAAAATATTTCTGCTTTAAAAAATTTAAAATAAACAAAGGACTTATAGCATATTAACGAGATCTCAGATAGGTTTATACAATTTCAATTCATCTTCGTCAAAAATTTGTTTGCCATGACACCAATCCCTTCTACCAATCATAGCAAGCGTTTCAAAATTTCAAACCTAAGAAAACCATTACTAAAATATATCTGCTTTAAAAAATTTAAAATAAACAAAGGACTCATAGCATATTATCGAGATCTCAGATAAGTTTCCACAATTTCAATTCATATTGGTCAAAAATTTGTTTGCCATGACACCAATCCCTTCTACCAATCATAGCAAGCGTTTAAAAATTTCAAACCTAAGAAAACCATTAGTAAAATATTTCTGCTTTAAAAAATTAAAAATAAACCAAGGACTTATAGCATATTATCGAGATCTCAGACAAGTTTACACAATTTCAATTCATATTCGTCAAAAATTCGTTTGCCATGACACCAATCTCATTGACTGACCAGTGACTGCCTAAAAATTGGACATTGACTGAGCAATGACGGATTAAGTGACGATCTCATGGACTGACCACTGGTAGACTAAAAGTTGGACATTCACTGAACAGGGACCGAGAAAGGGAACATCTCCTTGCCTGACCAGTGACTGAATAAAAATTGGACATTGACTGAAAAATAACTGACTAAGTGACGATCTCATTGACTGAGCATTGGATTTGGACGGAAAAAATTGGCTTATTCGATAAGAGAGAGGAACGATGTTTTCAGTCCAATCGATTTCGCTACAGCTGAAATGCAAACAGAAAGTCAGTTTAAAATTCTTTTTTGCAGCTACATTTCAGAAATTTAAAATAAAAATAAAATTATATCTTAACCTGAAATTAAAATGATTATTTGCAGTTAAATGTTATTGCTAAATTACTTTTTGTGTTCTTAAATTAATTTACTAGTTTACACACCATATTCAGTTATGATTTACCAATATGCTCTATTTTTATCTATAACTTCTCATTGAATTAAGGAAAGCTCTAGCTATTATTGAAATTTTTCTTAGGCATATTTTCCCTTGTTGTCTGTGCTCCCAATTCGAAGTGACCGTCAGCCACTTCCTTTTTGTTTTTCGTAAGTGATTTGTCGGTATTTCGCATAAAAAATCTCCAGATTATCATTAAAACACGAATAAGGATGTTATTTTTTATTTTAGATTTTTTTCTCTCCGTGGCCTTCATGTCAAAACGTACTAGAAATAATAAATGAGAATATATTGCTTTCTTTTCAAACGAAGTATTTTCAATATGTGTTCCATAGCAATATGCTCTGTCATTAAGATTGCGAAGAGTTTTACCCTGTTTCATTCCTCGCCAACGTGCTGGCTGCATGGTAGGCTTCGGCAGTTTCCGTTATCTCAACGTATATGAGGCAATTTCCCTTAGAACGTTCTCCGCAAAGCCCTACCTCGCGCCAGGTACGTAACCATCCTTTTCTTTGCCTTTTTCAAATAACCTGACTTTTACTCAAACAAATCAGTCACGACATGAAATTTGGAAGAAATGGATTTAAATTATTTTTTATAAAAATGTCTCGATTGGATATATACTGGATGTTAAAGAATTTACAAACCCAGAGATACAGGAAAAACAAATATTAAACTGAAAGCTTTCATACTTTCTATTACGCGCAAAGGGATCATTTTTTTCATTTGCACACATACACATTTGATCAGAATTCGGGCTAATATCCCTCTGGGTTAAAAATATTTAAAAACAGCGTATTTTATAAATTACAAAATGAAATTTTCATATATTTGAATAAATATTTATTAATAAAAGGCATTATTATGAGGCATTATTAATAAAAATGAGAATAAAGGAATATTGATGACGAATACACTCAACATCCTTCTTCGACTCATAGCAAGCGTTTCAAAATTTCAAACCTAAGAAAACCATTAGTAAAATATTTCTGCTTTAAAAAATTAAAAATAAACCTCTGACTGAACGTTTGAATATTCCTCAAACTGAACGTTTGAATAATCCTCAAACGTTCAGTCTGAAATTTAAAATTCAACAAACCTATCGCAAACAACTGAGTACAGGGGGTGTTCAGGTACTTTTTAAGGATTTTGCAAAGATTTAGATATATAAACACATCTTATAATCTCATTTTCTAATATATTCCGTCTGAGAGTCCTTTTGTTGAACCATCATATTACATCATGATTTCCAAGAGAAAAGCCTTTTCCTGAAAACATCAAGGTTGATTTTATGCCACTTCTACCTCAAAATGTTCCACAGTCCATCCAATGTTTGGGTATGCCACGTATAAAGAGCTTGTTTTAAACGTACAAGTGCACATTAATCCATGGGAGACACATCAGGAGATTTCGAGGATATGCAACTAGAGGGTACAGCTTTAATTCCGGTTTCATATCTTATTTTTTCAAACCATAAAGCAGTAGATTTAGAGGTATGAATTGTAGCCTTGACCTGATGGAACTTAATACATTCAAGATCTTTTGGATAAAGAGATGACATTTCGTCTTTTAATATAGGTGTTTAAAGTTTTTTCTGACTGTAATCCGAATTAATTTTGATATTTGTTTCTACATTCTTTACTTTAAGTTTCTCGTTATAAAAGAATCCAGTAAGAACAATAAAACCTTTAGAAAAATTGTCCTTAATTTTTCTGAACCAATATACTGTGTCTTTTTCTCCTCTTTTTTGGTAGTAAATTAATCTTTTTCTATTGCAATCGTTATACGTATGTCCAAGCTTCATGTGTTGTAACTACACTGAAGTGCCACTAAATTAGGGATAGACATGGCTATGGAAATTGAATAGCGCTGCGCCGCATCTGGGCTTACGTGAGGAAGTTGTGCTAAATGCACGTAAAGCTAGCACTGTGGTTGTTGATAATCAGTGGTTTCACATACCAGTATAGGTAAACTTTATGACATAGACAGCTTCAATATCGGGCAGATAGTAGTCACTCGTCGCATGGGAAATACAATTTCCAAAATCCTCAGCGGGACAGCATTTTAACATAAGACAGTGTCAAGTGCATACCGAGAATGCACGGATGGCGGGAAAACGAACTAGCGATGGGGCAAAGTGCAAAGCACAGTTAACTTAGAATAATCGTCGAGTGAGACGTCTCAGCCGTATTGTACACTGTCAACGAAGTAAACAATAGCTCAAATTACCCCCTAGTTGAAGCAGGCGACAGTCGTACAGTCAGTAATAAGATCGTGTATCGCTCCCTTCAATGGCCTTCGGAAGCCGTAGACACACGAGAGTACCTTTCCTAAATACATGCCATCGAGTTGCCATTCTTACCTGGGCAGGAAAATATAGAGAATAGACACTAGTGGAGTTGAAATGTGTAGGAGCGATGAGTCTCGATCCGTCTAATTAACCCCGGTTGTGGGGGAGCTGGTAGTAGACAGCTTCCTGAGCCTCGTAGTAGACAGCCCTGCCTTGAATTCTACTGAGCATCTTTCCAAATTAGTATATCTTATTATTGAGGAATGTAGAGGATTGAAGTTTTATAGTCTATTCACTCGGTTTTGCATGTTCAGAATGTCTGTTATGATGGTCCTATGAAATGTCGTCGCCTGGTATGATGTCAGAATGTCGTCTGTTGTGATCGTTCCGTATGTAAGCATATGATTGATCTTATTATTTATAGCCCTTCTTAGGGATAAATACATTACCTCTAATGATATATAGGTCATAGGGCTTCGCTTATTTAATAGGAACATGACCCTGAAATCTTTACCTATCCATATCTGTCATTAGTGGGTATCATAAAAGTGAAAAATAAATCCAAATGATGGAACAAACCTGTGCACTTGAAGTTCTGAATCACATACAATGTGGCAATATGCAACAGTGGCAAAACTTAGGTAAAATAGCGATTTAAATATATCTGAAGCATAACTTTCAAATCGTAAAAGCAAATTAGCACATCTGTAGTATAAAAACTTTGGCATATCGTTCTCCTCGTAGGTGCTACAGCTGTAGCGTCTTCCTACTTCCGTGTCTTGAAGCTAACGGAATAGCGTAGGGGTAGTTGTTGAGGCATACAAAAGGAGTGGGCGAAGCATAGTTGTACAGACCACTTGTCGAAATTTTTAATACATAATACACATCAAAGTGCTGCCCCAGAGGGCGCAAGATCCATATCGATTTGCCAGCACTAATTAAGGAAATATAATAAAGAATAAATAATGAAAAGTAGGAAAAACACTATATACACTATGCACATCGATCACCAAAACTCATTTTGGTGTATTGTTCTTGCTAATTATGTAACGTAAGTTAACGTTACGCTAACCAGTTGATTTTATCTTAAAGAGGTGGATATTAAAGAATTAAAAATATTTTGATATATTTCTGTATTGTGTATATATTTAGATGAATTTTTACCCAGCCGAAGGTTGATGAAGCCATTTTCATGAGAGTGTATGGATAACATAATTTCTGTGCTTTAAAATAATAGGCCAAAGAAAAATACATGTTTTGAAAGTACTTTTTTTATTGATAAATATTTTCTCCATAGTATTCACGTATTTTCGTTCTAATAATAATAATCTCTGGTTATATATAAGTATTACGTTTATGTTTTGTATAGCAAGAAGCCCCCCCAAAAAGAATTATTTATTTGAATATGTATGGCAGCGGTAGTTTAGCATTGGTTCGTTTTCCAATTTTCCGCTTACACTTTTATCCAAAAAATAGCAAAATCAGAGATATTAATTAAAATTTCTTAAAACGGTAATTTTCGCCCTCATTTTTCCGAATGGCAACAGGGATACAACAGCACCAATGGCCTCGTGCCATTATTGCTGATGTAATGAAAGAGAATTATCGATTTTATCAAAGACAAATGAATAAAGCAAAAATTAAAAAAATATAATTTGAAACCTCATTCAAATTTTGGAAACCTCGTTTCGAGGTGCACTGGCTCTTGTCTAGATGCACCTATGTAGCAAATTCGTAGCCCTGGGTCTATTAGCTTACACTCAGCCCAAACGAAAGACAGACACATAGAATCTTCCTTCTATTATGAGTTATATATCAGAATACCTTTCATTGTTACATATTCAAGGAATCCATTTAATAGCGTTCGAAACAATGAATTTACCAATAATTGTTTTAGGCTTTTGTTGAATTACAACAAAGTTAATGTATACATTTTTAACAATGCTTATAAACCATAATCATTAGAGATACCGAATCCAGTGGTTCTAAAAACTTACGTGTGGAGCTTATTTGCTTAAACATGTTATGTTTAATGCTGAAATCGAATTGGAACCATTTTTAGAAATGGAGTTCTTTTTTTTCACAGTATTGTGCTACGTTTTTATACCAACACCCTTTATCGACAGCCTATTGGGCATACTTATTTGTTTTGCGACTGTGTTTCTTTTGTTTCCTGGAAGAGAAGAGAAAACTCGGAAAAATAATGATGAAAACTCTATTAACCGTAATGAACACAAGTTTAACACCGGAAAGAAGGTACTTAATTTAGATTTCCTTGATTCATATGATGATATTTATGAATTTAATGATGATTCCTTTGATGTGGATATAAACAGTGACACCGATGTCCTCGAAGTTAATAACGAAGATTTTGATAATAATCTTCTTAATTTTCATATTGATAGTGATACTGACCACATCCACCATTTTGCCAAAGATTTCGATTATAATCCTTATGATGTGCACAATATCAGCGATGAAAACCAATTTAATTACCTGCAACATGAAACAGAAAAGGATTTTGATTTTCCAAAACCTGATAACTCAGGTAATCAAATAGGTACGAATAGCAGTATAACCATGTTAAACCAAGAAGAATTCAGTTTGAATGCCTGTTTTAAATCATTGGATGCTGAATGCATTGTATCGCATAACGATCTTGGAGCACAAAGTGACATCGATTCTGGTAATCTCCTTAACACAAATAATGAACCAGGAATGAATGGCAAATTGGATCAAATAGACAGAACAGAACTCAAACCAATTCAAGATTCTCAAGAACAGCCTGTTGATGCCGTCTTTCGTACCGTCCCTGTTATCTATATTGATGACGAATACACTCAACATCCTTCTTCGACTCATAGCAAGCGTTTCAAAATTTCAAACCTAAGAAAACCATTACTAAAATATTTCTGCTTTAAAAAATTTAAAATAAACCAAGGACTTATAGCATATTATCGAGATCTCAGACAAGTTTACACAATTTCAATTCATATTCGTCAAAAATTCGTTTGCCATGACACCAATATCATTGACTGACCAGTGACTGCCTAAAAATTGGACATTGACTGAGCAATGACTGATTAAGTGACGATCTCATTCACTGACCACTGACAGACTAAAAATTGGACATTCACTGAACAGGGACCGAGAAAGAGAACATCTCCTTGCCTGACCAGTGACTGAATAAAAATTGGACTTTGACTGAAAAATGACTGACTAAGTGACGATCTCATTGGCTGAGCATTGGATTTGAACGGAAAAAATTGCCTTATTCGATAAGAGAGAGGAAGGATGTTTTCAGTCCAATCGATTTCGCTACAGCTGAAATGCAAACAGAAAGTCAGTTTAAAATTCTTTTTTGCAGCTACATTTCAGAACTGTAAAATAAAAATGAAATGATATCTTAACCTGAAATTAAAATGATTATTTGCAGTTAAATGCTATTGCTAAATTACTTTTTGTGTTCTTAAATTAATTTAATAGTTTACACACCATATTCAGTTATGATTTACCAATATGCTCTATTTTTAACTATAACTTCTCATTGAATTAAGGAAAGCTGTAGCTATTATTGAAATTTTTCTTGGGCATATTTTCCCTTGTTGTCTGTGCTCCCAATTCGAAGTGACCGTCAGCCACTTCCTTTCTGTTTTTCGTGAGTGATTTGTCGGCATTTTGCATAAAAAATCTCCAGATTATCATTAAAACACGAATAAGGATGTTATTTTTTATTTTAGATTTTTTTCTCTCTGTGGCTTTCATGTCAAAACGTACTAGAAATAATAAATGAGAATATATTGCTTTCTTTTCAAACGAAGTATTTTCAATATATGTTCCATAGCAATATGCTCTGTCATTAAGATTGCTAAGAGTTTTACCCTGTTTCATTCCTTGCCAACGTGCTGGCTGCATGGTTGGCTTCTGCAGTTTCCGTTATCTCAACGTATATGAGGCAATTTTCCTTAGAACGTTCTCCGCAAAGCCCTCCCTCGCGCCAGGTACGTAACCATCCTTTTCTTTGCCTTTTTCAAATAACCTGACTTTTACTCAAACAAATCAGTCACGACATGAAATTTGGAAGAAATGGATTTAAATAATTTTTTTATAAAAATGTCTCGATTGTATATATACTGGATGTTAAAGAATTTACAAACCGAGAGATACAGGAAAAACAAATATTAAACTGAAAGCTTTCATACTTTGTATTACCCGCAAAGGGATCATTTTTTCATTTGCACACATACACATTTGATCAGAATTCGGGCTAATATCCCTCTGGGTTAAAAATATTTAAAAACAGCGTATTTTATTAATTACAAAATGCAATTTTCATATATTTGAATAAATATTTATGAGGTTATTAATAAAAATGAGAATAAAGGAAACACTATGAATAATCCTCAAACGTTCAGTCTGAAATTTAAAATTCAACAAACCTATCGCAAACCACTGAGTACAGGGGGTGTTCAGGTATTTTTTTAAGGATTTTGCAAAGATTTAGATATATAAACACATCTTATAATCTCATTTTCTAATATATTCCGTCTGAGAGTCCTTTTGTTGAACCATCATATTACATCATGATTTCCAAGAGAAAAGCCTTTTCCTGAAAACATCAAGGTTGATTTTATGCCACTTCTACCTCAAAATGTTCCACAGTCCATCCAATGTTTGGGGATGCCACGTATAAAGAGCTTGTTTTAAACGTACAAATGCACATTAATCCATGGGAGACACATCAGGAGATTTCGAGGATATGCAACTAGAGGGTACAGCTTTAATTCCGGTTTCATATCTTATTTTTTCAAACCATAAAGCAGTAGATTTAGAGGTATGAATTGTAGCCTTGACCTGATGGAACTTAATACATTCAAGATCTTTTGGATAAAGAGATGACATTTCGTCTTTTAATATAGGTGTTTAAAGTTTTTTCTGACTGTAATCCGAATTAATTTTGATATTTGTTTCTACATTCCTTACTTTAAGTTTCTCGTTATAAAAGAATCCAGTAAGAACAATAAAACCTTTAAAAAAATTGTCCTTAATTTTTCTGAACCAATATACTGCGTCTTTTTCTCCTCTTTTTTGGTAGTAAATTAATCTTTTTCTATTGCAATCGTTATACGTATGTCCAAGCTTCATGTGTTGTAAATACACTGAAGTGCCACTAAATTAGGGATAGACATGGCTATGGAAATTGAATAGCGCTGCGCCGCATCTGGGCTTATGTGAGGAAGTTGTGCTAAATGCACGTAAAGCTAGCACTGTGGTTGTTGATAATCAGTGGTTTCACATACCAGTATAGGTAAACTTTATGACATAGACAGCTTGAATATAGGGCAGATAGTAGTCACTCGTCGCATGGGAAATACAATTTCCAAAATCCTCAGCGGGACAGCATTTTAACATAAGACAGTTTCAAGTGCATACCGAGAATGCACGGATGGCGGGAAAACGAACTAGCGATGGGGCAAAGTGCAAAGCACAGTTAACTTAGAATAATCGTCGAGTGAGACGTCTCAGCCGTATTGTACACTGTCAACGAAGTAAACAATAGCTCAAATTACCCCCTAGCTGAAGCAGGCGACAGTCGTACAGTCAGTAATAAGATCGTGTATCGCTCCCTTCAATGGCCTTCGGAAGCCGTAGACACGCGAGAGTACCTTTCCTAAATACATGCCATCGAGTTGCCATTCTTACCTGGGCAGGAAAATATAGAGAATAGACACTAGTGGAGTTGAAATGTGTAGGAGCGATGAGTCTCGATCCGTCTAATTAACCCCGGTTGTGGGGGATCTGGTAGTAGACAGCTTCCTGAGCCTCGTAGTAGACAGCCCTGCCTTGAATTCTACTGAGCATCTTTCCAATTTAGTATATCTTATTATTGAGTAGAGATTGTAGAGGATTGAAGTTTTATAGTCTATTCACTCGGTTTTGCATGTTCAGAATGTCTGTTATGATGGTCGTATGAAATGTCGTCGCCTGGTATGATGTCAGAATGTCGTCTGTTGTGATCGTTCCGTATGTAAGCATATGATTGATCTTATTATTTATAGCCCTTCCTAGGGATAAATACATTACCTCTAATGATATATAGGTCATAGGGCTTCGCTTATTTAATAGGAACACGACCCTGAAATCTTTGCCTATCCATATCTGTCCTTAGTGGGTATCATAAAAGTGAAACATAAATCCAAATGATGAAACAAACCTGTGCACTTGAAGTTCTGAATCACATACAATGTGGCAATATGTAACAGTGGCAAAACTTAGGTAAAATAGCGATTTAAATGTATCTGAAGCATAACTTTCAAATCGTAAAAGCAAATTAGCACATCTGTAGTATAAAAACTTTGGCATATCGTTCTCCTCGTAGGTGCTACAGCTGTAGCGTCTTCCTACTTCCGTGTCTTGAAGCTAACGGAATATCGTAGGGGTAGTTGTTGAGGCATACAAAAGGAGTGGGCGAAGCATAGTTGTACAGACCAGTTGTCGAAATTTTTAATACATAATACACATCAAAGTGCTGCCCCAGACGGCGCAAGATCCATATCGATTTGCCAGCAGTAATTACGGAAATACAATACAGAATAAATAATGAAAAGTAGGAAAAACATGATATACACTATGCACATCGATCACAAAAACTCATTTTCGTGTATTGTTCTTGCTAATTATGTAACGTAAGTTAACGTTACGCTAAGCATTTGATTTTATCTTAAAGAGGTGGATATTAAAGAATTAAAAATATTTTGATATATTTCTGTATTGTGTATATATTTAGATGAAATTTTACCCAGCCGAAGGTTGATGAAGCCATTTTCATGAGAGTGTATGGATAACATAATTTCTCTGCTTTAAAATAATAGGTCAAAGAAAAATACATGTTTTGAAAGTAATTTTTTTATTGATAAATATTTTCTCCATAGTATACACGTATTTTCGTTCTAATAATAATAATCTCTGGTTATATATAAGTATTACGTTTATGTTTTGTATAGCAAGAAGACCCCCCAAAAGGAATTATTTATTTGAATATGTATGGCAGCGGTAGTTTAGCGTTGGTTCGTTTTCCAAATTTCCGCTTACACTTTTATCCAAAAAATAGCAGAAATCAGAGATATTAATTAAAAATTCTTAAAACGGTAATTTTCGCCCTCATTTTTCCGAATGGCAACAGGGATACAACAGCAACAATGGCCTCGTGCCATTATTGCTGATGTAATGAAAGAGAATTATCGATTTTATCAAAGACAAATGAATAAAACAAAAATTAAAAAAATATAATTTGAAACCTCATTCAAATTTTGGAAACCTCGTTTCGAGGTGCACTGGCTCTTGTCTAGATGCACCTATGTTGCAAATTCGTAGCCCTGGGTCTATTAGTTTACACTCAGCCCAAACGAAAGACAGACACATAGAATCTTCCTTCTATTATGAGTTATATATCAGAATACCTTTCATTGTTACATATTCAAGGAATCCTTTTAATAGCGTTCGAAACAATGAATTTACCAATAATTGTTTTAGGCTTTTGTTGAATTACAACAAAGTTAATGTATACATTTTTAACAATGCTTATAAACCATAATCATTAGAGATACCGAATCTAGTGGTGCTAAAAACTTACGTGTGGAGCTTATTAGCTTAAACTTGTTATTTTGAATGCTGAAATCGAATTGGAACCATTTTTAGAAATGGAGTTCTTTTTTTTCACAGTATTGTGCTATGTTTTTATACCAACACCGTTTATCGACAGCCTATTGGGCATACTTATTTGTTTTGCGACTGTGTTTCTTTTGTTTCCTGGAAGAGAAGAGAAAACTCGGAAAAATAATGATGAAAACTCTATTAACCGTAATGAACACAAGTTTAACACCGGAAAGAAGGTACTTAATTTAGATTTCCTTGATTCATATGATGATATTAATGAATTTAATGATGATTCCTTTGATGTGGATATAAACAGTGACACCGATGTCCTCGAAGTTAATAACGAAGCTTTTGATAATAATCTTCTTAATTTGCATATTGATAGTGATACTGACCACATCCACCATTTTGCCAAAGATTTCGATTATAATCCTTATGATGTGCACAATATCAGCGATGAAAACCAATTTAATTACCTGCAACATGAAACAGAAAAGGCTTTTGATTTTCCAAAACCTGATAACTCAGGTAATCAAATAGGCACGAATAGCAGTATAACCATGTTGAACCAAGAAGAATTCAGTTTGAATGCCTGTTTTAAATCATTGGATGCTGAATGCATTGTATCGCATAACGATCTTGGAGCACAAAGTGACATCGATTCTGGTAATCTCCTTAACACAAATAATGAACCAGGAATGAATGGCAAATTGGATCAAATAGACAGAACAGAACTCAAACCAATTCAAGATTCTCAAGAACAGCCTGTTGATGCCGTCTTTGGTACCGTCCCTGTTATCTATATTGATGACGAATACACTCAACATCCTTCTTCGACTCATAGCAAGCGTTTCAAAATTTCAAACCTAAGAAAACCATTACTAAAATATTTCTGCTTTAAAAAATTTAAAATAAACCAAGGACTTATAGCATATTATCGAGATCTCAGACAAGTTTACACAATTTCAATTCATATTCGTCAAAAATTCGTTTGCCATGACACCAATATCATTGACTGACCAGTGACTGCCTAAAAATTGGACATTGACTGAGCAATGACTGATTAAGTGACGATCTCATTCACTGACCACTGACAGACTAAAAATTGGACATTCACTGAACAGGGACCGAGAAAGAGAACATCTCCTTGCCTGACCAGTGACTGAATAAAAATTGGACTTTGACTGAAAAATGACTGACTAAGTGACGATCTCATTGGCTGAGCATTGGATTTGAACGGAAAAAATTGCCTTATTCGATAAGAGAGAGGAAGGATGTTTTCAGTCCAATCGATTTCGCTACAGCTGAAATGCAAACAGAAAGTCAGTTTAAAATTCTTTTTTGCAGCTACATTTCAGAACTGTAAAATAAAAATGAAATGATATCTTAACCTGAAATTAAAATGATTATTTGCAGTTAAATGCTATTGCTAAATTACTTTTTGTGTTCTTAAATTAATTTAATAGTTTACACACCATATTCAGTTATGATTTACCAATATGCTCTATTTTTAACTATAACTTCTCATTGAATTAAGGAAAGCTGTAGCTATTATTGAAATTTTTCTTAGGCATATTTTCCCTTGTTGTCTGTGCTCCCAATTCGAAGTGACCGTCAGCCACTTCCTTTCTGTTTTTCGTGAGTGATTTGTCGGCATTTTGCATAAAAAATCTCCAGATTATCATTAAAACACGAATAAGGATGTTATTTTTTATTTTAGATTTTTTTCTCTCTGTGGCTTTCATGTCAAAACGTACTAGAAATAATAAATGAGAATATATTGCTTTCTTTTCAAACGAAGTATTTTCAATATATGTTCCATAGCAATATGCTCTGTCATTAAGATTGCTAAGAGTTTTACCCTGTTTCATTCCTTGCCAACGTGCTGGCTGCATGGTTGGCTTCTGCAGTTTCCGTTATCTCAACGTATATGAGGCAATTTTCCTTAGAACGTTCTCCGCAAAGCCCTCCCTCGCGCCAGGTACGTAACCATCCTTTTCTTTGCCTTTTTCAAATAACCTGACTTTTACTCAAACAAATCAGTCACGACATGAAATTTGGAAGAAATGGATTTAAATAATTTTTTTATAAAAATGTCTCGATTGTATATATACTGGATGTTAAAGAATTTACAAACCCAGAGATACAGGAAAAACAAATATTAAACTGAAAGCTTTCATACTTTGTATTACCCGCAAAGGGATCATTTTTTCATTTGCACACATACACATTTGATCAGAATTCGGGCTAATATCCCTCTGGGTTAAAAATATTTAAAAACAGCGTATTTTATTAATTACAAAATGCAATTTTCATATATTTGAATAAATATTTATGAGGTTATTAATAAAAATGAGAATAAAGGAAACACTATGAATAATCCTCAAACGTTCAGTCTGAAATTTAAAATTCAACAAACCTATCGCAAACCACTGAGTACAGGGGGTGTTCAGGTATTTTTTTAAGGATTTTGCAAAGATTTAGATATATAAACACATCTTATAATCTCATTTTCTAATATATTCCGTCTGAGAGTCCTTTTGTTGAACCATCATATTACATCATGATTTCCAAGAGAAAAGCCTTTTCCTGAAAACATCAAGGTTGATTTTATGCCACTTCTACCTCAAAATGTTCCACAGTCCATCCAATGTTTGGGGATGCCACGTATAAAGAGCTTGTTTTAAACGTACAAATGCACATTAATCCATGGGAGACACATCAGGAGATTTCGAGGATATGCAACTAGAGGGTACAGCTTTAATTCCGGTTTCATATCTTATTTTTTCAAACCATAAAGCAGTAGATTTAGAGGTATGAATTGTAGCCTTGACCTGATGGAACTTAATACATTCAAGATCTTTTGGATAAAGAGATGACATTTCGTCTTTTAATATAGGTGTTTAAAGTTTTTTCTGACTGTAATCCGAATTAATTTTGATATTTGTTTCTACATTCCTTACTTTAAGTTTCTCGTTATAAAAGAATCCAGTAAGAACAATAAAACCTTTAAAAAAATTGTCCTTAATTTTTCTGAACCAATATACTGCGTCTTTTTCTCCTCTTTTTTGGTAGTAAATTAATCTTTTTCTATTGCAATCGTTATACGTATGTCCAAGCTTCATGTGTTGTAAATACACTGAAGTGCCACTAAATTAGGGATAGACATGGCTATGGAAATTGAATAGCGCTGCGCCGCATCTGGGCTTATGTGAGGAAGTTGTGCTAAATGCACGTAAAGCTAGCACTGTGGTTGTTGATAATCAGTGGTTTCACATACCAGTATAGGTAAACTTTATGACATAGACAGCTTGAATATAGGGCAGATAGTAGTCACTCGTCGCATGGGAAATACAATTTCCAAAATCCTCAGCGGGACAGCATTTTAACATAAGACAGTTTCAAGTGCATACCGAGAATGCACGGATGGCGGGAAAACGAACTAGCGATGGGGCAAAGTGCAAAGCACAGTTAACTTAGAATAATCGTCGAGTGAGACGTCTCAGCCGTATTGTACACTGTCAACGAAGTAAAAAATAGCTCAAATTACCTTCTAGCTCAAGCAGGCGACAGTCGTACAGTCAGTAATAAGATCGTGTATCGCTCCCTTCAATGGCCTTCGGAAGCCGTAGACACGCGAGAGTACCTTTCCTAAATACATGCCATCGAGTTGCCATTCTTACCTGGGCAGGAAAATATAGAGAATAGACACTAGTGGAGTTGAAATGTGTAGGAGCGATGAGTCTCGATCCGTCTAATTAACCCCGGTTGTGGGGGAGCTGGTAGTAGACAGCTTCCTGAGCCTCGTAGTAGACAGCCCTGCCTTGAATTCTACTGAGCATCTTTCCAATTTAGTATATCTTATTATTGAGTAGAGATTGTAGAGGATTGAAGTTTTATAGTCTATTCACTCGGTTTTGCATGTTCAGAATGTCTGTTATGATGGTCGTATGAAATGTCGTCGCCTGGTATGATGTCAGAATGTCGTCTGTTGTGATCGTTCCGTATGTAAGCATATGATTGATCTTATTATTTATAGCCCTTCCTAGGGATAAATACATTACCTCTAATGATATATAGGTCATAGGGCTTCGCTTATTTAATAGGAACACGACCCTGAAATCTTTGCCTATCCATATCTGTCCTTAGTGGGTATCATAAAAGTGAAACATAAATCCAAATGATGAAACAAACCTGTGCACTTGAAGTTCTGAATCACATACAATGTGGCAATATGTAACAGTGGCAAAACTTAGGTAAAATAGCGATTTAAATGTATCTGAAGCATAACTTTCAAATCGTAAAAGCAAATTAGCACATCTGTAGTATAAAAACTTTGGCATATCGTTCTCCTCGTAGGTGCTACAGCTGTAGCGTCTTCCTACTTCCGTGTCTTGAAGCTAACGGAATATCGTAGGGGTAGTTGTTGAGGCATACAAAAGGAGTGGGCGAAGCATAGTTGTACAGACCAGTTGTCGAAATTTTTAATACATAATACACATCAAAGTGCTGCCCCAGACGGCGCAAGATCCATATCGATTTGCCAGCAGTAATTACGGAAATACAATACAGAATAAATAATGAAAAGTAGGAAAAACATGATATACACTATGCACATCGATCACAAAAACTCATTTTCGTGTATTGTTCTTGCTAATTATGTAACGTAAGTTAACGTTACGCTAAGCATTTGATTTTATCTTAAAGAGGTGGATATTAAAGAATTAAAAATATTTTGATATATTTCTGTATTGTGTATATATTTAGATGAAATTTTACCCAGCCGAAGGTTGATGAAGCCATTTTCATGAGAGTGTATCGATAACATAATTTCTCTGCTTTAAAATAATAGGTCAAAGAAAAATACATGTTTTGAAAGTAATTTTTTTATTGATAAATATTTTCTCCATAGTATACACGTATTTTCGTTCTAATAATAATAATCTCTGGTTATATATAAGTATTACGTTTATGTTTTGTATAGCAAGAAGACCCCCCAAAAGGAATTATTTATTTGAATATGTATGGCAGCGGTAGTTTAGCGTTGGTTCGTTTTCCAAATTTCCGCTTACACTTTTATCCAAAAAATAGCAGAAATCAGAGATATTAATTAAAAATTCTTAAAACGGTAATTTTCGCCCTCATTTTTCCGAATGGCAACAGGGATACAACAGCAACAATGGCCTCGTGCCATTATTGCTGATGTAATGAAAGAGAATTATCGATTTTATCAAAGACAAATGAATAAAACAAAAATTAAAAAAATATAATTTGAAACCTCATTCAAATTTTGGAAACCTCGTTTCGAGGTGCACTGGCTCTTGTCTAGATGCACCTATGTTGCAAATTCGTAGCCCTGGGTCTATTAGTTTACACTCAGCCCAAACGAAAGACAGACACATAGAATCTTCCTTCTATTATGAGTTATATATCAGAATACCTTTCATTGTTACATATTCAAGGAATCCTTTTAATAGCGTTCGAAACAATGAATTTACCAATAATTGTTTTAGGCTTTTGTTGAATTACAACAAAGTTAATGTATACATTTTTAACAATGCTTATAAACCATAATCATTAGAGATACCGAATCTAGTGGTGCTAAAAACTTACGTGTGGAGCTTATTAGCTTAAACTTGTTATTTTGAATGCTGAAATCGAATTGGAACCATTTTTAGAAATGGAGTTCTTTTTTTTCACAGTATTGTGCTATGTTTTTATACCAACACCGTTTATCGACAGCCTATTGGGCATACTTATTTGTTTTGCGACTGTGTTTCTTTTGTTTCCTGGAAGAGAAGAGAAAACTCGGAAAAATAATGATGAAAACTCTATTAACCGTAATGAACACAAGTTTAACACCGGAAAGAAGGTACTTAATTTAGATTTCCTTGATTCATATGATGATATTAATGAATTTAATGATGATTCCTTTGATGTGGATATAAACAGTGACACCGATGTCCTCGAAGTTAATAACGAAGCTTTTGATAATAATCTTCTTAATTTGCATATTGATAGTGATACTGACCACATCCACCATTTTGCCAAAGATTTCGATTATAATCCTTATGATGTGCACAATATCAGCGATGAAAACCAATTTAATTACCTGCAACATGAAACAGAAAAGGATTTTGATTTTCCAAAACCTGATAACTCAGGTAATCAAATAGGCACGAATAGCAGTATAACCATGTTGAACCAAGAAGAATTCAGTTTGAATGCCTGTTTTAAATCATTGGATGCTGAATGCATTGTATCGCATAACGATCTTGGAGCACAAAGTGACATCGATTCTGGTAATCTCCTTAACACAAAAAATGAACCAGGAATGAATGGCAAATTGGATCAAATAGACAGAACAGAACTCAAACCAATTCAAGATTCTCAAGAACACCCTGTTGATGCCGTCTTTGGTACCGTCCCTGTTATCTATATTGATGACGAATACACTCAACATCCTTCTTCGACTCATAGCAAGCGTTTCAAAATTTCAAACCTAAGAAAACCATTACTAAAATATTTCTGCTTTAAAAAATTTAAAATAAACCAAGGACTTATAGCATATTATCGAGATCTCAGACACGTTTACACAATTTCATTTCATATTCGTCAAAAATTCGTTTGCCATGACACCAATCTCATTGACTGACCAGTGACTGCCTAAAAATTGGACATTGACTGAGCAATGACTGATTAAGTGACGATCTCATTGACTGACCACTGACAGACTAAAAATTGGACATTCACTGAACAGGGACCGAGAAAGGGAAAATCTCTTTGCCTGACCAGTGACTGAATAAAAATTGGCCTTTGACTGAAAAATGACTGACTAAGTAACGATCTCATTGACTGAGCATTGGATTTGAACGGAAAAAATTGCCTTATTCGATAAGAGAGAGGAATGATGTTTTCAGTCCAATCGATTTCGCTACAGCTGAAATGCAAACAGAAAGTCAGTTTAAAATTCTGTTTTGCGGCTACATTTCAGAACTGTAAAATAAAAATGAAATTATATCTTAACCTGAAATTAAAATGATTATTTGCAGTTAAATGCTATTGCTAAATTACTTTTTGTGTTCTTAAATTAATTTACTAGTTTACACACCATATTCAGTTATGATTTACCAATATGCTCTATTTTTAACTATAACTTCTCATTGAATTAAGGAAAGCTGTAGCTATTATTGAAATTTTTCTTAGGCATATTTTCCCTTGTTGTCTGTGCTCCCAATTCGAAGTGACCGTCAGCCACTTCCTTTTTGTTTTTCGTGAGTGATTTGTCGGCATTTCGCATAAAAAATCTCCAGATTATCATTAAAACACGAATAAGGATGTTATTTTTTATTTTAGGTTTTTTTCTCTCTGTGGCTTTCATGTCAAAACGTACTAGAAATAATAAATGAGAATATATTGCTTTCTTTTCAAACGAAGTATTTTCAATATATGTTCCATAGCAATATGCTCTGTCATTAAGATTGCTAAGAGTTTTACCCTGTTTCATTGCTTGCCAACGTGCTGGCTGCATGGTTGGCTTCTGCAGTTTCCGTTATCTCAACGTATATGAGGCAATTTCCCTTAGAATGTTCTCCGCAAAGCCCTCCCTCGCGCCAGGTACGTAACCATCCTTTTCTTTGCCTTTTTCAAATAACCTGACTTTTACTCAAACAAATCAGTCACGACATGAAATTTGGAAGAAATGGATTTAAATAATTTTTTTATAAAAATGACTCGATTGTATATATACTGGATGTTAAAGAATTTACAAACCCAGAGATACAGGAAAAACAAATATTAAACTGAAAGCTTCCATACTTTGTATTACGCGCAAAGGGATCATTTTTTTCATTTGCACACATACACATTTGATCAGAATTCGGGCTAATATCCCTCTGGGTTAAAAATATTTAAAAACAGCGTATTTTATAAATTACAAAATGAAATTTTCATATATTTGAATAAATATTTATTAATAAAAGGCATTATTATGAGGCATTATTAATAAAAATGAGAATAAAGGAAACACTATGAATAATCCTCAAACGTTCAGTCTGAAATTTAAAATTCAACCAACCTATCGCAAACCACTGAGTACAGGGGGTGTTCAGGTATTTTTTTAAGGATTTTGCAAAGATTTAGATATATAAACACATCTTATAATCTCATTTTCTAATATATTCCGTCTGAGAGTCCTTTTGTTGAACCATCATATTACATCATGATTTCCAAGAGTAAAGCCTTTTCCTGAAAACATCAAGGCTGATTTTATGCCACTTCTACCTCAAAATGTTCCACAGTCCATCCAATGTTTGGGGATGCCACGTATAAAGAGCTTGTTTTAAACGCACAAATGCACATTAATCCATGGGAGACACATCAGGAGATTTCGAGGATATGCAACTAGAGGTTACAGCTTTAATTCCGGTTTCATATCTTATTTTTTCAAACCATAAAGCAGTAGATTTAGAGGTATGAATTGTAGCCTTGACCTGATGGAACTTAATACATTCAAGATCTTTTGGATAAAGAGATGACATTTCGTCTTTTAATATAGGTGTTTAAAGTTTTTTCTGACTGTAATCCGAATTAATTTTGATATTTGTTTCTACATTCCTTACTTTAAGTTTCTCGTTATAAAAGAATCCAGTAAGAACAATAAAACCTTTAAAAAAATTGTCCTTAATTTTTCTGAACCAATATACTGCGTCTTTTTCTCCTCTTTTTTGGTAGTAAATTAATCTTTTTCTATTGCAATCGTTATACGTATGTCCAAGCTTCATGTGTTGTAAATACACTGAAGTGCCACTAAATTAGGGGTAGACATGGCTATGGAAATTGAATAGCGCTGCGCCGCATCTGGGCTTACGTGAGGAAGTTGTGCTAAATGCACGTAAAGCTAGCACTGTGGTTGTTGATAATCAGTGGTTTCACATACCAGTATAGGTAAACTTTATGACATAGACAGCTTCAATATCGAGCAGATAGTAGTCACTCGTCGCATGGGAAATACAATTTCCAAAATCCTCAGCGGGACAGCATTTTAACATAAGACAGTGTCAAGTGCATACCGAGAATGCACGGATGGCGGGAAAACGAACTAGCGATGGGGCAAAGTGCAAAGCACAGTTAACTTAGAATAATCGTCGAGTGAGACGTCTCAGCCGTATTATACACTGTCAACGAAGTAAACAATAGCTCAAATTACCCCCTAGCTGAAGCAGGCGACAGTCGTACAGTCAGTAATAAGATCGTGTATCGCTCCCTTCAATGGCCTTCGGAAGCCGTAGACACGCGAGAGTACCTTTCCTAAATACATGCCATCGAGTTGCCATTCTTACCTGGGCAGGAAAATATAGAGAATAGACACTAGTGGAGTTGAAATGTGTAGGAGCGATGAGTCTCGATCCGTCTAATTAACCCCGGTTGTGGGGGAGCTGGTAGTAGACAGCTTCCTGAGCCTCGTAGTAGACAGCCCTGCCTTGAATTCTACTGAGCATCTTTCCAATTTAGTATATCTTATTATTGAGTAGAGATTGTAGAGGATTGAAGTTTTATAGTCTATTCACTCGGTTTTGCATGTTCAGAATGTCTGTTATGATGGTCGTATGAAATGTCGTCGCCTGGTATGATGTCAGAATGTCGTCTGTTGTGATCGTTCCGTATGTAAGCATATGATTGATCTTATTATTTATAGCCCTTCCTAGGGATAAATACATTACCTCTAATGATATATAGGTCATAGGGCTTCGCTTATTTAATAGGAACATGACCCTGAAATCTTTACCTATCCATATCTGTCCTTAGTGGGTATCATAAAAGTGAAACATAAATCCAAATGATGGAACAAACCTGTGCACTTGAAGTTCTGAATCACATACAATGTGGCAATATGTAACAGTGGCAAAACTTAGGTAAAATAGCGATTTAAATGTATCTGAAGCATAACTTTCAAATCGTAAAAGCAAATTAGCACATCTGTAGTATAAAAACTTTGGCATATCGTTCTCCTCGTAGGTGCTACAGCTGTAGCGTCTTCCTACTTCCGTGTCTTGAAGCTAACGGAATATCGTAGGCGTAGTTGTTGAGGCATACAAAAGGAGTGGGCGAAGCATAGTTGTACAGACCAGTTGTCGAAATTTTTAATACATAATACACATCAAAGTGCTGCCCCAGACGGCGCAAGATCCATATCGATTTGCCAGCAGTAATTACGGAAATACAATACAGAATAAATAATGAAAAGTAGGAAAAACATGATATACACTATGCACATCGATCACCAAAACTCATTTTGGTGTATTGTTCTTGCTAATTATGTAACGTAAGTTAACGTTACGCTAACCATTTGATTTTATCTTAAAGAGGTGGATATTAAAGAATTAAAAATATTTTGATATATTTCTGTATTGTGTATATATTTAGATGAAATTTTACCCAGCCGAAGGTTGATGAAGCCATTTTCATGAGAGTGTATGGATAACATAATTTCTCTGCTTTAAAATAATAGGTCAAAGAAAAATACATGTTTTGAAAGTACTTTTTTTATTGATAAATATTTTCTCCATAGTATACACGTATTTTCGTTCTAATAATAATAATCTCTGGTTATATATAAGTATTACGTTTATGTTTTGTATAGCAAGAAGCCCCCCCAAAAGGAATTATTTATTTGAATATGTATGGCAGCGGTAGCTTAGCGTTGGTTCGTTTTCCAAATTTCCGCTTACACTTTTATCCAAAAAATAGCAAAAATCAGAGATATTAATTAAAAATTCTTAAAACGGTAATTTTCGCCCTCATTTTTCCGAATGGCAACAGGGATACAACAGCAACAATGGCCTCGTGCCATTATTGCTGATGTAATGAAAGAGAATTATCGATTTTATCAAAGACAAATGAATAAAACAAAAATTAAAAAAATATAATTTGAAACCTCATTCTAATTTTGGAAACCTCGTTTCGAGGTGCACTGGCTCTTGTCTAGATTCACCTATGTTGCAAATTCGTAGCCCTGGGTCTATTAGTTTACACTCAGCCCAAACGAAAGACAGACACATAGAATCTTCCTTCTATTATGAGTTATATATCAGAATACCTTTCATTGTTACATATTCAAGGAATCCTTTTAATAGCGTTCGAAACAATGAATTTACCAATAATTGTTTTAGGCTTTTGTTGAATTACAACAAAGTTAATGTATACATTTTTAACAATGCTTATAAACCATAATCATTAGAGATACCGAATCTAGTGGTGCTAAAAACTTACGTGTGGAGCTTATTTGCTTAAACTTGTTATTTTGAATGCTGAAATCGAATTGGAACCATTTTTAGAAATGGAGTTCTTTTTTTTCACAGTATTGTACTATGTTTTTATACCAACACCGTTTATCGACAGCCTATTGGGCATACTTATTTGTTTTGCGACTGTGTTTCTTTTGTTTCCTGGAAGAGAAGAGAAAACTCGGAAAAATAATGATGAAAACTCTATTAACCGTAATGAACACAAGTTTAACACCGGAAAGAAGGTACTTAATTTAGATTTCCTTGATTCATATGATGATATTAATGAATTTAATGATGATTCCTTTGATGTGGATATAAACAGTGACACCGATGTCCTCGAAGTTAATAACGAAGCTTTTGATAATAATCTTCTTAATTTGCATATTGATAGTGATACTGACCACATCCACCATTTTGCCAAAGATTTCGATTATAATCCTTATGATGTGCACAATATCAGCGATGAAAACCAATTTAATTACCTGCAACATGAAACAGAAAAGGATTTTGATTTTCCAAAACCTGATAACTCAGGTAATCAAATAGGCACGAATAGCAGTATAACCATGTTGAACCAAGAAGAATTCAGTTTGAATGCCTGTTTTAAATCATTGGATGCTGAATGCATTGTATCGCATAACGATCTTGGAGCACAAAGTGACATCAATTCTGGTAATCTCCTTAACACAAATAATGAACCAGGAATGAATGGCAAATTGGATCAAATAGACAGAACAAAACTCAAACCAATTCAAGATTCTCAAGAACACCCTGTTGTTGCCGTCTTTGGTACCGTCCCTGTTATCTATATTGATGACGAATACACTCAACATCCTTCTTCAACTCATAGCAAGCGTTTCAAAATTTCAAACCTAAGAAAACCATTACTAAAATATTTCTGCTTTAAAAAATTTAAAATAAACAAAGGACTTATAGCATATTATCGAGATCTCAGACAAGTTTACACAATTTCAATTCATATTCGTCAAAAATTCGTTTGCCATGACATCAATCTCATTGACTGACCAGTGACTGCCTAAAAATTGGACATTGACTGAGCAATGACTGATTAAGTGACGATCTCATTGTCTGACCACTGACAGACTAAAAATTGGACATTCACTGAACAGGGACCGAGAAAGGGAACATCTCCTTGCCTGACCAGTGACTGAATAAAAATTGGACTTTGACTGAAAAATGACTGACTAAGTGACGATCTCATTGACTGAGCATTGGATTTGAACGGAAAAAATTGCCTTATTCGATAAGAGAGAGGAAGGATGTTTTCAGTCCAATCGATTTCGCTACAGCTGAAATGCAAACAGAAAGTCAGTTTAAAATTCTTTTTTGCAGCTACATTTCAGAACTGTAAAATAAAAATGAAATTATACCTTAACCTGAAATTAAAATGATTATTTGCAGTTAAATGCTATTGCTAAATTACTTTTTGTGTTCTTAAATTAATTTACTAGTTTACACACCATATTCAGTTATGATTTACCAATATGCTCTATTTTTAACTATAACTTCTCATTGAATTAAGGAAAGCTGTAGCTATTATTGAAATTTTTCTTAGGCATATTTTCCCTTGTTGTCTGTGCTCCCAATTCGAAGTGTCCGTCAGCCACTTCCTTTTTGTTTTTCGTTATTGATTTGTCGGCATTTCGCATAAAAAATCTCCAGATTATCATTAAAACACGAATAAGGATGTTATTTTTTATTTTAGATTTTTTTCTCTCTGTGGCTTTCATGTCAAAACGTACTAGAAATAATAAATGAGAATATATTGCTTTCTTTTCAAACGAAGTATTTTCAATATATGTTCCATAGCAATATGCTCTGTCATTAAGATTGCTAAGAGTTTTACCCTGTTTCATTCCTTGCCAACGTGCTGGCTGCATGGTTGGCTTCTGCAGTTTCCGTTATCTCAACGTATATGAGGCAATTTCCTTAGAACGTTCTCCGCAAAGCCCTCCCTCGCGCCAGGTACGTAACCATCCTTTTCTTTGCCTTTTTCAAATAACCTGACTTTTACTCAAACAAATCAGTCACGACATGAAATTTGGAAGAAATGGATTTAAATAATTTTTTTATAAAAATGTCTCGACTGTATATATACTGGATGTTAAAGAATTTACAAACCCAGAGATACAGGAAAAACAAATATTAAACTGAAAGCTTTCATACTTTGTATTACGCGCAAACGGATCATTTTTTCATTTTCACACATACACATTTGATCAGAATTCGGGCTAATATCCCTCTGGTTAAAAATATTTGAAAACAGCGTATTTTATAAATTACAAAATGAAATTTTTATATATTTGAATAAATATTTATGAGGCATTATTAATAAAAATGAGAATAAAGGAAACACTATGAATAATCCTCAAACGTTCAGTCTGAAATTTAAAATTTAACAAACCTATCGCAAACCACTGAGTACAATGGTGTTCAGGTACTTTTTTAAGGATTTTGCAAAGATTTAGATATATAAACACATCTTATAATCTCATTTTTTAATATATTCCGTCTGAGAGTCCTTTTGTTGAACCATCATATTACATTATGATTTCCAAGAGAAAAGCCTTTTCCTGAAAACATCAAGGTTGATTTTATGCCACTTCTACCTCAAAATGTTCCACAGTCCATCCAATGTTTGGGGATGCCACGTATAAAGAGCTTGTTTTAAACGTACAAATGCACATTAATCCATGGGAGACACATCAGGAGATTTCGAGGATATGCAACTAGAGGGTACAGCTTTAATTCCGGTTGCATATCTTATTTTTTCAAACCATAAAGCAGTAGATTTAGAGGTATTAATTGTAGCCTTCACCTGATGGAACTTAATACATTCAAGATCTTTTGGATAAAGAGAAGAGATGACATTTCGTCTTTTAATATAGGTGTTTAAAGTTTTTTCTGACTGTAATCCGAATTAATTTTGATATTTGTTTCTACATTCCTTACTTTAAGTTTCTCGTTATAAAAGAATCCAGTAAGAACAATAAAACCTTTAAAAAAATTGTCCTTAATTTTTCTGAACCAATATACTGCGTCTTTTTCTCCTCTTTTTTGGTAGTAAATTAATCTTTTTCTATTGCAATCGTTATACGTATGTCCAAGCTTCATGTGTTGTAAATACACTGAAGTGCCACTAAATTAGGGATAGACATGGCTATGGAAATTGAATAGCGCTGCGCCGCATCTGGGCTTACGTGAGGAAGTTGTGCTAAATGCACGTAAAGCTAGCACTGTGGTTGTTGATAATCAGTGGTTTCACATACCAGTATAGGTAAACTTTATGACATAGACAGCTTCAATATCGAGCAGATAGTAGTCACTCGTCGCATGGGAAATACAATTTCCAAAATCCTCAGCGGGACAGCATTTTAACATAAGACAGTGTCAAGTGCATACCGAGAATGCACGGATGGCGGGAAAACGAACTAGCGATGGGGCAAAGTGCAAAGCACAGTTAACTTAGAATAATCGTCGAGTGAGACGTCTCAGCCGTATTGTACACTGTCAACGAAGTAAACAATAGCTCAAATTACCCCCTAGCTGAAGCAGGCGACAGTCGTACAGTCAGTAATAAGATCGTGTATCGCTCCCTTCAATGGCCTTCGGAAGCCGTAGACACACGAGAGTACCTTTCCTAAATACATGCCATCGAGTTGCCATTCTTACCTGGGCAGGAAAATATAGAGAATAGACACTAGTGGAGTTGAAATGTGTAGGAGCGATGAGTCTCGATCCGTCTAATTAACCCCGGTTGTGGGGGAGCTGGTAGTAGACAGCTTCCTGAGCCTCGTAGTAGACAGCCCTGCCTTGAATTCTACTGAGCATCTTTCCAAATTAGTATATCTTATTATTGAGGAATGTAGAGGATTGAAGTTTTATAGTCTATTCACTCGGTTTTGCATGTTCAGAATGTCTGTTATGATGGTCCTATGAAATGTCGTCGCCTGGTATGATGTCAGAATGTCGTCTGTTGTGATCGTTCCGTATGTAAGCATATGATTGATCTTATTATTTATAGCCCTTCCTAGGGATAAATACATTACCTCTAATGATATATAGGTCATAGGGCTTCGCTTATTTAATAGGAACATGACCCTGAAATCTTTACCTATCCATATCTGTCCTTAGTGGGTATCATAAAAGTGAAACATAAATCCAAATGATGGAACAAACCTGTGCACTTGAAGTTTTGAATCACATACAATGTGGCAATATGTAACAGTGGCAAAACTTAGGTAAAATAGCGATTTAAATATATCTGAAGCATAACTTTCTAATCGTAAAAGCAAATTAGCACATCTGTAGTATAAAAACTTTGGCATATCGTTCTCCTCGTAGGTGCTACAGCTGTAGCGTCTTCCTATTTCCGTGTCTTGAAGCTAACGGAATATCGTAGGGGTAGTTGTTGAGGCATACAAAAGGAGTAGGCGAAGCATAGTTGTACAGACCAGTTGTCGAAATTTTTTATACATAATACACATCAAAGTGCTGCCCCAGAGGGCCCAAGATCCATATCGATTTGCCAGCACTAATTACGGAAATATAATAAAGAATAAATAATGAAAAGTAGGAAAAACACTATATACACTATGCACATCGATCACCAAAACTCATTTTGGTGTATTGTTCTTGCTAATTATGTAACGTAAGTTAACGTTACGCTAACCATTTGATTTTATCTTAAAGAGGTGGATATTAAAGAATTAAAAATATTTTGATATATTTCTGTATTGTGTATATATTTAGATGAAATTTTACCCAGCCGAAGGTTGATGAAGCCATTTTCATGAGAGTGTATGGATAACATAATTTCTCTGCTTTAAAATAATAGGTCAAAGAAAAATACATGTTTTGAAAGTACTTTTTTTATTGATAAATATTTTCTCCATAGTATACACGTATTTTCGTTCTAATAATAATAATCTCTGGTTATATATAAGTATTACGTTTATGTTTTGTATAGCAAGAAGCCCCCCCAAAAGGAATTATTTATTTGAATATGTATGGCAGCGGTAGCTTAGCGTTGGTTCGTTTTCCAAATTTCCGCTTACACTTTTATCCAAAAAATAGCAAAAATCAGAGATATTAATTAAAAATTCTTAAAACGGTAATTTTCGCCCTCATTTTTCCGAATGGCAACAGGGATACAACAGCAACAATGGCCTCGTGCCATTATTGCTGATGTAATGAAAGAGAATTATCGATTTTATCAAAGACAAATGAATAAAACAAAAATTAAAAAAATATAATTTGAAACCTCATTCTAATTTTGGAAACCTCGTTTCGAGGTGCACTGGCTCTTGTCTAGATTCACCTATGTTGCAAATTCGTAGCCCTGGGTCTATTAGTTTACACTCAGCCCAAACGAAAGACAGACACATAGAATCTTCCTTCTATTATGAGTTATATATCAGAATACCTTTCATTGTTACATATTCAAGGAATCCTTTTAATAGCGTTCGAAACAATGAATTTACCAATAATTGTTTTAGGCTTTTGTTGAATTACAACAAAGTTAATGTATACATTTTTCACAATGCTTATAAACCATAATCATTAGAGATACCGAATCTAGTGGTGCTAAAAACTTACGTGTGGAGCTTATTTGCTTAAACTTGTTATTTTGAATGCTGAAATCGAATTGGAACCATTTTTAGAAATGGAGTTCTTTTTTTTCACAGTATTGTACTATGTTTTTATACCAACACCGTTTATCGACAGCCTATTGGGCATACTTATTTGTTTTGCGACTGTGTTTCTTTTGTTTCCTGGAAGAGAAGAGAAAACTCGGAAAAATAATGATGAAAACTCTATTAACCGTAATGAACACAAGTTTAACACCGGAAAGAAGGTACTTAATTTAGATTTCCTTGATTCATATGATGATATTAATGAATTTAATGATGATTCCTTTGATGTGGATATAAACAGTGACACCGATGTCCTCGAAGTTAATAACGAAGCTTTTGATAATAATCTTCTTAATTTGCATATTGATAGTGATACTGACCACATCCACCATTTTGCCAAAGATTTCGATTATAATCCTTATGATGTGCACAATATCAGCGATGAAAACCAATTTAATTACCTGCAACATGAAACAGAAAAGGATTTTGATTTTCCAAAACCTGATAACTCAGGTAATCAAATAGGCACGAATAGCAGTATAACCATGTTGAACCAAGAAGAATTCAGTTTGAATGCCTGTTTTAAATCATTGGATGCTGAATGCATTGTATCGCATAACGATCTTGGAGCACAAAGTGACATCAATTCTGGTAATCTCCTTAACACAAATAATGAACCAGGAATGAATGGCAAATTGGATCAAATAGACAGAACAAAACTCAAACCAATTCAAGATTCTCAAGAACACCCTGTTGTTGCCGTCTTTGGTACCGTCCCTGTTATCTATATTGATGACGAATACACTCAACATCCTTCTTCAACTCATAGCAAGCGTTTCAAAATTTCAAACCTAAGAAAACCATTACTAAAATATTTCTGCTTTAAAAAATTTAAAATAAACAAAGGACTTATAGCATATTATCGAGATCTCAGACAAGTTTACACAATTTCAATTCATATTCGTCAAAAATTCGTTTGCCATGACATCAATCTCATTGACTGACCAGTGACTGCCTAAAAATTGGACATTGACTGAGCAATGACTGATTAAGTGACGATCTCATTGTCTGACCACTGACAGACTAAAAATTGGACATTCACTGAACAGGGACCGAGAAAGGGAACATCTCCTTGCCTGACCAGTGACTGAATAAAAATTGGACTTTGACTGAAAAATGACTGACTAAGTGACGATCTCATTGACTGAGCATTGGATTTGAACGGAAAAAATTGCCTTATTCGATAAGAGAGAGGAAGGATGTTTTCAGTCCAATCGATTTCGCTACAGCTGAAATGCAAACAGAAAGTCAGTTTAAAATTCTTTTTTGCAGCTACATTTCAGAACTGTAAAATAAAAATGAAATTATACCTTAACCTGAAATTAAAATGATTATTTGCAGTTAAATGCTATTGCTAAATTACTTTTTGTGTTCTTAAATTAATTTACTAGTTTACACACCATATTCAGTTATGATTTACCAATATGCTCTATTTTTAACTACAACTTCTCATTGAATTAAGGAAAGCTGTAGCTATTATTGAAATTTTTCTTAGGCATATTTTCCCTTGTTGTCTGTGCTCCCAATTCGAAGTGTCCGTCAGCCACTTCCTTTTTGTTTTTCGTTATTGATTTGTCGGCATTTCGCATAAAAAATCTCCAGATTATCATTAAAACACGAATAAGGATGTTATTTTTTATTTTAGATTTTTTTCTCTCTGTGGCTTTCATGTCAAAACGTACTAGAAATAATAAATGAGAATATATTGCTTTCTTTTCAAACGAAGTATTTTCAATATATGTTCCATAGCAATATGCTCTGTCATTAAGATTGCTAAGAGTTTTACCCTGTTTCATTCCTTGCCAACGTGCTGGCTGCATGGTTGGCTTCTGCAGTTTCCGTTATCTCAACGTATATGAGGCAATTTCCTTAGAACGTTCTCCGCAAAGCCCTCCCTCGCGCCAGGTACGTAACCATCCTTTTCTTTGCCTTTTTCAAATAACCTGACTTTTACTCAAACAAATCAGTCACGACATGAAATTTGGAAGAAATGGATTTAAATAATTTTTTTATAAAAATGTCTCGACTGTATATATACTGGATGTTAAAGAATTTACAAACCCAGAGATACAGGAAAAACAAATATTAAACTGAAAGCTTTCATACTTTGTATTACGCGCAAACGGATCATTTTTTCATTTTCACACATACACATTTGATCAGAATTCGGGCTAATATCCCTCTGGTTAAAAATATTTGAAAACAGCGTATTTTAAAAATTACAAAATGAAATTTTTATATATTTGAATAAATATTTATGAGGCATTATTAATAAAAATGAGAATAAAGGAAACACTATGAATAATCCTCAAACGTTCAGTCTAAAATTTAAAATTTAACAAACCTATCGCAAACCACTGAGTACAATGGTGTTCAGGTACTTTTTTAAGGATTTTGCAAAGATTTAGATATATAAACACATCTTATAATCTCATTTTTTAATATATTCCGTCTGAGAGTCCTTTTGTTGAACCATCATATTACATTATGATTTCCAAGAGAAAAGCCTTTTCCTGAAAACATCAAGGTTGATTTTATGCCACTTCTACCTCAAAATGTTCCACAGTCCATCCAATGTTTGGGGATGCCACGTATAAAGAGCTTGTTTTAAACGTACAAATGCACATTAATCCATGGGAGACACATCAGGAGATTTCGAGGATATGCAACTAGAGGGTACAGCTTTAATTCCGGTTGCATATCTTATTTTTTCAAACCATAAAGCAGTAGATTTAGAGGTATTAATTGTAGCCTTCACCTGATGGAACTTAATACATTCAAGATCTTTTGGATAAAGAGAAGAGATGACATTTCGTCTTTTAATATAGGTGTTTAAAGTTTTTTCTGACTGTAATCCGAATTAATTTTGATATTTGTTTCTACATTCCTTACTTTAAGTTTCTCGTTATAAAAGAATCCAGTAAGAACAATAAAACCTTTAAAAAAATTGTCCTTAATTTTTCTGAACCAATATACTGCGTCTTTTTCTCCTCTTTTTTGGTAGTAAATTAATCTTTTTCTATTGCAATCGTTATACGTATGTCCAAGCTTCATGTGTTGTAAATACACTGAAGTGCCACTAAATTAGGGATAGACATGGCTATGGAAATTGAATAGCGCTGCGCCGCATCTGGGCTTACGTGAGGAAGTTGTGCTAAATGCACGTAAAGCTAGCACTGTGGTTGTTGATAATCAGTGGTTTCACATACCAGTATAGGTAAACTTTATGACATAGACAGCTTCAATATCGAGCAGATAGTAGTCACTCGTCGCATGGGAAATACAATTTCCAAAATCCTCAGCGGGACAGCATTTTAACATAAGACAGTGTCAAGTGCATACCGAGAATGCACGGATGGCGGGAAAACGAACTAGCGATGGGGCAAAGTGCAAAGCACAGTTAACTTAGAATAATCGTCGAGTGAGACGTCTCAGCCGTATTGTACACTGTCAACGAAGTAAACAATAGCTCAAATTACCCCCTAGCTGAAGCAGGCGACAGTCGTACAGTCAGTAATAAGATCGTGTATCGCTCCCTTCAATGGCCTTCGGAAGCCGTAGACACACGAGAGTACCTTTCCTAAATACATGCCATCGAGTTGCCATTCTTACCTGGGCAGGAAAATATAGAGAATAGACACTAGTGGAGTTGAAATATGTAGGAGCGATGAGTCTCGATCCGTCTAATTAACCCCGGTTGTGGGGGAGCTGGTAGTAGACAGCTTCCTGAGCCTCGTAGTAGACAGCCCTGCCTTGAATTCTACTGAGCATCTTTCCAAATTAGTATATCTTATTATTGAGGAATGTAGAGGATTGAAGTTTTATAGTCTATTCACTCGGTTTTGCATGTTCAGAATGTCTGTTATGATGGTCCTATGAAATGTCGTCGCCTGGTATGATGTCAGAATGTCGTCTGTTGTGATCGTTCCGTATGTAAGCATATGATTGATCTTATTATTTATAGCCCTTCCTAGGGATAAATACATTACCTCTAATGATATATAGGTCATAGGGCTTCGCTTATTTAATAGGAACATGACCCTGAAATCTTTACCTATCCATATCTGTCCTTAGTGGGTATCATAAAAGTGAAACATAAATCCAAATGATGGAACAAACCTGTGCACTTGAAGTTTTGAATCACATACAATGTGGCAATATGTAACAGTGGCAAAACTTAGGTAAAATAGCGATTTAAATATATCTGAAGCATAACTTTCTAATCGTAAAAGCAAATTAGCACATCTGTAGTATAAAAACTTTGGCATATCGTTCTCCTCGTAGGTGCTACAGCTGTAGCGTCTTCCTATTTCCGTGTCTTGAAGCTAACGGAATATCGTAGGGGTAGTTGTTGAGGCATACAAAAGGAGTAGGCGAAGCATAGTTGTACAGACCAGTTGTCGAAATTTTTTATACATAATACACATCAAAGTGCTGCCCCAGAGGGCCCAAGATCCATATCGATTTGCCAGCACTAATTACGGAAATATAATAAAGAATAAATAATGAAAAGTAGGAAAAACACTATATACACTATGCACATCGATCACCAAAACTCATTTTGGTGTATTGTTCTTGCTAATTATGTAACGTAAGTTAACGTTACGCTAACCATTTGATTTTATCTTAAAGAGGTGGATATTAAAGAATTAAAAATATTTTGATATATTTCTGTATTGTGTATATAGTTAGATGAAATTTTACCCAGCCGAAGGTTGATGAAGCCATTTTCATGAGAGTGTATGGATAACATAATTTCTCTGCTTTAAAATAATAGGTCAAAGAAAAATACATGTTTTGAAAGTACTTTTTTTATTGATAAATATTTTCTCCATAGTATACACGTATTTTCGTTCTAATAATAATAATCTCTGGTTATATATATGTATTACGTTTATGTTTTGTATAGCAAAAAGCCCCCCCCAAAAGGAATTATTTATTTGAATATGTATGGCAGCGGTAGCTTAGCGTTGGTTCGTTTTCCAAATTTCCGCTTACACTTTTATCCAAAAAATAGCAAAAATCAGAGATATTAATTAAAAATTCTTAAAACGGTAATTTTCGCCCTCATTTTTCCGAATGGCAACAGGGATACAACAGCAACAATGGCCTCGTGCCATTATTGCTGATGTAATGAAAGAGAATTATCGATTTTATCAAAGACAAATGAATAAAACAAAAATTAAAAAAATATAATTTGAAACCTCATTCAAATTTTGGAAACCTCGTTTCGAGGTGCACTGGCTCTTGTCTAGATGCACCTATGTTGCAAATTCGTAGCCCTGGGTCTATTAGTTTACACTCAGCCCAAACGAAAGACAGACACATAGAATCTTCCTTCTATTATGAGTTATATATCAGAATACCTTTCATTGTTACATATTCAAGGAATCCTTTTAATAGCGTTCGAAACAATGAATTTACCAATAATTGTTTTAGGCTTTTGTTGAATTACAACAAAGTTAATGTATACATTTTTAACAATGCTTATAAACCATAATCATTAGAGATACCGAATCTAGTGGTGCTAAAAACTTACGTGTGGAGCTTATTTGCTTAAACTTGTTATTTTGAATGCTGAAATCGAATTGGAACCATTTTTAGAAATGGAGTTCTTTTTTTTCACAGTATTGTGCTATGTTTTTATACCAACACCGTTTATCGACAGCCTATTGGGCATACTTATTTGTTTTGCGACTGTGTTTCTTTTGTTTCCTGGAAGAGAAGAGAAAACTCGGAAAAATAATGATGAAAACTCTATTAACCGTAATGAACACAAGTTTAACACCGGAAAGAAGGTACTTAATTTAGATTTCCTTGATTCATATGATGATATTAATGAATTTAATGATCATTCCTTTGATGTGGATATAAACAGTGACACCGATGTCCTCGAAGTGAATAACGAAGCTTTTGATAATAATCTTCTTAATTTGCATATTGATAGTGATACTGACCACATCCACCATTTTGCCAAAGATTTCGATTATAATCCTTATGATGTGCACAATATCAGCGATGAAAACCAATTTAATTACCTGCAACATGAAACAGAAAAGGATTTTGATTTTCCAAAACCTGATAACTCAGGTAATCAAATAGGCACGAATAGCAGTATAACCATGTTGAACCAAGAAGAATTCAGTTTGAATGCCTGTTTTAAATCATTGGATGCTGAATGCATTGTATCGCATAACGATCTTGGAGCACAAAGTGACATCGATTCTGGTAATCTCCTTAACACAAAAAATGAACCAGGAATGAATGGCAAATTGGATCAAATAGACAGAACAGAACTCAAACCAATTCAAGATTCTCAAGAACACCCTGTTGATGCCGTCTTTGGTACCGTCCCTGTTATCTATATTGATGACGAATACACTCAACATCCTTCTTCGACTCATAGCAAGCGTTTCAAAATTTCAAACCTAAGAAAACCATTACTAAAATATTTCTGCTTTAAAAAATTTAAAATAAACAAAGGACTTATAGCATATTATCGAGATCTCAGATAGGTTTATACAATTTCAATTTATATTCGTCAAAAATTTGTTTACCATGACACCAATCCCTTCTACCAATCATAGCAAGCGTTTCAAAATTTCAAACCTAAAGAAACCATTAGTAAAATATTTCTGCTTTAAAAAATTTAAAATAAACCAAGGACTTATAGCATATTATCGAGATCTCAGACACGTTTACACAATTTCATTTCATATTCGTCAAAAATTCGTTTGCCATGACACCAATCTCATTGACTGACCAGTGACTGCCTAAAAATTGGACATTGACTGAGCAATGACTGATTAAGTGACGATCTCATTGACTGACCACTGACAGACTAAAAATTGGACATTCACTGAACAGGGACCGAGAAAGGGAAAATCTCCTTGCCTGACCAGTGACTGAATAAAAATTGGCCTTTGACTGAAAAATGACTGACTAAGTAACGATCTCATTGACTGAGCATTGGATTTGAAAGGAAAAAATTGCCTTATTCGATAAGAGAGAGGAAGGATGTTTTCAGTCTAATCGATTTCAGCTGAATTTACATTTACAGCTGAAATGCAAACAGAAAATCATTTTAAAATTCTTTTTTGCAGCTACATTTCAGAACTGTAAAATAAAAATGAAATTATATCTTAACCTGAAATTAAAATGATTATTTGCAGTTAAATACTATTGCTAAATTACTTTTTCTTGTGTTCTTAAATTAATTTACTAGTTTACACACCATATTCAGTTATGATTAACCAATATGCTCTATTTTTAACTATAACTTCTCATTGAATTAAGGAAAGCTGTAGCTATTATTGAAATTTTTCTTAGGCATATTTTCCCTTGTTGTCTGTGCTCCCAATTCGAAGTGACCGTCAGCCACTTCCTTTCTGTTTTTCGTGAGTGATTTGTCGGCATTTCGCATAAAAAATCTCCAGATTATCATTAAAACACGAATAAGGATGTTATTTTTTATTTTAGATTTTTTTCTCTCTGTGGCTTTCATGTCAAAACGTACTAGAAATAATAAATGAGAATATATTGCTTTCTTTTCAAACGAAGTATTTTCAATATATGTTCCATAGCAATATGCTCTGTCATTAAGATTGCTAAGAGTTTTACCCTGTTTCATTCCTTGCCAACGTGCTGGCTGTATGGTTGGCTTCTGCAGTTTCCGTTATCTCAACGTATATGAGGCAATTTCCCTTAGAACGTTCTCCGCAAAGCCCTCCCTCGCGCCAGGTACGTAACCATCCTTTTCTTTGCCTTTTTCAAATAACCTGACTTTTACTCAAACAAATCAGTCACGACATGAAATTTGGAAGAAATGGATTTAAATAATTTTTTTATAAAAATAACTCGATTGTATATATACTGGATGTTAAAGAATTTACAAACCCAGAGATACAGGAAAAACAAATATTAAACTGAAAGCTTTAATACTTTGTATTACGCGCAAAGGGAGCATTTTTTTCATTTGCACACATACACATTTGATCAGAATTCGGGCTAATATCCCTCTGGGTTAAAAATATTTAAAAACAGCGTATTTTATAAATTACAAAATGAAATTTCATATATTTGAATAAATATTTATTAATAAAAGGATTATTATGAGGCATTATTAATAAAAATGAGAATAAAGGAAACACTATGAATAATTCTCAAACGTTCAGTCTGAAATTTAAAATTCAACAAACCTATCGCAAACCACTGAATAGAGGGGGTGTTCAGGTATTTGTTTAAGGATTTTGCATAGATTTAGATATATAAACACATCTTATAATCTCATTTTCTAATATATTCCGTCTGAGAGTCCTTTTGTTGAACCATCATATTACATCATGATTTCCAAGAGAAAAGCCTTCTCCTGAAAACATCAAGGTTGATTTTATGCCACTTCTACCCCAAAATGTTCCACAGTCCATTCAATGTTTGGGGATGCCACGTATAAAGAGCTTGTTTTAAACGTACAAATGCACATTAATCCATGGGAGACACATCAGGAGATTTCGAGGATATGCAACTAGAGGGTACAGCTTTAATTCCGGTTTCTTTCTTATTTTTTCAAACCATAAAGCAGTAGATTTAGATGTATGAATTGTAGCCTTGACCTGATGGAACTTAATACATTCAAGATCTTTTGGATAAAGAGATGACATTTCGTCTTTTAATATAGGCGTTTAAAGTTTTTTCTGACTGTAATCCGAATTAATTTTGATATTTGTTTCTACATTCCTTACTCTAAGTTTCTCGTTATAAAAGAATCCAGTAAGAACAATAAAACCTTTAGAAAAATTGTCCTTAATTTTTCTGAACCAATATACTGTGTCTTTTTCTCCTCTTTTTTGGTAGTAAATTATTCTTTTTCTATTGCAATCGTTATACGTATGTCCAAGCTTCATGTGTTGTAAATACACTGAAGTGCCACTAAATTAGGGATAGACATGGCTATGGAAATTGAATAGCGCTGCGCCGCATCTGGGCTTACGTGAGGAAGTTGTGCTAAATGCACATAAAGCTAGCACTGTGGTTGTTGATAATCAGTGGTTTCACATACCAGTATATGTACACTTTATGACATAGAGAGCTTCAATATAGGGCAGATAGTAGTCACTCGTCGCATGGGAAATACAATTTCCAAAATCCTCAGCGGGACAGCATTTTAACATAAGACAGTGTCAAGTGCATACCGAGAATGTACGGATGGCGGGAAAACGAACTAGCGATGGGGCAAAGTGCAAAGCACAGTTAACTTAGAATAATCGTCGAGTGAGATGTCTCAGCCGTATTGTACACTGTCAACGAAGTAAACAATAGCTCAAATTACCCCCTAGCTGAAGCAGGCGACAGTCGTACAGTCAGTAATAAGATCGTGTATCGCTCCCTTCAATGGCCTTCGGAAGCCGTAGACACACGAGAGTACCTTTCCTAAATACATGCCATCGAGTTGCCATTCTTACCTCGGCAGGAAAATATAGAGAATAGACACTAGTGGAGTTGAAATGTGTAGGAGCGATGAGTCTCGATCCGTCTAATTAACCCCGTTTGTGGCGGAGCTGGTAGTAGACAGCTTCCTGAGCCTCGTAGTAGACAGCCCTGCCTTGAATTCTACTGAGCATCTTTCCAAATTAGTATATCATATTATTGAGGAATGTAGAGGATTGAAGTTTTATAGTCTATTCACTCGGTTTTGCATGTTCAGAATGTCTGTTATGATGGTCGTATGAAATGTCGTCGCCTGGTATGATGTCAGAATGTCGTCTGTTGTGATCGTTCCGTATGTAAGCTTATGATTGATCTTATTATTTATAGCCCTTCCTAGGGATAAATACATTACCTCTAATGATATATAGGTCATACGGCTTCGCTTATTTAATAGGAACATGACCCTGAAATCTTTACCTATCCATATCTGTCCTTAGTGGGTATCATAAAAGTGAAAAATAAATCCAAATGATGGAACAAACCTGTGCACTTGAAGTTCTGAATCACATACAATGTGGCAATATGTAACAGTGGTAAAACTTAGGTAAAATAGCGATTTAAATATATCTGAAGCATAACTTTCAAATCGTAAAAGCAAATTAGCACATCTGTAGTATAAAAACATTGGCATATCGTTCTCCTCGTAGGTGCTACAGCTGTAGCGTCTTCCTACTTCCGTGTCTTGAAGCTAACGGAATAGCGTAGGGGTAGTTGTTGAGGCATACAAAAGGAGTGGGCGAAGCATAGTTGTACAGACCAGTTGTCGAAATTTTTAATACATAATACACATCAAAGTGTTGCCCCAGAGGGCGCAAGATCCATATCGATTTGCCAGCACTAATTAAGGAAATATAATAAAGAATGAATATTGAAAAGTAGGAAAAACACTATATACACTATGCACATCGATAACCAAAACTTATTTTGGTGTATTGTTCTTGCTAATTATGTAACGTAAGTTAACGTTACGCTAACCAGTTGATTTTATCTTAAAGAGGTGGATATTAAAGAATTAAATGTATTTTGATATATTTCTGTATTGTGTATATATTTAGATGAATTTTTACCCAGACGAAGATTGATGAAGCCATTTTCATAAGAGTGTATGGATAACATAATTTCTGTGCTTTAAAATAATAGGTCAAAGAAAAATACATGTTTTGAAAGTACGTTTTTTATTGATAAATATTTTCTCCATAGTATTCACGTATTTTCGTTCTAATAATAATAATCTCTGGTTATATATAAGTATTACGTTTATGTTTTGTATAGCAAGAAGCCACCCCCCAAAAAAGAATTATTTATTTGAATATGTATGGCAGCGGTAGTTTAGCGTTGGTTCGTTTTCCAATTTTCCGCTTACACTTTTATCCAAAAAATAGCAAAAATCAGAGATATTAATTAAAAATTCTTAAAACGGTAATTTTCGCCCTCATTTTTCCAAATGGCAACAGGGATACAACAGCAACAATGGCCTCGTGCCATTATTGCTGATGTAATGAAAGAGAATTTTCGATTTTATCAAAGACAAATGAATAAAACAAAAATTAAAAAAATATAATTTGAAACCTCATTCAAATTTTGGAAACCTCGTTTCGAGGTGCACTGGCTCTTGTCTAGATGCACTTATGTAGCAAATTCGTAGCCCTGGGTCTATTAGCTTACACTCAGCCCAAACGAAAGACAGACACATAGAATCTTCCTTCTATTAGGAGTTATATATCAGAATACCTTTCATTGTTACATATTCAAGGAATCCTTTTAATAGCGTTCGAAACAATGAATTTACCAATAATTGTTTTAGGCTTTTGTTGAATTACAACAAAGTTAATGTATACATTTTTAACAATGCTTATAAGCCATAATCATTAGAGATACCGAATCTACTGGTGCTAAATAATTACGTGTGGAGCTTATTTGCTTAAACTTGTTTTTTTGAATGCTGAAATCGAATTCGAACCATTTTTAGAAATGGAGTTTTTTTTTTTTCACAGTATTGTGCTACGTTTTTATACCAACACCGTTTATCGACAGCCTATTGGGCATACTTATTTGTTTTGCGACTGTGTTTCTTTTGTTTCCTGGAAGAGAAGAGAAAATTCGGAAAAATAATGATGAAAACTCTATTAACCGTAATGAACACAAGTTTAACACCGGAAAGAAGGTACTTAATTTAGATTTCCTTGATTCATATGATGATATTAATGAATTTAATGATGATTCCTTTGATGTGGATATAAACAGTGACACCGATGTCCTCGAAGTTAATAACGAAGCTTTTGATAATAATCTTCTTAATTTGCATATTGATAGTGATACTGACCACATCCACCATTTTGCCAAAGATTTCGATTATAATCCTTATGATGTGCACAATATCAGCGATGAAAACCAATTTAATTACCTGCAACATGAAACAGAAAAGGATTTTGATTTTCCAATACCTGATAACTCAGGTAATCAAATAGGCACGAATAGCAGTATAACCATGTTGAACCAAGAAGAATTCAGTTTGAATGCCTGTTTTAAATCATTGGATGCTGAATGCATTGTATCGCATAACGATCTTGGAGCACAAAGTGACATCAATTCTGGTAATCTCCTTAACACAAATAATGAACCAGGAATGAATGGCAAATTGGATCAAATAGACAGAACAAAACTCAAACCAATTCAAGATTCTCAAGAACACCCTGTTGTTGCCGTCTTTGGTACCGTCCCTGTTATCTATATTGATGACGAATACACTCAACATCCTTCTTCAACTCATAGCAAGCGTTTCAAAATTTCAAACCTAAGAAAACCATTACTAAAATATTTCTGCTTTAAAAAATTTAAAATAAACAAAGGACTTATAGCATATTATCGAGATCTCAGATAGGTTTATACAATTTCAATTCATATTCGTCAAAAATTTGTTTGCCATGACACCAATCCCTTCTACCAATCATAGCAAGCGTTTCACAATTCCAAACCTAAGAAACCATTAGTAAAATATTTCTGCTTTAAAAAATTAAAAATAAACCAAGGAATTATAGCATATTATCGAGATCTCAGACAAGTTTACACAATTTCAATTCATATTCGTCAAAAATTCGTTTGCCATGACATCAATCTCATTGACTGACCAGTGACTGCCTAAAAATTGGACATTGACTGAGCAATGACTGATTAAGTGACGATCTCATTGACTGACCACTGACAGACTAAAAATTGGACATTCACTGAACAGGGACCGAGAAAGGGAACATCTCCTTGCCTGACCAGTGACTGAATAAAAATTGGACTTTGACTGAAAAATGACTGACTAAGTGACGATCTCATTGACTGAGCATTGGATTTGAACGGAAAAAATTGCCTTATTCGATAAGAGAGAGGAAGTATGTTTTCAGTCCAATCGATTTCGCTACAGCTGAAATGCAAACAGAAAGTCAGTTTAAAATTCTTTTTTGCAGCTACATTTCAGAACTGTAAAATAAAAATGAAATTATACCTTAACCTGAAATTAAAATGATTATTTGCAGTTAAATGCTATTGCTAAATTACTTTTTGTGTTCTTAAATTAATTTACTAGTTTACACACCATATTCAGTTATGATTTACCAATATGCTCTATTTTTAACTATAACTGCTCATTGAATTAAGGAAAGCTGTAGCTATTATTGAAATTTTTCTTAGGCATATTTTCCCTTGTTGTCTGTGCTCCCAATTCGAAGTGTCCGTCAGCCACTTCCTTTTTGTTTTTCGTTAGTGATTTGTCGGCATTTCGCATAAAAAATCTCCAGATTATCATTAAAACACGAATAAGGATGTTATTTTTTATTTTAGATTTTTTTCTCTCTGTGGCTTTCATGTCAAAACGTACTAGAAATAATAAATGAGAATATATTGCTTTCTTTTCAAACGAAGTATTTTCAATATATGTTCCATAGCAATATGCTCTGTCATTAAGATTGCTAAGAGTTTTACCCTGTTTCATTCCTTGCCAACGTGCTGGCTGCATGGTTGGCTTCTGCAGTTTCCGTTATCTCAACGTATATGAGGCAATTTCCTTAGAACGTTCTCCGCAAAGCCCTCCCTCGCGCCAGGTACGTAACCATCCTTTTCTTTGCCTTTTTCAAATAACCTGACTTTTACTCAAACAAATCAGTCACGACATGAAATTTGGAAGAAATGGATTTAAATAATTTTTTATAAAAATGTCTCGACTGTATATATACTGGATGTTAAAGAATTTACAAACCCAGAGATACAGGAAAAACAAATATTAAACTGAAAGCTTTCATACTTTGTATTACGCGCAAAGGGATCATTTTTTCATTTGCACACATACACATTTGATCAGAATTCGGGCTAATATCCCTCTGGTTAAAAATATTTGAAAACAGCGTATTTTATAAATTACAAAATGAAATTTTCATATATTTGAATAAATATTTATGAGGCATTATTAATAAAAATGAGAATAAAGGAAACACTATGAATAATCCTCAAACGTTCAGTCTGAAATTTAAAATTAAACAAACCTATCGCAAACCACTGAGTACAGTGGTTGTTCAGGTATTTTTTTAAGGATTTTGCAAAGATTTAGATATATAAACACATTTTATAATCTCATTTTCTAATATATTCCGTCTGAGAGTCCTTTTGTTGAACCATTATATTACATCTTGATTTCCAAGAGAAAAGCCTTTTCCTGAAAACATCAAGGTTGATTTTATGCCACGTCTACCTCAAAATGTTCCACAGTCCATCCAATGTTTGGGGATGCCACGTATAAAGAAATTGTTTTAAACGTACAAATGCGCATTAATCCATGGGAGACACATCAGAAGATTTCGATGGTATGCATCTAGAGGGTACAGCTTTAATTCCGGTTTCATATCTTATTATTTCAAACCATAAATCAGTAGATTTAGAGGTATTAATTGTAGCCTTGCCTGATGGAACTTAATACATTCAAGATCTTTGGATAAAGAGATGACATTTCGTCTTTTAATATAGGTGTTTAAAGATTTTTTCTGATTGTAATCCGAATTAATTTTGATATTTGTTTCTACTTTCCTTACTTTAAGTTTCTCGTTATAAAAGAATCCAGTAAGAACAATAAAACCTTTAGAAAAATTGTCCTTAATTTTTCTGAACCAATATACTGTGTCTTTTTCTCCTCTTTTTTGGTAGTAAATTAATCTTTTGCTATTGCAATCGTTATACGTATGTCCAAGCTTCATGTGTTGTAACTACACTGAAGTGCCACTAAATTAGGGATAGACATGGCTATGGAAATTGAATAGCGCTGCGCCGCATCTGGGCTTACGTGAGGAAGTTGTGCTAAATGCACGTAAAGCTAGCACTGTGGTTGTTGATAATCAGTGGTTTCTCATACCAGTATAGGTAAACTTTATGACATAGACAGCTTCAATATCGGGCAGATAGTAGTCACTCGTCGCATTGGAAATACAATTTCCAAAATCCTCAGCGGGACAGCATTTTAACATTAGACAGTGTCGAGTGCATACCGAGAATGCACGGATGGCAGGAAAACGAACTAGCGATAGGGCAAAGTGCAAAGCACAGTTAACTTAGAATAATCGTCGAGTGAGACGTCTCAACCGTATTGTACGCTGTCAACGAAGTAAACAATAGCTCAAATTACAGCCTAGCTGAAGCAGGCGACAGTCGTACAGTCAGTAATAAGATCGTGTATCGCTCCCTTCAATGGCCTTCGGAAGCCGTAGACACACGAGAGTACCTTTCCTAAATACATGCCATCGAGTTGCCATTCTTACCTCGGCAGGAAAATATAGAGAATAGACACTAGTGGAGTTGAAATGTGTAGGAGCGATGAGTCTCGATCCGTCTAATTAACCCCGTTTGTCGCGGAGCTGGTAGTAGACAGCTTGCTGAGCCTCGTTGTAGACAGCCCTGCCTTGAATTCTACTGAGCATCTTTCCAAATTAGTATATCTTATTATTGAGGAATGTAGAGGATTGAAGTTTTATAGTCTATTCACTCGGTTTTGCATGTTCAGAATGTCTGTTATGATGGTCGTATGAAATGTCGTTGCCTGGTATGATGTCAGAATGTCGTCTGTTGTGATCGTTCCGTATGTAAGCATATGATTGATCTTATTATTTATAGCCCTTCCTAGGGATAAATAAATTACCTCTAATGAAATATAGGTCATAGGGCTTCGCTTATTTAATAGGAACACGACCCTGAAATCTTTCCCTATCCATATGTGTCCTTAGTGGGTATCATAAAAGTGAAATATAAATCCAAATGATGGAACAAACCTGTGCACTTGAAGTTCTGAATAACATACAATGTGGCAATATGTAACAGTGGCAAAACTTAGGTAAAATAGCGATTTAAATATATCTGAAGCATAACTTTCAAATCGTAAAAGCAAATTAGCACATCTGTAGTATAAAAACTTTGGCATATCGTTCTCCTCGTAGGTGCTACAGCTGTAGCGTCTTCCTACTTCCGTGTCTTGAAGCTAATGGAATAGCGTAGGGGTAGTTGTTGAGGCATACAAAAGGAGTGGGCGAAGCATAGTTGTACAGACCAGTTGTCGAAATTTTTAATACATAATACACATCAAAGTGCTGCCCCAGAGGGCGCAAGATCCATATCGATTTGCCAGCACTAATTAAGGAAATATAATAAAGAATAAATAATGAAAAGTAGGAAAAACACTATATACACTATGCACATCGATAACCAAAACTTATTTTGGTGTATTGTTCTTGCTAATTATGTAACGTAAGTTAACGTTACGCTAACCAGTTGATTTTATCTTAAAGATGTGGATATTAAGGAATTAAAAATATTTTGATATATTTCTGTATTGTGTATATATTTAGATGAATTTTTACCCAGCCGAAGGTTGATGAAGCCATTTTCATGAGAGTGTATGGATAACATAATTTCTGTGCTTTAAAATAATAGGTCAAAGAAAAATACATGTTTTGAAAGTAAGTTTTTTATTGATAAATATTTTCTCCATAGTATTCACGTATTTTCGTTCTAATAATAATAATCTCTGGTTATATATAAGTATTACGTTTATGTTTTGTATAGCAATAAGCCCCCCCCCAAAAAAAGAATTATTTATTTGAATATGTATGGCAGCGGTAGTTTAGCGTTGGTTCGTTTTCCAATTTTCCGCTTACACTTTTATCCAAAAAATAGCAAAAATCAGAGATATTAATTAAAAATTCTTAAAACGGTAATTTTCGCCCTCATTTTTCCGAATGGCAACAGGGATACAACAGCAACAATGGCCTCGTGCCATTATTGCTGATGTAATGAAAGAGAATTATCGATTTTATCAAAGACAAATGAATAAAACAAAAATTTAAAAAATATAATTTGAAACCTCATTCAAATTTTGGAAACCTCGTTTCGAGGTGCACTGCCTCTTGTCTAGATGCACCTATGTTGCAAATTCGTAGCCCTGGGTCTATTAGTTTACACTCAGCCCAAACGAAAGACAGACACATAGAATCTTCCTTCTATTATGAGTTATATATCAGAATACCTTTCATTGTTACATATTCAAGGAATCCTTTTAATAGCGTTCGAAACAATGTATTTACCAATAATTGTTTTAGGCTTTTGTTGAATTACAACAAAGTTAATGTATACATTTTTAACAATGCTTATAAACCATAATCATTAGAGATACCGAATCTAGTGGTGCTAAAAACTTACGTGTGGAGCTTATTTGCTTAAACTTGTTATTTTGAATGCTGAAATCGAATTCGAACCATTTTTAGAAATGGAGTTCTTTTTTTTCACAGTATTGTGCTATGTTTTTATACCAACACCGTTTATCGACAGCCTATTGGGCATACTTATTTGTTTTGCGACTGTGTTTCTTTTGTTTCCTGGAAGAGAAGAGAAAATTCGGAAAAATAATGATGAAAACTCTATTAACCGTAATGAACACAAGTTTAACACCGGAAAGAAGGTACTTAATTTAGATTTCCTTGATTCATATGATGATATTAATGAATTTAATGATGATTCCTTTGATGTGGATATAAACAGTGACACCTATGTCCTCGAAGTTAATAACGAAGCTTTTGATAATAATCTTCTTAATTTGCATATTGATAGTGATACTGACCACATCCACCATTTTGCCAAAGATTTCGATTATAATCCTTATGATGTGCACAATATCAGCGATGAAAACCAATTTAATTACCTGCAACATGAAACAGAAAAGGATTTTGATTTTCCAAAACCTGATAACTCAGGTAATCAAATAGGCACGAATAGCAGTATAACCATGTTGAACCAAGAAGAATTCAGTTTGAATGCCTGTTTTAAATCATTGGATGCTGAATGCATTGTATCGCATAACGATCTTGGAGCACAAAGTGACATCAATTCTGGTAATCTCCTTAACACAAATAATGAACCAGGAATGAATGGCAAATTGGATCAAATAGACAGAACAAAACTCAAACCAATTCAAGATTCTCAAGAACACCCTGTTGTTGCCGTCTTTGGTACCGTCCCTGTTATCTATATTGATGACGAATACACTCAACATCCTTCTTCAACTCATAGCAAGCGTTTCAAAATTTCAAACCTAAGAAAACCATTACTAAAATATTTCTGCTTTAAAAAATTTAAAATAAACAAAGGACTTATAGCATATTATCGAGATCTCAGATAGGTTTATACAATTTCAATTTATATTCGTCAAAAATTTGTTTACCATGACACCAATCCCTTCTACCAATCATAGCAAGCGTTTCAAAATTTCAAACCTAAGAAACCATTAGTAAAATATTTCTGCTTTAAAAAATTTAAAATAAACCAAGGACTTATAGCATATTATCGAGATCTCAGACACGTTTACACAATTTCATTTCATATTCGTCAAAAATTCGTTTGCCATGACACCAATCTCATTGACTGACCAGTGACTGCCTAAAAATTGGACATTGACTGAGCAATGACTGATTAAGTGACGATCTCATTGACTGACCACTGACAGACTAAAAATTGGACATTCACTGAACAGGGACCGAGAAAGGGAACATCTCCTTGCCTGACCAGTGACTGAATAAAAATTGGACTTTGACTGAAAAATGACTGACTGAGTGACGATCTCATTGACTGAGCATTGGATTTGAACGGAAAAAATTGCCTTATTCGATAAGAGAGAGGAAGTATGTTTTCAGTCCAATCGATTTCGCTACAGCTGAAATGCAAACAGAAAGTCAGTTTAAAATTCTTTTTTGCAGCTACATTTCAGAACTGTAAAATAAAAATGAAATTATATCTTAACCTGAAATTAAAATGATTATTTGCAGTTAAATGCTATTGCTAAATTACTTTTTGTGTTCTTAAATTAATTTACTAGTTTACACACCATATTCAGTTATGATTTACCAATATGCTCTATTTTTAACTATAACTGCTCATTGAATTAAGGAAAGCTGTAGCTATTATTGAAATTTTTCTTAGGCATATTTTCCCTTGTTGTCTGTGCTCCCAATTCGAAGTGTCCGTCAGCCACTTCCTTTTTGTTTTTCGTTAGTGATTTGTCGGCATTTCGCATAAAAAATCTCCAGATTATCATTAAAACACGAATAAGGATGTTATTTTTTATTTTAGATTTTTTTCTCTCTGTGGCTTTCATGTCAAAACGTACTAGAAATAATAAATGAGAATATATTGCTTTCTTTTCAAACGAAGTATTTTCAATATATGTTCCATAGCAATATGCTCTGTCATTAAGATTGCTAAGAGTTTTACCCTGTTTCATTCCTTGCCAACGTGCTGGCTGCATGGTTGGCTTCTGCAGTTTCCGTTATCTCAACGTATATGAGGCAATTTCCTTAGAACGTTCTCCGCAAAGCCCTCCCTCGCGCCAGGTACGTAACCATCCTTTTCTTTGCCTTTTTCAAATAACCTGACTTTTACTCAAACAAATCAGTCACGACATGAAATTTGGAAGAAATGGATTTAAATAATTTTTTATAAAAATGTCTCGACTGTATATATACTGGATGTTAAAGAATTTACAAACCCAGAGATACAGGAAAAACAAATATTAAACTGAAAGCTTTCATACTTTGTATTACGCGCAAAGGGATCATTTTTTCATTTGCACACATACACATTTGATCAGAATTCGGGCTAATATCCCTCTGGTTAAAAATATTTGAAAACAGCGTATTTTATAAATTACAAAATGAAATTTTCATATATTTGAATAAATATTTATGAGGCATTATTAATAAAAATGAGAATAAAGGAAACACTATGAATAATCCTCAAACGTTCAGTCTGAAATTTAAAATTAAACAAACCTATCGCAAACCACTGAGTACAGTGGTTGTTCAGGTATTTTTTTAAGGATTTTGCAAAGATTTAGATATATAAACACATTTTATAATCTCATTTTCTAATATATTCCGTCTGAGAGTCCTTTTGTTGAACCATTATATTACATCTTGATTTCCAAGAGAAAAGCCTTTTCCTGAAAACATCAAGGTTGATTTTATGCCACGTCTACCTCAAAATGTTCCACAGTCCATCCAATGTTTGGGGATGCCACGTATAAAGAAATTGTTTTAAACGTACAAATGCGCATTAATCCATGGGAGACACATCAGAAGATTTCGATGGTATGCATCTAGAGGGTACAGCTTTAATTCCGGTTTCATATCTTATTATTTCAAACCATAAATCAGTAGATTTAGAGGTATTAATTGTAGCCTTGCCTGATGGAACTTAATACATTCAAGATCTTTGGATAAAGAGATGACATTTCGTCTTTTAATATAGGTGTTTAAAGATTTTTTCTGATTGTAATCCGAATTAATTTTGATATTTGTTTCTACTTTCCTTACTTTAAGTTTCTCGTTATAAAAGAATCCAGTAAGAACAATAAAACCTTTAGAAAAATTGTCCTTAATTTTTCTGAACCAATATACTGTGTCTTTTTCTCCTCTTTTTTGGTAGTAAATTAATCTTTTGCTATTGCAATCGTTATACGTATGTCCAAGCTTCATGTGTTGTAACTACACTGAAGTGCCACTAAATTAGGGATAGACATGGCTATGGAAATTGAATAGCGCTGCGCCGCATCTGGGCTTACGTGAGGAAGTTGTGCTAAATGCACGTAAAGCTAGCACTGTGGTTGTTGATAATCAGGGGTTTCTCATACCAGTATAGGTAAACTTTATGACATAGACAGCTTCAATATCGGGCAGATAGTAGTCACTCGTCGCATTGGAAATACAATTTCCAAAATCCTCAGCGGGACAGCATTTTAACATTAGACAGTGTCGAGTGCATACCGAGAATGCACGGATGGCAGGAAAACGAACTAGCGATAGGGCAAAGTGCAAAGCACAGTTAACTTAGAATAATCGTCGAGTGAGACGTCTCAACCGTATTGTACGCTGTCAACGAAGTAAACAATAGCTCAAATTACAGCCTAGCTGAAGCAGGCGACAGTCGTACAGTCAGTAATAACATCGTGTATCGCTCCCTTCAATGGCCTTCGGAAGCCGTAGACACACGAGAGTACCTTTCCTAAATACATGCCATCGAGTTGCCATTCTTACCTCGGCAGGAAAATATAGAGAATAGACACTAGTGGAGTTGAAATGTGTAGGAGCGATGAGTCTCGATCCGTCTAATTAACCCCGTTTGTCGCGGAGCTGGTAGTAGACAGCTTGCTGAGCCTCGTTGTAGACAGCCCTGCCTTGAATTCTACTGAGCATCTTTCCAAATTAGTATATCTTATTATTGAGGAATGTAGAGGATTGAAGTTTTATAGTCTATTCACTCGGTTTTGCATGTTCAGAATGTCTGTTATGATGGTCGTATGAAATGTCGTTGCCTGGTATGATGTCAGAATGTCGTCTGTTGTGATCGTTCCGTATGTAAGCATATGATTGATCTTATTATTTATAGCCCTTCCTAGGGATAAATAAATTACCTCTAATGAAATATAGGTCATAGGGCTTCGCTTATTTAATAGGAACACGACCCTGAAATCTTTCCCTATCCATATGTGTCCTTAGTGGGTATCATAAAAGTGAAATATAAATCCAAATGATGGAACAAACCTGTGCACTTGAAGTTCTGAATAACATACAATGTGGCAATATGTAACAGTGGCAAAACTTAGGTAAAATAGCGATTTAAATATATCTGAAGCATAACTTTCAAATCGTAAAAGCAAATTAGCACATCTGTAGTATAAAAACTTTGGCATATCGTTCTCCTCGTAGGTGCTACAGCTGTAGCGTCTTCCTAATTCCGTGTCTTGAAGCTAACGGAATAGCGTAGGGGTAGTTGTTGAGGCATACAAAAGGAGTGGGCGAAGCATAGTTGTACAGACCAGTTGTCGAAATTTTTAATACATAATACACATCAAAGTGCTGCCCCAGAGGGCGCAAGATCCATATCGATTTGCCAGCACTAATTAAGGAAATATAATAAAGAATAAATAATGAAAAGTAGGAAAAACACTATATACACTATGCACATCGATAACCAAAACTTATTTTGGTGTATTGTTCTTGCTAATTATGTAACGTAAGTTAACGTTACGCTAACCAGTTGATTTTATCTTAAAGAGGTGGATATTAAAGAATTAAAAATATTTTGATATATTTCTGTATTGTGTATATATTTAGATGAATTTTTACCCAGCCGAAGGTTGATGAAGCCATTTTCATGAGAGTGTATGGATAACATAATTTCTGTGCTTTAAAATAATAGGTCAAAGAAAAATACATGTTTTGAAAGTAAGTTTTTTATTGATAAATATTTTCTCCATAGTATTCACGTATTTTCGTTCTAATAATAATAATCTCTGGTTATATATAAGTATTACGTTTATGTTTTGTATAGCAAGAAGCCCCCCCCCAAAAAAAGAATTATTTATTTGAATATGTATGGCAGCGGTAGTTTAGCGTTGGTTCGTTTTCCAATTTTCCGCTTACACTTTTATCCAAAAAATAGCAAAAATCAGAGATATTAATTAAAAATTCTTAAAACGGTAATTTTCGCCCTCATTTTTCCGAATGGCAACACGGATACAACAGCAACAATGGCCTCGTGCCATTATTGCTGATGTAATGAAAGAGAATTTTCGATTTTATCAAAGACAAATGAATAAAACAAAAATTAAAAAAATATAATTTGAAACCTCATTCAAATTTTGGAAACCTCGTTTCGAGGTGCACTGCCTCTTGTCTAGATGCACCTATGTTGCAAATTCGTAGCCCTGGGTCTATTAGTTTACACTCAGCCCAAACGAAAGACAGACACATAGAATCTTCCTTCTATTATGAGTTATATATCAGAATACCTTTCATTGTTACATATTCAAGGAATCCTTTTAATAGCGTTCGAAACAATGTATTTACCAATAATTGTTTTAGCCTTTTGTTGAATTACAACAAAGTTAATGTATACATTTTTAACAATGCTTATAAACCATAATCATTAGAGATACCGAATCTAGTGGTGCTAAAAACTTACGTGTGGAGCTTATTTGCTTAAACTTGTTATTTTGAATGCTGAAATCGAATTCGAACCATTTTTAGAAATGGAGTTCTTTTTTTTCACAGTATTGTGCTATGTTTTTATACCAACACCGTTTATCGACAGCCTATTGGGCATACTTATTTGTTTTGCGACTGTGTTTCTTTTGTTTCCTGGAAGAGAAGAGAAAATTCGGAAAAATAATGATGAAAACTCTATTAACCGTAATGAACACAGGTTTAACACCGGAAAGAAGGTACTTAATTTAGATTTCCTTGATTCATATGATGATATTAATGAATTTAATGATGATTCCTTTGATGTGGATATAAACAGTGACACCGATGTCCTCGAAGTTAATAACGAAGCTTTTGATAATAATCTTCTTAATTTGCATATTGATAGTGATACTGACCACATCCACCATTTTGCCAAAGATTTCGATTATAATCCTTATGATGTGCACAATATCAGCGATGAAAACCAATTTAATTACCTGCAACATGAAACAGAAAAGGATTTTGATTTTCCAAAACCTGATAACTCAGGTAATCAAATAGGCACGAGTAGCAGTATAACCATGTTGAACCAAGAAGAATTCAGTTTGAATGCCTGTTTTAAATCATTGGATGCTGAATGCATTGTATCGCATAACGATCTTGGAGCACAAAGTGACATCAATTCTGGTAATCTCCTTAACACAAATAATGAACCAGGAATGAATGGCAAATTGGATCAAATAGACAGAACAAAACTCAAACCAATTCAAGATTCTCAAGAACACCCTGTTGTTGCCGTCTTTGGTACCGTCCCTGTTATCTATATTGATGACGAATACACTCAACATCCTTCTTCAACTCATAGCAAGCGTTTCAAAATTTCACACCTAAGAAAACCATTACTAAAATATTTCTGCTTTAAAAAATTTAAAATAAACAAAGGACTTATAGCATATTATCGAGATCTCAGATAGGTTTATACAATTTCAATTTATATTCGTCAAAAATTTGTTTACCATGACACCAATCCCTTCTACCAATCATAGCAAGCGTTTCAAAATTTCAAACCTAAGAAACCATTAGTAAAATATTTCTGCTTTAAAAAATTTAAAATAAACCAAGGACTTATAGCATATTATCGAGATCTCAGACACGTTTACACAATTTCATTTCATATTCGTCAAAAATTCGTTTGCCATGACACCAATCTCATTGACTGACCAGTGACTGCCTAAAAATTGGACATTGACTGAGCAATGACTGATTAAGTGACGATCTCATTGACTGACCACTGACAGACTAAAAATTGGACATTCACTGAACAGGGACCGAGAAAGGGAAAATCTCCTTGCCTGACCAGTGACTGAATAAAAATTGGCCTTTGACTGAAAAATGACTGACTGAGTGACGATCTCACTAACTGAGCATTGGATTTGAACGGAAAAAATTGCCTTATTCGATAAGAGAGAGGAAGAATGTTTTCAGTCGAATCGATTTCGCTACAGCTGAAATGCAAACAGAAAGTCAGTTTAAAATTCTTTTTTGCGGCTACATTTCAGAACTGTAAAATAAAAATGAAATTATATCTTAACCTGAAATTAAAATGATTATTTGCAGTTAAATGCTATTGCTAAATTACTTTTTGTGTTCTTAAATTAATTTACTAGTTTACACACCATATTCAGTTATGATTTACCAATATGCTCTATTTTTAACTATAACTTCTCATTGAATTAAGGAAAGCTGTAGCTATTATTGAAATTTTTCTTAGGCATATTTTCCCTTGTTGTCTGTGCTCCCAATTCGAAGTGACCGTCAGCCACTTCCTTTTTGTTTTTCGTGAGTGATTTGTCGGCGTTTCTCATAAAAAATCTCCAGATTATCATTAAAACACGAATAAGGATGTTATTTTTTATTTTAGATTTTTTTCTCTCTGTGGCTTTCATGTCAAAACCTACTAGAAATAATAAATGAGAATATATTGCTTTCTTTTCAAACGAAGTATTTTCAATATATGTTCTATAGCAATATGCTCTGTCATTAAGATTGCTAAGAATTTTACCCTGTTTCATTCCTTGCCAACGTGCTGGCTGCATGGTTGGCTTCTGTAGTTTCCGTTATCTCAACGTATATGAGGCAATTTCCCTTAGAACGTTTTCCGCAAAGCCCTCCCTCGCGCCAGGTACGTAACCATCCTTTTCTTTGTCTTTTTCAAATAACCTGACTTTTACTCAAACAAATCAGTCACGACATGAAATTTGGAAGAAATGGATTTAAATAATTTTTTTGTAAAAATGTCTCGATTGTATATATACTGGATGTTAAAGAATTTACAAACCCAGAGATACAGGAAAAACAAATATTAAACTGAAAGCTTTAATACTTTGTATTACGCGCAAAGGGAGCATTTTTTTCATTTGCACACATACACATTTGATCAGAATTCGGGCTAATATCCCTCTGGGTTAAAAATATTTAAAAACAGCGTATTTTATAAATTACAAAATGAAATTTCATATATTTGAATAAATATTTATTAATAAAAGGATTATTATGAGGCATTATTAATAAAAATGAGAATAAAGGAAACACTATGAATAATTCTCAAACGTTCAGTCTGAAATTTAAAATTCAACAAACCTATCGCAAACCACTGAATACAGGGGGTGTTCAGGTATTTTTTTAAGGATTTTGCAAAGATTTAGATATATAAACACATCTTATAATCTCATTTTCTAATATATTTCGTCTGAGAGTCCTTTTGTTGAACCATCCTATTACATCTTGATTTCCAAGAGAAAAGCCTTTTCCTGAAAACATCAAGGTTGATTTTATGCCACTTCTACCTCAAAATGTTCCACAGTCCATCCAATGTTTGGGGATGCCACGTATAAAGAGCTTGTTTTAAACGTACAAATGCGCATTAATCCATGGGAGACACATCAGAAGATTTCGATGGTATGCATCTAGAGGGTACAGCTTTAATTCCGGTTTCATATCTTATTATTTCAAACCATAAATCAGTAGATTTAGAGGTATGAATTGTAGCCTTGCCTGATGGAACTTAATACATTCAAGATCTTTTGGATAAAGAGATGACATTTCGTCTTTTAATATAGGTGTTTAAAGATTTTTTCTGATTGTAATCCGAATTAATTTTGATATTTGTTTCTACTTTCCTTACTTTAAGTTTCTCGTTATAAAAGAATCCAGTAAGAACAATAAAACCTTTAGAAAAATTGTCCTTAATTTTTCTGAACCAATATACTGTGTCTTTTTCTCCTCTTTTTTGGTAGTAAATTAATCTTTTGCTATTGCAATCGTTATACGTATGTCCAAGCTTCATGTGTTGTAACTACACTGAAGTGCCACTAAATTAGGGATAGACATGGCTATGGAAATTGAATAGCGCTGCGCCGCATCTGGGCTTACGTGAGGAAGTTGTGCTAAATGCACGTAAAGCTAGCACTGTGGTTGTTGATAATCAGTGGTTTCACATACCAGTATAGGTAAACTTTATGACATAGACAGCTTCAATATCGGGCAGATAGTAGTCACTCGTCGCATGGGAAATACAATTTCCAAAATCCTCAGCGGGACAGCATTTGAACATTAGACAGTGTCAAGTGCATACCGAGAATGCACGGATGGCGGGAAAACGAACTAACGATAGGGCAAAGTGCAAAGCACAGTTAACTTAGAATAATCGTCGAGTGAGATGTCTCAGCCGTATTGTACACTGTCAACGAAGTAAACAATAGCTCAAATTACCCCCTAGCTGAAGCAGGCGACAGTCGTACAGTCAGTAATAAGATCGTGTATCGCTCCCTTCAATGGCCTTCGGAAGCCGTAGACACACGAGAGTACCTTTCCTAAATACATGCCATCGAGTTGCCATTCTTACCTCGGCAGGAAAATATAGAGAATAGACACTAGTGGATTTGAAATGTGTAGGAGCGATGAGTCTCGATCCGTCTAATTAACCCCGTTTGTGGCGGAGCTGGTAGTAGACAGCTTGCTGAGCCTCGTTGTAGACAGCCCTGCCTTGAATTCTACTGAGCATCTTTCCAAATTAGTATATCTTATTATTGAGGAATGTAGAGGATTGAAGTTTTATAGTCTATTCACTCGGTTTTGCATGTTCAGAATGTCTGTTATGATGGTCGTATGAAATGTCGTCGTATGATGTCAGAATGTCGTCTGTTGTGATCGTTCCGTATGTAAGCATATGATTGATCTTATTATTTATAGCCATTCCTAGGGATAAATACATTACATCTAATGATATATAGGTCATAGGGCTTCGCTTATTTAATAGGAACACGACCCTGAAATCTTTCTCTATCCATATCTGTCCTTAGTGGGTATCATAAAAGTGAAATATAAATCCAAATGATGGAACAAACCTGTGCACTTGAAGTTCTGAATAACATACAATGTGGCAATATGTAACAGTGGCAAAACTTAGGTAAAATAGCGATTTAAATATATCTGAAGCATAACTTTCAAATCGTAAAAGCAAATTAGCACATCTGTAGTATAAAAACTTTGGCATATCGTTCTCCTCGTAGGTGCTACAGCTGTAGCGTCTTCCTACTTCCGTGTCTTGAAGCTAACGGAATAGCGTAGGGGTAGTTGTTGAGGCATACAAAAGGAGTGGGCGAAGCATAGTTGTACAGACCAGTTGTCGAAATTTTTAATACATAATACACATCAAAGTGCTGCCCCAGATGGCGCAAGATCCATATCGATTTGCCAGCACTATTTAAGGAAATATAATAAAGAATAAATAATGAAAAGTAGGAAAAACACTATATACACTATGCACATCGATAACCAAAACTTATTTTGGTGTATTGTTCTTGCTAATTATGTAACGTAAGTTAACGTTACGCTAACCAGTTGATTTTATCTTAAAGAGGTGGATATTAAAGAATTAAAAATATTTTGATATATTTCTGTATTGTGTATATATTTAGATGAATTTTTACCCAGCCGAAGGTTCATGAAGCCATTTTCATGAGAGTGTATGGATAACATAATTTCTGTGCTTTAAAATAATAGGTCAAAGAAAAATACATGTTTTGAAAGTGCTTTTTTTATTGATAAATATCTTCTCCATAGTATTCACGTATTTTCGTTCTAATAATAATAATCTCTGGTTATATATAAGTATTACGTTTATGTTTTGTATAGCAAGAAGCCCCTCCCAAAAAAAGAATTATTTATTTGAATATGTATGGCAGCGGTAGTTTAGCGTTGGTTCGTTTTCCAATTTTCCGCTTACACTTTTATCCAAAAAATAGCAAAAATCAGAGATATTAATTAAAAATTCTTAAAACGGTAATTTTCGCCCTCATTTTTCCGAATGGCAACACGGATACAACAGCAACAATGGCCTCGTGCCATTATTGCTGATGTAATGAAAGAGAATTTTCGATTTTATCAAAGACAAATGAATAAAACAAAAATTAAAAAAATATAATTTGAAACCTCATTCAAATTTTGGAAACCTCGTTTCGAGGTGCACTGGCTCTTGTCTAGATGCACCTATGTAGCAAATTCGTAGCCCTGGGTCTATTAGCTTACACTCAGCCCAAACGAAAGACAGACACATAGAATCTTCCTTCTATTATGAGTTATATATCAGAATACCTTTCATTGTTACATATTCAAGGAATCCTTTTAATAGCGTTCGAAACAATGAATTTACCAATAATTGTTTTAGGCTTTTGTTGAATTACAACAAAGTTAATGTATACATTTTTAACGATGCTTATAAACCATAATCATTAGAGATATTGAATCTAGTGGTGCTAAAAACTTACGTGTGGAGCTTATTTGCTTAAACTTGTTATTTTGAATGCTGAAATCGAATTCGAACCATTTTTAGAAATGGAGTTCTTTTTTTTCACAGTATTGTGCTATATTTTTATACCTACACCGTTTATCGACAGCCTATTGGGCTTACTTATTTCTTTTGCGACTGTGTTTCTTTTGTTTCCTGGAAGAGAAGAGAAAACTCGGAAAAATAATGATGAAAACTCTATTAACCGTAATGAACACAAGTTTAACACCGGAAAGAAGGTACTTAATTTAGATTTCCTTGATTCATATGATGATATTAATGAATTTAATGATGATTCCTTTGATGTGGATATAAACAGTGACACCGATGTCCTCGAAGTTAATAACGAAGCTTTTGATAATAATCTTCTTAATTTGCATATTGATAGTGATACTGACCACATCCACCATTTTGCCAAAGATTTCGATTATAATCCTTATGATGTGCACAATATCAGCGATGAAAACCAATTTAATTACCTGCAACATGAAACAGAAAAGGATTTTGATTTTCCAAAACCTGATAACTCAGGTAATCAAATAGGCACGAATAGCAGTATAACCATGTTGAACCAAGAAGAATTCAGTTTGAATGCCTGTTTTAAATCATTGGATGCTGAATGCATTGTATCGCATAACGATCTCGCAGCACAAAGTGACATCGATTCTGGTAATCTCCTTAACACAAATAATGAACCAGGAATGAATGGCAAATTGGATCAAATAGACAGAACAGAACTCAAACCAATTCAAGATTCTCAAGAACACCCTGTTGATGCCGTCTTTGGTACCGTCCCTGTTATCTATATTGATGACGAATACACTCAACATCCTTCTTCGACTCATAGCAAGCGTTTCAAAATTTCAAACCTAAGAAAACCATTACTAAAATATTTCTGCTTTAAAAAATTTAAAATAAACAAAGGACTTATAGCATATTATCGAGATCTCAGACACGTTTACACAATTTCAATTCATATTCGTCAAAAATTTGTTTGCCATGACACCAATCCCTTCTACCAATCATAGCAAGCGTTTCAAAATTTCAAACCTAAGAAACCATTAGTAAAATATTTCTGCTTTAAAAAATTAAAAATAAACCAAGGACTTATAGCATATTATCGAGATCTCAGACAAGTTTACACAATTTCACTTCATATTCGTCAAAAATTCGTTTGCCATGACACCAATCTCATTGACTGACCAGTGACTGTCTAAAAATTGGACATTGACTGAGCAATGACTGATTAAGTGACGATCTCATTGACTGACCACTGACAGACTAAAAATTGGACATTCACTGAACAGGGACCGAGAAAGGGAACATCTCCTTGCCTGACCAGTGACTGAATAAAAATTGGCCTTTGACTGAAAAATGACTGACTGAGTGACGATCTCATTGACTGAGCATTGGATTTCAACGGAAAAAATTGCCTTATTCGATAAGAGAGAGGAAGGATGTTTTCAGTCCAATCGATTTCGCTACAGCTGAAATGCAAACAGAAAGTCAGTTTAATATTCTTTTTTGCAGCTACATTTCAGAACTGTAAAATAAAAATGAAATTATATCTTAACCTGAAATTAAAATGATTATTTGCAGTTAAATGCTATTGCTAAATTACTTTTTGTGTTCTTAAATTAATTTACTAGTTTACACACCATATTCAGTTATGATTTACCAATATGCTCTATTTTTAACTATAACTTCTCATTGAATTAAGGAAAGCTGTAGCTATTATTGAAATTTTGCTTAGGCATATTTTCCCTTGTTGTCTGTGCTCCCAATTCGAAGTGACCGTCAGCCACTTCCTTTGTGTTTTTCGTTAGTGATTTGTCGGCATTTCGCATAAAAAATCTCCAGATTATCATTAAAACACGAATAAGGATGTTATTTTTTATTTTAGATTTTTTTCTCTCTGTGGCATTCATGTCAAAACGTACTAGAAATAATAAATGAGATTATATTGCTTTCTTTTCAAACGAAGTATTTTCAATATATGTTCCATAGCAATATGCTCTGTCATTAAGATTTTCATTCCTCGCCAACGTCCTGGCTGCATGGTTGGCTTCTGCAGTTTCCCTTATCTCAACGTATATGAGGCAATTTCCCTTAGAACGTTCTCCGCAAAGCCCTTCCTCGCGCCAGGTACGTAACCATCCTTTTCTTTGCCTTTGTCAAATAACCTGACTTTTACTCAAACAAATCAGTCACGACATGGAATTTGGAAGAAATGGATTTAAATAATTTTTTATAAAAATGTCTCGATTGTATATATACTGGATGTTAAAGAATTTACAAACCCAGAGATACAGGAAAATCAAATATTAAACTGAAAGCTTTCATACTTTGTATTACGCGCAAAGGGATCATTTTTTTTCATTTGCACACATACACATTTAATCAGAATTCGGGCTAATATCCCTCTGGGTTAAAAATATTTAAAAACAGCGTATTTTATAAATTACAAAATGAAATTTTCATATATTTGAATAAATATTTATGAGGCATTATTAATAAAAATGAGAATAAAGGAAACACTATGAATAATCCTCAAACGTTCAGTCTGAAATTTAAAATTAAACAAACCTATCGCAAACCACTGAGTACAGGGGTTGTTCAGGTATTTTTTTAAGGATTTTGCAAAGATTTAGATATATAAACACATCTTATAATCTCATTTTCTAATATATTCCGTCTGAGAGTCCTACTGTTGAACCATCATATTACATCTTGATTTCCAAGAGAAAAGCCTTTTCCTGAAAACATCAAGGTTGATTTTATTCCACTTCTACCTCAAAATGTTCCACAGTCCATCCAATGTTTGGGGATGCCACGTATAAAGAGCTTGTTTTAAACGTACAAATGCACATTAATCCATGGGAGACACATCAGGAGATTTCGAGGATATGCAACTAGAGGGTACAGCTTTAATTCCGGTTTCACATCTTATTATTTCAAACCATAAATCAGTAGATTTAGAGGTATGAATTGTAGCCTTGACCTGATGGAACTTAATACATTCAAGATATTTTGGATAAAGAGATGACATTTCGTCTTTTAATATAGGTGTTTAAAGTTTTTTCTGATTGTAATCCGAATTAATTTTGATATTTGTTTCTAATTTCCTTACTTTAAGTTTCTCGTTATAAAAGAATCCAGTAAGAACAATAAAACCTTTAGAAAAATTGTCCTTAATTTTTCTGAACCAATATACTGTGTCTTTTTCTCCTCTTTTTTGGTAGTAAATTAATCTTTTTCTATTGCAATCGTTATACGTATGTCCAAGCTTCATGTGTTGTAACTACACTGAAGTGCCACTAAATTAGGGATAGACATGGCTATGGAAATTGAATAGCGCTACGCCGCATCTGGGCTTACGTGAGGAAGTTGTGCTAAATGCACATAAAGCTACCACTGCGGTTGTTGATAATCAGTGGTTTCACATACCAGTATAGGTAAACTTTATGACATAGACAGCTTCAATATCGGGCAGATAGTAGTCACTCGTCGCATGGGAAATACAATTTCCAAAATCCTCAGCGGGACAGCATTTGAACATTAGACAGTGTCAAGTGCATACCGAGAATGCACGGATGGCGGGAAAACGAACTAACGATAGGGCAAAGTGCAAAGCACAGTTAACTTAGAATAATCGTCGAGTGAGACGTCTCAGCCGTATTGTACGCTGTCAACGAAGTAAACAATAGCTCAAATTACAGCCTAGCTGAAGCAGGCGACAGTCGTAGAGTCAGTAATAAGATCGTGTATCGCTCCCTTCATTATATAGCCTTCGGAAGCCGTAGACAAACGAGGGTACCTTTCCTAAAAACATGCCATCGAGTTGCCATTCTTACCTGGGCAAGAAAATATAGAGAATAGACACTAGTGGAGTTGAAATGTGTAGGAGCGATGAGTCTCGATCCGTCTAATTAACCCCGTTTCTGGCGGAGCTTGTAGTAGACAGCTTGCTGAGCCTCGTTGTAGACAGCCCTGCCTTGAATTCTACTGAGCATCTTTCCAAATTAGTTTATCTTAATATTGAGGAATGTAGAGGATTGAAGTTTTATAGTCTATTCACTCGGTTTTGCATGTTCAAAATGTCTGTTATGATGGTCGTATGAAATGTCGTCGCCTGGTATGATGTCAGAATGTCGTCTGTTGTGATCGTTCCGTATGTAAGCATATGATTGATCTTATTATTTATAGCCCTTCCTAGGGATAAATACATTACCTCTAATGATATATAGGTCATAGGGCTTCGCTTATTTAATAGGAACACGACCCTGAAATCTTTGCCTATCCATATCTGTCCTTAGTGGATATCATAAAAGTGAAAAATAAATCCAAATGATGGAACAAACCTGTGCACTTGAAGTTCTGAATCACATACAATGGCAATATGTAACAGTGGCAAAACTTAGGTAAAATAGCGATTTAAATATATCTGAAGTATAACATTCAAATCGTAAAAGCAAATCAGCACATCCGTAGTATAAAAACTTTGGCATATCGTTCTCCTCGTAGGTGCTACAGCTGTAGCGTCTTCCTACTTCCGTGTCTTGAAGCTAACGGAATAGCGTAGGGGTAGTTGCTGAGGCATACAAAAGGAGTGGGCGGAGGATAGTTGCACAGACCAGTTGTCGAAATTTTTAACACATAATACACATCAAAGTGCTGCCCCAGAGGGCGCAAGATCCATATCGATTTGCCAGCACTAATTAAGGAAATATAATAAAGAATAAATAATGAAAAGTAGGAAAAACACTATATACACTATGCACATCGATCACCAAAACTCATTTTTGTGTATTGTTCTTGCTAATTATGTAACGTAAGTTAACGTTACGCTAACCAGTTGATTTTATCTTAAAGAGGTGGATATTTAAGAATTAAAAATAATTTGATATATTTCTGTATTGTGTTTATATTTAGATGAATTTTTACCCAGCCGAAGGTAGATCAAGCCCTTTTCATGAGAGTGTAAGCATAACATAATTTCTGTGCTTTAAAATAATAGGTCAAAGAAGAATACATGTTTTGAAAGTACTTTTTTATTGATATATTATTTCTCCATAGTATTCACGAATTTTCGTTCTAATAATAATAATCTCTGGTTATATACAAGTATTACGTTTATGTTTTGTATAGCAAGAAGCCCTCCCCCAAAAAAAGAATTGTATATTTCATTATGTATGGCAACGGTAGTTTAGCTTTGGTTCGTTTTCCACTTTTCCGCTTACACTTTTATCCAAAAAATAGCAAAAATCAGAGATATTAATTAAAAATTCTTAAAACGCTAATTTTCGCCCTCATTTTTCCGAATGGCAACAGGGATACAACAGCAACAATGGCCTCGTGCCATTATTGCTGATGTAATGAGAGAGAATTATCGATTTCATGCGATTTTGTCAAAGACAAATGAATAAAACAAAAATTAAAAAAATAAAATTTGAAACCTCATTCAAATTTTGGAAACCTCGTTTCGAGGTGCACTGGCTCTTGTCTAGATGCACCTATGTAGCAAATTCGTAGCCCTGGGTGTATTAGCTTACACTCAGCCCAAACGAAAGACAGACACATAGAATCTTCCTTCTATTATGAGTTATATATCAGAACACCTTTCATTGTTACATATTCAAGGAGTCCTTTTAATTGCGTTCGAAACAATGAATTTACCAATAATTGTTTTAGGCTTTTGTTGAATTACAACAAAGTTAATGTATACATTTTTAACAATGCTTATAAACCATAATCATTAGAGATACCGAATCTAGTGGTGCTAAAAACTTACGTGTGGAGCTTATTTGCCTAAACTTGTTATTTTTAATCCTGAAATCGAATTGGAACCATTTTTAGAAATGGAGTTCTTTTTTTTCACAGTATTGTGCTACGTTTTTATACCAACACCCTTTATCGACAGCCTATATTGGGCATACTTATTTGTTTTGCGACTGTGTTTCTTTTGTTTCCTGGAAGAGAAGAGAAAACTCGGAAAAATAATGATGAAAACTCTATTAACCGTAATGAACACAAGTTTAACACCGGAAGGAAGGTACTTAATTTAGATTTCCTTGATTCATATGATGATATTAATGAATTTAATGATGATTCCTTTGATGTGGATATAAACAGTGACACCGATCTCCTCGAAGTTAATAACGAAGCTTTTGATAATAACCTTCTTAATTTGCATATTGATAGTGATACTGACAAAATCCACCATTTTGCCAAAGATTTCGATAATAATCCTTATGATGTGCACAATATCTTCGATGAAAACCAATTTAATTACCTCCAACATGAAACAGAAAAGGATTTTGATTTTCGAAAACCTGATAACTCAAGTAATCAAACAGGCACGAATAGCAGTATAACCATGTTGAACCAAGAAGAATTCAGTTTGAATGCCTGTTTTAAATCATTGGATGCTGAATGCATTGTATCGCATAACGATCTTGGATCACAAAGTGACATCGATTCTGGTAATGTCATTAACACAAATAATGAACCAGGAATGAATGGCAAATTGGATCAAATAGACAGAACAGAACTCAAACCAATTCAAGATTCTCAAGAACAGCCTGTTGATGCCGTCGTTGGTACCGTCCCTGTTATCTATCTTGATGACGAATACACTCAACATCTTTCTTCGACCCATAGCAAGCGTTTCAAAATTTCAAACCTAAGAAAACCATTACTAAAATATTTCTGCTTTAAAAAATTTAAATTAAACAAAGGACTTATAGCATATTATCGAGATCTCAGATAAATTTACACAATTTCAATTCATATTCGTCAAAAAATTTTTTGCCATGACACCAATCCCTTCTAGCAATCATAGCAAGCGTTTCAAAATTTCAAACATAAGAAAACTATTAGTAAAATATTTCTGCTTTAAAAAATTAAAAATAAACCAAGGACTTATAGCATATTATCGAGATCTAAGATACGTTTACACAATTTCAATTCACATTCGTCAAAAATTCGTTTGCCATGACACCAATCTCATTGACTGACCAGTGACTGCCTAAAAATTGGACATTGACTGAGCAATGACTGATTAAGTGACGATCTCATTGACTGACCACTGACAGACTAAAAATTGGACATTCACTGAACAGGGACCGAGAAAGGGAACATCTCCTTGCCGGACCAGTGACTGAATAAAAATTGGACTTTGACTGAAAAATGACTGACTAAATAACGAACTCATTGACTGAGCATTGGATTTGGACGGAGAAAATTGCCTTATTCGATAAGAGAGAGGAAGGATGTTTTCAGTCCAATCGATTTTGCTACAGATGAAATGCAAACAGAAAGTCATTTTAAAATTCTTTTTTGCAGCTACATTTCAGAACTGTAAAATAAAAATGAAATTATATCTTAACCTGAAATTAAAATGATTATTTGCAGTTAAATGCTATTGCTAAATTACTTTTTCTTGTGTTCATAAATTAATTTACTAGTTTACACACCATATTCAGTTATGATTAACCAATATGCTCTATTTTTAACTATAACTTCTCACTGAATTAAGGAAAGCTGTAGCTATTATTGAAATTTTTCTTAGGCATATTTACCTTGTTGTCTGTGCTCCCAATTCGAAGTGACCGTCAGCTACTTCCTTTGTGTTTTTCGTTAGTGATTTGTCGGCATTTCGCATAAAAAATCTCCAGATTTTCATTAAAACACGAATAAGGATGTTATTTTTTATTTTAGATTTTTTTCTCTCTGTGGCCTTTATGTCAAAACGTACTAGAAATATTAAATGAGAATATATTCCTTTCTTTTCAAACGAAGTATTTTCAATATGTGTTCCATAGCAATATGCTCTGTCATTAAGATTGCTAAGAGTTTTACCCTGTTTCATTCTTCGCCAGCGTGCTCGCTGCATGGTTGGCTTCTGCAGTTTCACTTATCTCAACGTATATGAGGCAGTTTCCCTCAGAACGTTCTCCGCAAAGCCCTCCCTCGCGCCAGGTACGTAACCATCCTTTTCTTTGCCTTTTTCAAATAACCTGACTTTTACTCAAACAAATCAGTCATGAGATGACATTTGGAAGAAATGGATTTAAATAATTTTTTATAAAAATGTCTCGATTGGATATATACTGGAAGTTTAAGAATTTACAACCCCACAGATACAGGAAAAACAAATATTAAACTGAAAGATTTCAGACTTTGTATTACGCGCAAAGGGATCATTTTGTTTCATTTGCACACATAGACGTTTGAACAGAATTCTGGCTAATATCCGTCTGGGTTAAAAATATTTAAAAACAGCGTATTTTATAAATTGCAAAATGAAATTTTCATATATTTGAATAAATATTTATGAAGCATTATTAATAAAAATGAGAATAAAGGAAACACTATGAATAATCCTCAAACGTTTAGTCTGAAATTTAAAATTCAACAAACCTATCGCAAACCACTGAGCACAGGGGGTGTTCAGGTATTTTTTAAGGATTTTGCAAAGATTTAGATATATAAACACATCTTATAATCTCATTTTCTAATATATTCCGTCTGAGAGTCCTTTTGTTGAACCATCATATTACATCTTGGTTTCCAAGAGAAAAGCCTTTTCCTGAAAACTTCAAGCTTGATTTTATGCCACTTCTACCTCAAAATGTTCCACAGTCCATCAAATGTTTGGGGATGCCACGTATAAAGAGCTCGTTTTAAACGTACAAATGCACATTAATCCATGGGAGACACATCAGGAGATTTCGAGGATGTGCATCTAGAGGGTACAGCTTTAATTCCGGTTTCATATCTGTTTTTTTCAAACCAAAAAGCAGTAGATTTAGAGGTATGAATTGTAGCCTTGACCTGATGGAACTTAATACATTCAAGATCTTTTGGATAAAGAGATGACATTTCGTCTTTTAATATAGGTGTTTAAAGTTTTTTCTGATTGTTATCCGAATTAATTTTGATATTTGTTTCTACTTTCCTTACTTTAAGTTTCTCGTAATAAAAGAATCCAGTAAGAACAATAAAACCTTTAGAAAAATTGTCCTTGATTTTTCTGAACCAATATACTGTGTCTTTTTCTCCTCTTTTTTGGTAGTAAATTAATCTTTTTCTATTGCAATCGTTATACGTATGTCCAAGCTTCATGTGTTGTAACTACACTGAAGTGCCACTAAATTAGGGATAGACATGGGTATGCAAATTTAATAGCCGTGCGCCGCATCTGGGCTTACGTGAGGAAGTTGTGCTAAATGCACATAATGCTAGCACTGGGGTTGTTGATAATCAGTGGTTTCACATACCAGTATAGGTAAACTTTATGACATAGACAGCTTCAATATCGGGCAGATAGTAGTCACTCGTCGCATGGGAAATACAATTTCTAAAATCCTCAGCGGGACAGCATTTTAACATTACACAGTGTCAAGTGCATACCGAGAATGCACGGATGGCGGGAAAACGAACTAGCGATGGGGCAAAGTGCAAAGCATAGTTAACTTAGAATAGTCGTCGAGTGAGACGTCTCAGCCGTATTTTACACGGTCAACGAAGTAAACAATAGCTCAAATTACCCCCTAGCTGAAGCAGGCGACAGTCGTAAAGTCAGTAAAAAGATCGTGTATCGCTCCCTTCAACATATGGCCTTCGGAAGCCGTAGACACACGAGAGAACCTTTCCTAAATACATTCCATCGAGTTGTCATTCTTACCTGGGCAGGAAAATATAGAGAATAGACACTAGTGGAGTTGAAATGTGTAGGAGCGATGAGTCTCGATCCGTCTAATTAACCCCGGTTGTGGGGGAGCTGGTAGTAAATAGCTTCCTGAGCCTTGTAGTAGACAGCCCTGCCTTGAATTCTACTGAACATCTTTCCAAATTAGTATATCTTATTATTGAGGAATGTAGAGGATTGAAGTATTATATTCTATTCACTCGGTTTTGCATGTTCAAAATGTCTGTTATGATGGTCGTATGAAATGTCGTCGCCTGGTATGATGTCAGAATGTCGTCTGTTGTGATCGTTCCGTATGTAAGCATATGATTGATCTTATTATTTATAGCCCTTCCTAGGGATAAATACATTACCTTTAATGAAATATGGGTCATAGGGCTTCGCTTATTTAATAGGAACACGACCTTGAAATCTTTACCTATCCATATCTGTCCTTAGTGGGTATCATAAATGTGAAAAATAAATCCAAATGATGGAACAAACCTGTGCACTTGAAGTTCTGAATCACATACAATGTGGCAATATGTAACAGTGGCAAAACTTAGGTAAAATAGCGATTTAAATATATCTGAAGCATAACTTTCAAATCGTAAAAGCAAATTAGCACATCTGTAGTATAAAAACTTTGGCATATCGTTCTCCTCGTAGGTGCTACAGCTGTAGCGTCTTCCTACTTCCGTGTCTTGAAGCTAACGGAATAGCGTAGGGGTAGTTCTTGAGGCATACAAAAGGAGTGGGCGAAGCATAGTTGTACAGACCAGTTGTCGAAATTTTTAATACATAATACACATCAAAGTGCTGCCCCAGAGGGCGCAAGATCCATATCGATTTGCCAGCACTAATTAAGGAAATATAATAAAGAATAAATAATGAAAAGTAGAAAAAACACTATATACACTATGCACATCGATCACCAAAACTCATTTTGGTGTATTGTTCTTGCTAATTATGTAACGTAAGTTAATGTTACGCTAAATAGTTGATTTTATTTTAACCCACCGGGCGGCTCGCATTCAAATCTATTTACGTCAGGAAAACTGCAGTAAAAATTAACGATGTTTACAATTTTTTTTTCATTTAGAGTGAACCAAAATTGTCCTGAAAACGGCCTTTGTTAGATTTACTTCCCCCCTCCTTGTAAGGCGATCAACAAGTCGTTTCACGTAAGTGATGGTTTCCTACTGTCCTTTGATTACCGTCTAGAGGCGATTAAGCAGATGGGCTGCTTTTGCCCCTTACGGAGGAAGGAACACGTTTTGTGTCCATGCTTTGGTTAGACGAAGAAAGATATTTTTTTCTGGAAATCCAAAAGAGAAAAGGAAGTTTTGTATTGCCTTGTTACTAATTTTGTGCATATTTCTAATCTTAATTGCTTATCAGAGCCGTGCCAAGATATTTTTTCACCTGAGGCAGAAAGGTCAATGCGCGTCCATATAAATATAAAAATAGCTTCACCTGTATTAAGCAAAAGTAATTGCATTAAATCAAAATGTCATAACTCTTATAGCATAATTATACCATAATTCTTAAAGTATTTTTAATCGTAGTTTTATAAATTCAAAGAAATAATGTGGCCAATTATTTATAATTTTCAAATGAAAACGTTAAAAAATTCGTTTTTGATTAATAAGAAATAACACTGAAATGCATATTGCATTAATTTCCAGGTTTTCTTGCAATTTTTTTTTTTGGTTTGTTTTATTGATTTAAGTTTGACGAAGCCTATCTCCCCTAATAATTAAATTAATTTTCGAATTCGTATAGCCAATTTGGAGCCTCTTCTAGTGATTCACATGCCTGACCTTTTCCCCGGCTTTTTAGCTTATTAAGTATAAATGTTATTGATTTTTATTGCATTTCGGTATTTTAATGTACGTTTATAGAATGTTAATTTGTTTTTATATTCATATTTCAGTAATATAATCTTACGACTAGTGAGACAGTGTAGTTTAACTAATTTTCTGCTTTTGATTCATGTTATCGAGCTTTAACGCTAAGAAAAAATTTCTAAGATGCTTAAAATACCTAATTCCTATTGAAAGCTACATGTAATTGATAATTAAATTACTATTAAAATAACAAACACATGCTCAGTGTCAGTCATTTTGACATAATGTTTGTAATTCATTTTACCACAAATTTATTTCGTTTATCTTGTTTCATATTTATAAAAGGGGAGTTTACCTTCATCGCATTTATTGTTTCATAGAAATTATGAAATATTGAATATTTTGAAACAAATTTCATCCATAATAACCTTATTAAATATTTTCTACATATAGACAAGATGTCGCAGATACCTCTCAGTTTCCGAACTAAATTACATGGTACTGAAATTCGGTGCATTTTCATATGATTATTGACAGAAAGAGTTACCTTACGTAAATCACAAAAGAACATTGTTTTAATTCTTAATTAAATATAGCACTTGTATTAAATTGCTAAAATTCATTGTTAGGAAAATCTCGCTCTAAAAAATTAGACACTTTTACGTTTCAAAGTGGAATTTTTGTGGTTTTCTCTGTGCATAATGTGGGCGCGAGTAAGTTTTTCTTAGAATGTCCTCCACGGAGGCATTCCTCCATTTAGGCAGATAGCTCTCGCGTGGTTTGAAGGAAAAATAAAGCAGACCAAAACAAAAGCTGCAAAATTGGTGTTTAACATTTTTTTGGATTCAAATACGCAAATTACTTAGAGATCTCAATTCACATTATCAAATGTCATTATTTAAATAAATAAAAGCAAGCTGAGGATTTCCATTTAAATTGTTTGTTTTAAAATAAAAAATAAGAACAGTAAGTTTTGAATAAATCTTGTCAACATCAAGCAGGGACAGAAACATGCCAATGTAAAATTTAATATTAGGCCAAAAAGAAACGCTTTGACGTAGATTTTGGATAAAACTTAATCAAATTCGCAGGTAGTCAGAGACAGGCCTTTCTTCAGTAGAGAGAAAAAAATGTTTCTGAAGTATTTGTGTATTTATTACATAAATGTTTTAATGCTTCCATAGCACTGCTAATCGATAAAATTTATTTGATGAAAAGTAGGAAGTTTGTTTTTAAAATTCCGATTTTTCAACCTTTTCCAGTGACATATGTGGCATCGAAAAGCACGTCTGGCCAGGAGGCAGATTAATGGCTGAAAAATTCTTAGAATTTAAAGAGGCATCGAACAAGAAAATTTAGGGATGGCGAAATTCTAAGAATTTGGCACTTGACAACGGCAAAAGTTTTAGAATGTAGAGAGCTACATAATTTAGGCAGGGCAAAATATTTTAAATTTATAGAACATCGGTCAGTAGAATTAAGATCCCACAGCGATTGCACTGAGAAACAAATCTACCTGCTTCTCGATTATGCGGATGGACGCAGATTAACTTCCGAAAGCTCAGTGAAAGCAAGAGCTATACACAATGCAGCTATTTACGATTTCTGCTATAATAAACTGAAATTTAATATAATAATTTAACACTATATATCAGTTTACGAAAACATGATGATACTTTTGAGAAATTTTCTTTAATTCCCCAGTACACTAAAAAAAAAAAAAAAAAAAAAAAGTACAAAACATTATATAATGATATTACTAACAAAATGATGCCGATGACGCATTTAATTTTTATCTTTTTATTAATCTAAATAAATATGTCATTGAGTTTTCCATAGCTTATAGTTTTGCAAATTAAAAATGTTCAATAATATAATATGTGATTATGGTATTATTGGCATGGTACTATTCAAGGCAAAGCACACGAGGGTTATCTGCCTAAATGGAGGGATGCCTTTGTGGAGGACTTTCTAAGGGAAATTGGCTCGTATACACGTTACACATGGGGAAAACCACGAAAACGACGATGCAGCCAGCCCGTTCGCGGGATTCGAACCACGGACCGAACTACCAGTGTTCAGCGTCTTTACCGCTCGGCCGCTGGTGGGTAATATGTGATTATGAAAGCTGTATAAAAGAAGAAAAATTCTTACATATTCGTCAGGCAGCATACGATGGGCACCTGCTTGAGGAAAAGGATGCGTTTGTAGATGACTTTTTCAGGGAAACTGGTTTGGTATATTCAACCTAAAATTCACCAAAATACCAAGCAACGAACGCCTTCGCCGGAATTCAAACTTAGTCAAAACTACCAGTGTTCAGTTGCAAAAGAGAGTTAACAACATAAACAGGCAACATGTCTGAAATTAGTATTTATTGCATTCAACAGTGATATGATTTTCTGATATAATTTAATGGAATATCACTGTAAAAGAATGGGAATCTTTTTTTTTTTTTTTTTTTTCCTTTTGTAAAGAGATTTTTTTCCGCTCTGTTTTCAACATTTGGTTGAAATGCGAATTAAATAAATATTTACAAATGCAGAATATTGGATAGTTATTGATGATTTCGAGATTCAGTTTCTGAAATCCATTTCATGTGTCATTTCCTTAAAAAGGTGATACTGAAACCACTTTCGAGGAGTAAAATGATTACTAGAAAAGAGTTTCCGATTTCTTTCATTCTTTTATTCCCATTATAAATTTATCCCGTAGTTCTTAGAACATTCTTCTATCCGTAAGTAATGATTTGCTTTCCGAGAAAATTTTCTGAAAGGAATAAATTACTTAGTCTTTCAAACCATGGGAAAATCTTGCCATCGCCGGTACTTAATTCCCTTCATTTACTGAGATAACCTGCTTTGTTATAAGTATGGTACTTGTTTTCTAATTTTTACTGAATTTGCATGCTCAAAGCTATCTAAATAAAGAAACGCTATTGTGAATATCAGAGTATGAGTGCGTATATGAAAGGGTTATATATTTTTCAGAATTCCCCTATGAGCTGTTTATTCTTAGGGCAGAAAGAGGAAAAAGCTTGCATACATCGCCATTCCCGGAAACTAGACAGTCCGGTTTACAAAACAATAGAGTTTATCTGATTCCTAGTTGTAAAAGCTGATAGTTATAAATTGTTATGTTCACGGCGACCTTCAGAAGGCATCAAATTACTTCAAAAGTTCCGCTGCTATAAATTTTCAGACTGCAATTTTTTTCTTTTAAATTTTCGAAAATACCTATTTTTTAAGTATTTTTCGGTACTTATATTAATATTGATACAAATAATACAGAAAGCACCAAACGTAGCTATGATGTATTTCAATTTGTCCTTAGTATTTTCTCACATATAAGTACTAACACTTTGTCTACACGTTTCTAATGTTTCACCATAGTAAGCCTTCTCTTTCCGAATGTATTCAGTTCCTTTTCGCTTTCGTTTTCTGCTTCTTCTTCTTCTTCTTTTTTTTATTTTTTTTTATTTATTTAATGTTACCATATCCTGAGTTTTACTCTAGCTATTAGCTAGAGTAGCTACTAGGTAGCATTCATTATAGTACATTCATTATATTCATATAGCTACTAGCTAGCATTCATTATAGTACAAAACTAATATAGCTTGTCAATATCAACATATTTTTATCTTCAATAAAATCCACTAATTCGATTGATGCTGTAAAAATTACAATTTAATACTTTAGCCAATTATTCTGATTATAGTGATTTAAATTCGATTTTAGGCAACATATGCATTCTTTCAGAAAACGCGATATATTGAGCACCGCTATTACAAGTAAATACTGTACATTCAACCATTTCATAATATGTAAATGTAGCATAACTTCTTTTCGAGTGCTTGCACTGAGAGTCTCCTTCAAGTATACCTTAATGGAACTTTATTTCATGAAAATTTAGAAGTATTATAAAAGCCTCAGAATTATTTCCATTGCAAACATTTATGAATTATGCAGAAAAATATATAAGAAAAACATCAATGAGAAACTATTATCGAATATACATTTCATGACAGTAGTAAAACATATTTTCAGTACCGTCGGTATTAAAAAGCTCAATATTGTGATAAGCTAAATAAAATAAAACGGTATTAATAGTTTAATATTGTGATAAGTATACTAATCTATAACACTCATTTCATATTTTTGCCATTAGAACTAATTCTAACCATTAAAGTAACATTGTATTTGTATTAACTAGAATTATAATTGTAATTTCAATTAAATTTATCAGTACTCGTTGTTTCCTGCACCTTGAGGGAGACGCATTATTATTATTTTTTTCTATTATATAAAATACTGTCCTCAGAAAAAAATGTCTCTAGACATGATTCTGTCTCCAAAATTAATGGATAAGGTGAACAGAAATAATCTTGGAACAGCCTTTGGGCAAGTGCTGCGAGTATGCGAAACGTAAGACTGTAATTAAACTTCGACCATCCTGGAGACTACACTTTCTTAGAATATTGCCATTCGACAAATTATAAGACCTTCCATTTATCTTTAAAGTTTAAGCTATCTGTTATTGACTGAGAAAAGCTGGTAATTCATTGTAGTTACTTTGTAGTTAAAACTACAACTAATGCAGTTATAATTGTAATTGTGCCGCCCAGATGGTATAGTGGTTAGGGAAGCCTGACTGCGATACCGAAGGGCCTGGGTTCGAATCCCGGAGAAGGCATGGCTTTAACTGTTCGTCCTTTCATAGGAGGCGATGGTGGCCCACATATTAGATGCCTCCATAATAAAGTGACTGCAACTTCTGGCCTTGTATAGACTAATGGACTGTGTTGCACTGTAACTGTTCCCAATCTGCCATTGGGGAAAAAATAAAATAATAATAATAATAATAATTGTAATACAATGATTGTTCGAATTACAATATAACTTCAAAAGCAATTAGATTTTTCGCTCAGCAGAGTAATAAATCGTCTTTTGAATACTACTAGTTCAAATCGGATGCCCATTTTGGCAAACAATCTAAATGTTTAGATAGCTCCGTGGATTTCCTTATGTGTAACATGAATACAAATCATTTTATTTTAGAAAGTTCTCTATGAGTACATCATTCTTCTTAAACGTGTCGTTGCATTCAATTAAATAAAGATCTTTTCCTGCTTTTATTAACGGATGATGTGAACATGAGCCAGTGTCCCTTAGAAAGTCCTCTACAGAAGCATCTTTGCAGTCTTTACCGTAATCCAAATAATATGACAATCACAAATGCATAAGAAAATTGTACTTTTATTTGTTCTTACGTGAAACAATGATGGAAAATAGTTCATGCAAGTACTTTCACTTGTAACTGAATAATGCATTTTAACTATTTATGGAAAATGTGTGTTATGTTGAATAAAAGACCAGTTCGTAATTTTTTTTTTTCCAATGGCAGGTAGTAGCCGTTTATAGACATTGATCACTACTAAGGCCGGTCATGTTATTAAGGAGGGAACTAATACGTGGGCCACCGTTGCCACCTATGAAGAGGACGAACAAATTACATTCATGCCCTATCCGGGATTCGAACCCAGGCTCTTCGGTACGGCAACCAGAGTCACGAACCGCTTCACTGTCTGGGCGGTAATTCATAATAAATGGATTTAGTAAAATGTCTAATACACACAGCAATTAAGCATACTGATTGCTGATCAGAATCCTTTTTTACCAGCTAAAGCAATAAGTTGGATAAAATTATGAGACTTAGTTTAGTCCTTGATGATCTCCTTTCTGAAAAGAAAAGGATAAATGTAATTTTTATGATTTATTTCTTGTGTAATGTAAACAAGACAGGCGTCCCGTAACAAATCCTTTGCGAAAACATCCCTTTGCACTGGCATAAACTCTTTGCTTGCTTTCCCTTAATCTTGTAATTTAAGTTCACATGTGTATCGAAGATCATAAGCATACATATTTGCTTACTAACGTTATGTGCATTTCGGTTTATATAAAATATTTCCTTTAAATAAACTCCTATTTATGCTGGTACCACAAACTACAATATATGTAAGATGATTCAGAAGACATGACAGAAAATATTAATATTTTTCTTATAGGTGATTATCCCGTTGTATTATTTAAAAACTCATTATCTAAAATGCAGAAACATTTCGAATATAATATTATTGACTGTAATTTTCAAATATTATCACGATTTCCTTAGCCTATGTCACTGAAATTTTAAGGGGCAGTTGTTTTTCTGATTAAATAGTTACAATCATCTGCTGCGCAATTTTAATTAAGAGGTCATTACAATTCCATTGTAATTTTTATTAGATTATATAATTACAGTTATACTGTTTATTCAGTTAGATTTCACAATTAAAATGCAATTATAATTAAAATGCATTTGAGTAAATTGTATATGTAATTAAAAATTGTTACATTCTAATTACAAGATAATTGCATAATATTATTCCAATTACTATGTGTTTTCAATTGCATTCTGCAATTACATTTGGAATTAAGATCATGATTTTCCTGGGCTCCGTAACTTCTTTTATCAGAAACAATTACTATCCTAATTACATTATTATAATTACTTACTGGAGTTACAATGACAGTGTAATTGTAATTAGATTATATGATTGCAGTTGCATTGAATATGAAATTGGATTTCACAAATATAAAGTAATTGTAATTTAAATGAAATTACGTAAATTGTAATTGTAATTAAAAAAACAGCTACTTTTTAACTATAACTACTTAGTAATTGCATACTACACTTAGAATTACAATTATGATCATAATTTCACTATGTTAAGTAATTCTAATTATCAGAGACAATTACTTTCCTAATTACGTAGTTATAATTACCTACTGCAATTGTAGTTAAAATTACGTTGTAATTAGCTAATATTACCGTAGTTGTGATTAGATGCAATAAAATTTGTAATTGTAATTAGATTATATAATTATAATGTTTGTGATTATCATTGCATTGTAATTGTAAGACTTAAGAATTAAAATGCAATTACATACATTATTGTTGCATTTAAATAGTACTTACTTTATAATTGTAATTGCGAAGCTAATTACAATTGCAATATAATTGAAATCACATATTTCAAAATATTGTTGCAGTTTCTTGCAATTTTAATTTTAATTCCAATTACATTTTGTCAAACTGCATCTAAAATTTGGAGAATAATTAGGCAGGAAAATGAAAATTCTCTTTACGAATATAAACATTTAAGTTTACTATAGCTGGTATAAGCACAGAACAGCTGGAACAGCTGGAAGTTTTGAACGAGCTATTTATTCCGAGCTGTTATTCAAAACCTAACGATAAAACCCATTTGACCCTAGAGAATAGATAATATCCTAATATCCTCTCCTCAATTACCTCCCGCAGAGAAAAATTATCACCTGTCAGTTTACATTAAGAGCAGAGAGGGCAGGGCACTCTGAGACAGGCCGTATATGTGCTGCTTTGCCGTTTCGTGCCAAAATTTAAGTTTACGTATATATGTTGCCTTGCCGCCATGAGGACCAAAATATTTGGACGCATATATGCTGCCTTGCCGCTATGAGAGCCATTATTTTCGAACGCATATATACGGCCTTGCCGCCTGGAGGGTTAAATCCCTTTATATATGCATCCACTTTGTAACTGGTAATAAATTTGTTTCTTTAGAGTCAGTGTAAGGCCTTTATCCCAAAACATCAAGGAGATTTCTCCCCACGCTAATGACAGCCATTACCCATTGTCGTCAGGATTGCATGGACCCTTGTCCCCTTAGGCATTGTGGGTTGGAAGACATACAAAAATACGGGCTAGTCCTTTTTGGCGTGTTTTTTCGATAATACAAAAACACGGGACTGTCCGTTTTCGAGGGTACATTTAAACTAACAATAATCCGTAACGAACCGTTAAGAGACCTGCATAAAAGAACGAGAAAATCCGGGTGAAACCGTTAATGGGTTAATGACATTGTCCTTTGTTAAGTCCTTCATAAAATGGAAACGTAAGTTCATGTGTCTGGATTTCGTAGAAGATATGGCACAGTTGATCCACTGGATGGCAGCTTGACTGTCTGTATTCAAGACCAATGCACCATTCAAAAATTGTTTACATTTTAATTCTGATAATAAATTTATAGTTCAAATAATATCCTTACAAATTTCAGAAATAGAAAATAATTCTGCTTCACAAGTAGACAGACTAACACTTCTCTGCTTACGACATTTCCAAGAAATCAATGAATCACCTAGTAAAATAGTACCACCAGAAAATGACTTACTATTTGCTGCATTTAAAACTCCAAAATCATTGCTATAGAAAAGTTTTTTTATTTTTTATACCTTTTAAATACCTTAATACCCTTTCAGCCAAAAGATAATGCCTTTTTTCTGGTACATGATTAAATTGTGACAAATAAGTTGTTACAAATGATACATCAGGACGTGTTCTATTCGCTAAATATAAAAGTTCCCCAATTAATTCCTGATACAAAATTGCACATCAATTGTTTCATTTGTACATGAAAAACCTTTATCTGCCCCTTTAACGATTGGCGTTTTTACTGCTTTACAATTTTCCAGATTGTGTTTAGTCAATAAAAATTCAATATATTCTGTTTGAGACAAACATATACCATTTTCAAGTTTTTCTATTTGCATTCCCAAAAATTTTGAATTAGTATTTTCATGTAACTCAAATACATTTTTAATTTTAGAAACAATATTTTCAAGCATTTCTTTATTATTACAGAATACAGCTAAATCTTCAACATACAAATACAATATAAAAATGTTTTTGGTATCATTATAAATGAATATACAATTATCAGATGCTAACTGTACCAGTCCAAGTTTTTATAATTCAGTTTTTATTTTCATATACCAATTTCTACCCGATTGAGGCAACCCATAGATACTTGTCTTCAATTTACACACTTTACCTTCTCCAATCAGTTTTTCATAACCAGGTGGAGGAGTCATATACACATCCTCGTTTAAGTCACGGTACAAGTACGCTGTTTTTAGATCATAAAATTTAACAGTCAAGTTTAATTTAGCTGAAAGTGCAAGCAATAATCTAAAACATTCAATGTTAACTACTGGTGAATATTATTCGGTATAATCCTTATTTTTTATTTGATTAAACCCAGCCGCTACTAATCGCGCTTTATATTTTACTTCCCAGAGTCTGCTTCCTTCAAAGTATACACCCACTTATTTTTTACTAATTTTGTTTTTTCAGGCCTCTATACTATTTCCCACACTTCATGTTTATGTAATGAATGTAATTCATTTCCCATTGCGGATTTCCAGTCATACCAATTAGCACTTTGTTTTGCTTCTGAAAAATCATTCGGAACATTACTGATTATATTTGACGCTAGTTGTTTTGATTTGAGCCTCTCGGATCGTCTTAACGGTATTTCATTTCCATATTTATTACCTTTTTCATAGCTATCAGATGTTTGGACTTTATTCCCCTGTCTACAACGGCTCATGTCGCCGATTTCGAAATTCGCTGAGTCATCATATTCGCTTGCTTGAGTATTTTCCGTAACAACCAATTCGAGGTGTGGTTTTTTATCTACTTCGTTTCCCCTTCCTTTTAATTCTTCAATATCCCAAGTTTCTAAGGTTTTATTTTCCCCCATATAATTACTACCTTTTAAAGATTCGTTAAATTTAACTGATCGTTCTTCAATTATTTTGTTACTTGCTATATCATAAATACGATATCCTTTTCTTTCTCTAGAATATCCTAACATTATCCCTCTTTTCCCTGGGATGTCAAATTTGTTTCGCGTTACTTTCGGAATGTGAAAGTATGCCACACATCCAAACTTTTTTAAATAGTTTAATTTGGGTTTTTTACCAGTCCAAATTTCTAAAGGAATTTTTTCTCTTCCTTTTCGGGGTGTTAAATTTGATACTTGAGTACTAAAATTAATTGCTTCTGCCCAGAATTTTACCGGAAGCTCACTCTCATGTAGTAATGTCCTAGCTCTTTCTAAAAGAACTCTGTTTGCCCGTTCATCTTTCCCATTACTCTCACTGTTATACGGAATTGGTTTTTCACGAAAAATACCTGAATTAGCAAGATAATTATCTAATTGTTGATTTACAAATTCTAAACCATTGTCTGTTCTCAAACGTTTAATTCTTTTACCAGTTAAATTTTCATACTTAGCTTTAAATTTACAAAATGCGTCAAATACTTTACTTTTAAACATTATTTCCACAACTTTGTACAATTTTTATTTTGAATTTTATTTTCAATTGAATTATTTGATTTACATTTGACATACCGTTGATACTCAAAGACATTTTCTAAGGATGCGAAATGACGTTATAACGATCATTAGCTTAATATAAATATGAAAATAATAAATTTTCCTGTTAATAAAAATTTTTTATGGTTATACACATCATTTAAATGCACCGTATGTCATTTAAATTAAAATTTTTATGGCCATGTATAATTTAAATGGCACAGAATGCCTTCAGTTTAAACTCATATTAGGTAAGTTGGATATTGCAGGATCAGATTGCAATTTTTATGAAAATCTCATAATTTTTTATTACAAAAGAAGCTATACAAATGTTTAACAGGTTTCAAACGCTGTTATGCATATGCATGCAGACGTATTGTATGCAACAATTTAAAATACTGTAGCCGCAAAAAGGATTTTTTGAGTATTTATTTTAATATTTATATGTGCACATTCATTAAAAATAATCTTTATAGATTTTATCACACTGCACCATTTAAGTGTAAGTTTTTCTTCTCTTTTCTTTCTTTCTTTTTTTTTTTGGGGGGGGGGGAGACGGACGATAATTTTATGTGGCTATTTTAACAATAAATATTCTTAAAATATTTTACGGTAAATTTTAGTTAATTATATGTGAACATTTATACAATAGTAATGAAATATTTGAACATATAGGTTTGGTTTCTAAACAATAATCAGCGTTATTTTAGCCAGTTTATTTGAGAAAAATCTTCTTTTTTCTCAAATAATCTTCTTTTTTAACCACTATGCTGCCAGAAAGCTATTTTTCTTTTGTTGCAGAAACACATAACTCACTTTGTTTTGCTTCATTTGAAACTCGCTTCATTTGAAATTTTCATCACTAAGTAAAGTAGTATGTAGATAAATAAAATAAAATTATTCTTGAATAAGAGCATATTCTATTTCATAATTAACGTTTGGATTAGCGCATGTAGAAAATATTTATTTACTTTGTTGAACTAATTACGGATACGAAACAAGTATTTTATAACTTCAAATATTCAGGGTTCTAAAGTACATGGTACTAGATATTGAAAAATCTGGGTAGTTCTTAAAATCTTTTCTTTGTAGGCTAAATGTGATTATTGTTGTACAAGTGAATAAATTTTTTACATACCAAGTTTTGTTTCATCAGAGATAACAGAGCTAAGAGAAGAGTAAAACATTTTCTGTTCCTTATAAACGGTTGTAGGAAAAAATGTCACCCGGAAAAAAGGGAAACGGAAAGAATATCCCCGGAAAATAAGGAACGGAAAAAAATGTCACCCTTCGTTTGCAATGGGAAATATAAGGCATGTTTAGAAAGTCGCCAATCTGGGTGATAAAAGTTTTATCTCAACAACCGTAACTTCGGATGACCGGAAACATGTGCGAGTAGAAGCAAGAAGATGTGTTGGCTGCTTGTTTCTTCCATGGAGCCTACCTCCATAGTTTCTTCGCTAAGGTTAAAAATAGAGGGTTGTTTAGAGAGGGAAGCTTTCCCTATGGACGCCAGTGGGGAAAGGCGAGTTGTCCAGCGTCGGTCATTGTCAGGTCTTTAGTAATTACTCTCCTCGCACTGCATGTAGTTATAGCCTTAAGCTGCGGTTTAGTGAAACATTTATTGACTCACAACAGAAGACTAATTCATCCTGAGCTTTGGTATAAGAAACAGTTGTAGATGCAATTTCAAGTTACGGTTTGCGATAAGAATAGGACTAAATTTTTTACCTAATTAATTTTCGCATAATTTTTTTTCCTCATTTGATTTTAATTAAAAGTAACGCATCTGCACAGGAAACATTTGTTTAAATTTGCACTTAAGTTTGAAAACAAGAATACCACAGTTATTAAAATTAAGAGGTTTATTTCAAAATTATTAGTCTAAAATTATTAGTCTCTGAGGGACTAATGTTTTCATTTTGCGTCGAATCACTCTGAATGTCCGTTTCACTTTTCAAACTGTTGCCACCAAATATTGTGATAAAACAACGGTACCTACAGCCATCGAGTTTCGAATGACGTAATCCTACTGCGAATATGGGCAACTGGAAGCCCAAATTTGAAATTTGGAATTCGTTTTATTATCGATTTTATATTTTGTAACGAATTTTTGATTAACAAACTCAAGAATTTCAAAGCGAGCCATGGCAATGTTGTACAGAAAAAACATTTTTATCTCCAGCGCGTGAGACTGTGAATCGGAAATTCTAAAAATGTGCTCAATTTAAAATTATTTTGCGATACTGCTCTTGAACTGAATTTTATGGTTTAAATGCGAAGAATATGATATTTAATAAATAAAGGTAACACACAAAATGTTAAAAAAAGGCCCCTTTGGACGTAATTTAAAATCTGAAACCTTTCAGATTTTTTATTTTACTAAAATTTTAAAATCTAATTAAAATGGATCCCATAACCACGCGATCTGGATTTAAACATTTAATATGCAATGAACCCTCTTATGGCGACCTCTTCCAAAATAATTTCTCAGAGTAGAAATTAACACTTGTACCGAACATTATCTCTTTAAGATGACCACTTCCACCAAAGACCAAAATAATTAGAAACGTAGATGATCGTATTAGAGAGGATTTAATGCATTTTACAATGCACCAATGCGTAACCTACTCAGAGCCGGACCATCTAGTAGCCCATAAACGATTGGCGACCATCTCCGTAAGACGGTCACTTCCAAAAGTGACCGGCATTTCTATAGGTATAAACAAACACTTGCACTGAATATCATCTTTCTAGGGTGGTGATCTTCACAGATATCAAAAATCAACTAGAAACATGGATGGATTAGGATTATTCAATTATGGCAAAGCGCACGAGGGCTATCTACCTAAAGAGAGGGATGCCTTCGTGGAGAACTTTCTAAGGGAAACTGGCTCGTATACATATTACACATGGGATAAACCACGAAAGTGCCCATGCAGCCAGCCCGTTCGCGGGATTGGAATCTCGGACCGAACTACCAGTGTTCAGCGTCTTTACCGCTCGGCCGCTGATAGGCTGAAATCTTATGGATGGCTGATGGATATCTTAGAAAGGATTTTTACTTATAGTAGTTATATTAATTACAAAATTACAATTACATGTAGAGCTTATGGAAACTTAAAAGCGGTCGAGCGGTTAAGTTGCTGAATACCCTGGTTGTTATATCTGGGTACGATTCCTAGCAAAGCAGCTTTTCGTGGTTTTTCCCCTATATAACGTGGTTACGAGCTAGTTTTCCTTAGGAAGCCCTCCACGAAGGCAACCATTCTCTTAGGTAGATACCTTTCGTGCGCTTTGTTATAGTCAAGTAAACCAAACCAAATTAAAGAAGCTTATTTATTCTACTCTCCAAATTGAGCTCCAAATAAGTCATACGTGGGAGTATTCATAACGTAAAACGTATCAAAATGGGGAAATTAAATAAATTTAATTATTTAACTTGGTTATCTAGAATTCCAGTTTTTAATTTATCTCTTGTTTCCAAAAATCTGAGCATGAATAAATGTGTAATAAAGCATAGACAGATAACTTTGAAATTCAGAAAATAACTTAAATGACCTTTGACCACTAGCAGCCGAGAGGTAAAAATAGTTGAATATTGGTAGTTCGACTGGCACGCCACGAAAATTTCCTGGTAAGCAGCACATCCGCCATGGCGTTCAAACCATGGCGGATGTGCTGCTTACCAGGAAATTTTCGTGTTTTTCTCCATGTGTAACATAAATACGAGTCAGTTTCTATCAGACGTATGAAATAATTTTTGTCAACTACTCGCTATAAACAGTCCTCCATGAAGGCATCCATATTCACTTCGGCAGATAATCTTATGGTACTTTGCCATAACCTAAATAATCTGATTTGATGATTATGCTAATTTTTTCTCATACTGAATCCTGTGATGCTTTAATTAATGTTTTATTTATCATAAACTGTGTTAACTGCTTTAAATTAACCAAATCAGGATTTTTTTCTGTTAGATTTCCTTTTGGAATTTTTCACATCATTTTAGAAGTCTAAATATGTCAGATCGTTTTAGTAAGACGTATTATTTGTAACTGTTTTACATATAAGTACAGAGAATCTCATGACGGCGAACTCTAAAAGTGTTTCCTACAACATAAATAAACAAGCTTTTATACATTTGCCTCTCTAATGCAACCATCTATATAAGTGGCCTAAAAATCGCTTGAAGCCGCCATTAGTGGTCGCATTAGAAAAGTCTCATTATATTTGCATTTTTGTGGCATTTAATAATTTCAATTACATGTCTGCCTTATAAATTATAATATTGATTTTTCAAGGTCGTGTAACAACTTTCAATATAAATTAGAATAGTAATAATCTTTTACATTTCATTCGGATTATTGTATTCGTATGAAAGCCTTGAATCAATCTTTGATCATCATTTTGTACGTATGCTATTGCAAAAATTTAAAAATTCTTAATTATGATATTTTCCAATATTCGGGCTTTAAATGCCCAAGTTATTTAATTTTATGCCAAGATTTAAACTTTGTGCATTTACAATAAGAAGGTCTTAATTCTGGAACTTTTTAACATCTGAAGCTGGTTAAAACTGGTTGAAATGTGTTGCAGTCGCAGTTCGTATGCAAAACCATTCTACGCACTGATTTGTTTTATGCTTAATTTATAGCATTTTCCCTAAGTAACCAAATTTTAGATTTCTATCATTTTTTTTTTTTAAATTGTGAAAATAAACAAAAAGAAAGGAGAAAATTTTTCTTTCTTATATTATAATTATTTTCAGTTCATCTTTTATGATAATTAGTGTATTTTTCAATTTTCCTCAACTGTTAAATCTTGTTGTATTTCTAAATAACTTTAGATTATTTACAGTCCCTGCAATTTTAGAGTTTTTATGTTAAACTCTAAAATAGTTATTAGAAGAATTATTAGAAGCATTTGATGTAATTAATGACGTACGTCGCCCATAGATTCGCAAATTTTGAATTTTCAATGTTGCAAGCACTTGAGCAGAAAATTCGTCTTTTCTAGCAAATTGCAAATTTTAAAATTCAAAAAATTCAACTCCATCAATCCAATTAAGGCACTGAAGTTATTTAACATTTAAGAACTCTCGGTGATTTAGAACTCCCCGGAATTGGTACTCAAGAAATGATTTCAAAAATGCTCTTCTACATATATTAATAATTGTTCCATCCCTTGAATAGCTAGTATCTACTGCATTTTCTCCTCATTTCTTCTTTGGTGGTTATTTGAATCATGGCAAAGCACGGGAACTGTCTGTCTAAGAGAAGGGATGCCTTCGTGAAGGACTTAACGAAGTATGAGAATGGGAAACTTGATTGTATTTACCTTACACAGGAAGAAATAACTAAATTATCTTGCAACCAGCTTGTTTGCTGGAATTTGAGCCCCTGTCGAACTGTCAGTGTTAAGCGACCGCCAGAGTCGTAGCTAGGGTTTTCAGCACCCAGGGACAACTGAAGATTAATTCTACAATGTCGTAATATCAGTTTGGCGCCCCTTGGATTCTGCGCCCGGTGACAGATGCCCCCTTTGCCCCCTTCTAGCTACAGCCCTGGCGACCGCTGGAGAGCTGCATTATGTATTCTGCTTAAGAATATAGAACACAAATGACTGTCAATTTTATTATATCATCAGTGTTTGGTAATTTTCCCTATGAAAATAAAATTGTTAGAAACATGAGTGAAAAGACATGTAAATATTTTGAATTTGGATTTAATTTAATCCCCTTCATGTAACATATAATGCTGTAGTTTACGTAATAGCATTTAAAATTTTTGAATATATTAACACAAAAAGATACGGCAATGCTGTTACGGCATTCGACAAAATATGTCTCGTTTACGTATATATATATACGTATATATTCTTTGCAGAAGGAAGAAAATTATAGCCAATGCAGAAAATTTCTAAATTCAATTTCGCCAGATAAATTTTACATAAAATGAAAAAACAATTTTCAGTAAATATAAATAATTAATTGAATGAATGTAAATTTTTACTGCAGAATACATAAACTTATTTTCAGCTAAATGTAAAACTGTTCCCACGCAAAATTTATATTATAAGAAAAAGTTAAATGTCTGTTATGTCGAATATTTCTTCACTTAGATTGCAGAGACATTCGATATTTTATGGAAGCAGGAGACTTGAAAAATGAGCAACCCCCTCTTCGGGAATCGAACTGCGGATCTCTGGAATACGCGCCCAGCGTGCAGACCACTACACCACGAAAGCACGTCAAAAAGGCTCAAGTCTAAAATTTATGCATATTTAGTATTAATTCTATATTTTGCATATTAACATTTTAAAAATACCTGACTAAATTACTCCTGGACGGTTGTGTATAAACCTATGATTTGTTTGATCAAGTGCGACTCATTTGTAAAGTATTGAATGGTGTACTCGCTTGCAAAACCTTGTGAATTCTGTTTTTCTTGAAAAATCGGCAATACTAAGTATAATTGCTAAATATTACATTCTTTTTTAATGGAACATTATAGTATAATAATAAGAATATTTTCTCCTGGGATATACTTTTATCAATGATATGTTACTGTAGCGCAGTTTTGCTAAATTCCTATAAATCAGTTCTAATTATTCTAAGCTGATTTACTAAGACTTGGAATGATGCTCAAGGCCGGCGCTAGACGTTTTGCCGCACGGTGCCTGCTTTACAACTTCAAAACCGCCCAGCTCTTTCCAAAGTTCTAAAAATTTTGCATTCTCTCAATTCTGCCGCCCGGTGCGGCCGCACCGATTGCATACGCTCTGGCACCGGCCCTGATGATACTAGGAATGACTAGGAAACGATATGTCATTTCCTCATAAAGATGATGCTAATTAAAAATTACAGATGTTTTAATTAATAACAACCTTAAGAACTGGTTGTTAGTAGCTTTAATTTTGGCTCCATATACTTCAACAATTAAAAAAGCCAAAAGATAGGAAGTTTCCTTGTCAGCTCTTTTTGAGTCCTTTTCTAATACTGCTAAAATTCTGCATGATATTTGTTTTAGAACTGCTAACAAACTGCTAGCAAAATTTTAAATACAAAAGTTATACTGCAATTTTAAGTCTGAAAAGTAATTAATTCAGACTTGAAAGCTCTTGAAACATAGAACTTGATCTCAAAACAATAAGAATAGAATTTTGCATTCATTTTTTTAATTATACGATTGTTGCTTCATTGATAACAATGTTATAAATAGTTCATTTAGAATTACACTACAATTGCTGCATTAGAATCCATATTTCTTACTAATTATTTAAACATGAAAAATGAGAACTATAATATTTATATGTACTTTTTAATCTCCAAAGTCATAATAAAGTTTTCTCATAAATAGGAAATTGACTGTTTTCAACAGTTTTCACCTCTTCGTCAAGATGCATTTCTTTTACGGTCCTAATTAAAAATTACAGAACAGCAGAACATAATCTTCTATCTCACGAAATTTGCTAAAACAAATTCTTTCGCATTAATTTTGAATTTTATTTAACTCAAATTTATTCAATATTTCGAGTTCTGGATAATCAAATTAGCGGTATCATTCTAAAGCTGCAAAATGTAATTAAGAAGCTCAGCTTCGTTTTTAATGATTCATTTTACCACGCCACTGGGGAAAAAAAAAATATCTGAGTTTTCAGATTTTCAATTACGTCCAAAGGGCGTTTTTTTTAACATTTTGTGTGTTACCTTTATTTATTAAATATCATGTTCTTTGCACTTAAACCATAAAATTCAATTCAATAGCAATGCCGCAGCATATCTTTAGAATTTCCCATACACACTTCCGCGCACTGGAGACAAAAAGGTTTTTCCCAGCCGTAGAGTGTTGCCATTGCTCCCTTTTAAATCGCTGAGTTTGTTACTCAAAAATTCGTTAAAGTTTTGCAAAATATAAAATCGATAATAAATCAAATTCCAAATTTCAAATTTGGTCTTCCACATGCCCATATTCGTAGGAGGATTACGTCATTCAAAATTCGATGGCTCTATGTACCGTTGTTTTATCACAATGCGAGAAATATACATACATTTATGCAGATTTTTCTTTATTTAAAGGAAAATCTGAAAGCTTTCATATTTCATATTGCGCCCAAAAGGATTTTTTTTAACGTTTTGTGTGGTACCTTTATTTATTAAATATAATGTTCTTCGCACTTTACCATAAAATTCAATTCCACAGCAATATCACAAAATATTTAAAAAGCGCAAAATTTAAGAATTTCCAATACACAGTTTCGGGCGCTGGAGATACATTTCTTTTTTCGTACAGTGTTCCCGTTGCACGCTTTTAAATCGATGAGTTTCTTAATTAAAAAATTCGTTAATGTGTTGCAAAATTGGGAATAGCTAATAAAACAAATTCCAAATTCGGAATTTCAAGTGCTCATGTTTGGTTGGAGTACTGCGTTATTCAAAATTGGATGGCTCTAGGTACTGTTGTTTTTTGAAAATGCGGAAACATTCATGCATTCATGCAGAATCTTCATTATTTAGTTTCTTTAAATATAATGCATGGCAATAATATTTTGTAGTAACAGTTTGAAAAGTGAATCAACGCAGAAAGTGAAACCACGCAAAATGTCGTTTTGAGACTAATAGCCCTTTGGGTCTAACGCCCCTTTGGGCTTAAAAAAAAAATAAATAAATGTTAGATTAGCAAGTTAAAAGTCAGAAATAGCAACATTTAACCGATAAGAAAGTCAGAACTCTTTACTACCTCGCTCGAAAAATGCAATTTTGAATAAAATGATAATTTTGCTTCTTTATTAAATTATTCTTATAACAGGGCTTGCATGAATGGATTATATTCTACTATAAGCAATTTTTTCATACCAATAAATTGCCACAGTTAGAGACAGAAAGTACAGTAAACCCTTTCTAAGATGACCACAGGTTCCTAAGATTTTGGGCTTTTGCGAATTAGAGAAATAGCTCTCAGCACCGATGTCCAAGTTCTCAGAAATAAGTTCTCAGAAATACTGATCATCATAGGAAGATAATCACCAGAAGAAAGTTCACTGTTCACATTCGGAAGTGCATTATTCTATAAATGAAAGTACATTAAGCCGATTCGATTGCGTGTATGGCAGTATCTATTTATGTATAGGAAAAATTTTAATATAAAATAAATATAGTGTAAAATATATGTTACCATTAAAGCGTATAATTAAGTTATTTCCTCGAATAAGTAAGTATTTGGCGGTGGGGGGGAACTAGCCAAGCCGGTTTAGCTAATTATTTTAAAATAACTATATTAATTAGTATAGAATATAATATTCTATAAACTAACCAATGATAAATGCCGCTCAGACGGTGTAGTGGTTAGGGGAGCCAACTTCGATACCTAACGGCTTGGGTTCGAATCCAGGGGAATGCATAGTTCTAATGGTCCGTCCCTTCATAGGAGGCAAAGGTGGCCCACCTATTAGGTGACTGCATAATAAAGTGACAACTGACAACTGCTAACAAGTCAAAGTCGGCTGAGGGACCATCATTCATATTTAAAAAAAAAAAAAAACTTAATAACAAACAAAAATCTCAAAGGTCTCAGGTTTTAAGCTACGTCCAAAGAGGGCGTTTTTTTTAACGTTTTGTGTGCTACCTTTATTTATTAAATATCATATTCTTTGCACTTAAACCATAAAATTCATTTAAATAGCAATGTCGCAAAAGAATTTTAAAAAAGCATATCTTTAGAAGAATTTCCGATACACAGTTCCGCGCGCTGGAGATAATTTTTTTTTCGTATAGTGTTACCATTCCTCGCTTTTAAATCGTTGAGTTTGTTAATCAAAAATTCGTTTAAGTTTTACAAAATATGAAATAGATAATAAAACAAATTTCAAATTTGGGCTTCCAGATGCCCATATTCGCAGGAGGATTACGTCATTCAAAATTCGATGGCTCTATGTACCGTTGTTTTATCACAATGCGAGAAATATGCATATATTTATGCACATTTTTCATTATTTAATTTCTTCGAATATAATGCAGGACTCTAACATTTGGTGGCAACAGTTTGAAAAGTGATTCGCTGTTTATAGTGATTCAACGCAAAATCGCAAAACGAAAAGAATGGTCCTCCAGGATCAAAGTCTCTTACACCTAATGATAAACCGTTAAAGTGGGGGAAAAAAATGACACTATAAAATATCTGTCGTTTTCTAAATTAACTGATGATAAACCGTTAGTGTTTAGAAAATTATATTTCATATTACGGATAGATTAAATAATAACGGAATGCATAATATAATATTATTCCTAGATTCGTTAAACCGTAATAAAAAATAACTAACTATACTACGTCAATAGTTCTGTTAAGCAGCTTTCGTGTGCCGTCTTTACTGACAATTCGTCATTTATCAACACTTTAATGTGAACAAGCTGTTAGCTTCCAGTTAGGGATGGATGAAATTTAGTTTAAAGACCGGCAATCATTATTTAACAGAGGAGAAACATTTGCTCCCCGTGAATTCTTTCCTTCCGGGTGAGGTGGGTCGGTTTCTTCAAGGAAACGGGTGAAGCAAACCACGGGGGCAAGTTTCCCGCAGGCAAATTCGAAAAACCTGCTATCGAAATGACCTTGCTCAGCTGCAGCCAGCTCAACGTCTTACCCTTAAAACCTCCCTCAAGAGAGCCCGCTATAACCCTGCCCGTTTGGCAGGTTTCCCCATCTCCAATCGGCGACATTATTTGGCGAGATTTTAGAGTTCCTTTTTTTCCGTTCCTTATTTTCCGAGTGACATTTTTTCCGTTCCTTATTTTCCAGGGACATTCTTTCCGTTTCCCTTTTTTCCGGGTGACATTTTTTCCGCACACCTTATAAACAGGATACAAAACACGGGTCTTTGATGATGATAATAATAATAAGAGTAAGTACTGAAAGGGATATAGTTATAAAAAGAAATAAAATGCACTTTTAGATTTAATTGAAAAGTTGTAGAAATCTGGAATTGATGAACTTCACATTGTTATAACAAAAATCTAAAGTTCTTAATAATCGAATATCTTGAAACGATCTAGTTGCTATTTTATATTGGCATATTGGCAATGGACGTAAACATTATTGTATACCGTGAAAGGAAAATAATGCGGTCGGTAACCGGAAAGATCAGCGTTATTGTTAACAGACGTGGCCACAGGCGAGGCACTTGGCGCCCCACAATTTCTTGAAAGGTAGTTTGAGAATGATCCAAAGCAGCGGGAACCTGAGGCCTTTCACCCAAGTTCGGTGTAAAACTTGGAATCCTCGAGAATGAGTCATAGTCACAGCGGAAAACTTTAAAGAAATGCAAAACACTTGCTCATAGATTTCTGCGAGAAAACTTTCGGAAATAAAATAAAATATTATTTTCCATGTTTACCGAATGTGCATAAGCTTTGCACGATTGTTCAAGAAATTACGTTCAAGAAATTGCGTTTTCAAGAATATTTTGTTTACATGTTATTGTCAAAGATGAGCAATGGAAATGAAATTTGCTTTTCATTAAATTAACGAATATTTTGCTCAGAAATAATATGTAAATAGCATCTAGTTAATTGGATGACAGGATTTTCATACAGGAAATCAAATTCTGAGTTAAAAGTTGATATGAATTAAATTATTTAAATTTGCGAAAATAACAGGATTAAATTTTGCTTTTCGCAGAGTTTTTAAACGGTGAAAAATTTAAAGCAACAAATATATACAGTGTGAAATTAAAATGCTGTTCAAAAAACTATTTTTTGCATACTCTTCTTTTTGTCTATGAAAATAGATAACAAGTGTAAAATAGCAAGATATTCTGAATTCATAAATTTCTTATGCTGCCTAATTTTCAATTTTTAATTTTTCTGTAAAAACGTAATGGTGGACAAGTGAATCATTTGGTGATCACTCGGAAGAGATTCCATTTGTGGCGTATTTAGGGATCCGAATCTCGCAATAATCCCAAGCCCTTTTCATTTCTTCCAAAGAAAAGCAATTAAGCATTAGCGCATTACTAGATAAGATTGTTGGCATTTGCTAATGCTTGTTATCTAATGGTCTTCTACTGATGTCATTCACTTTTCAGTTCTCACTATAACTGATATTCGGTAACGCGCAGATCAATTACTTATGGCCCTCGAGGCCCCTTGATAAGTAATTAATTAAGGAGTTCGGGTCCATGTGTTGTTAATTATTTCACATGCGCTCGAAAATAAGTTTTATATTCAATTGACTCATTTTTTATTCTAAATTGTGTATAGCATCACTCTGCTTTATTGTAAATCTTGTACAATATCACAGATTGTTGCAATATGTGAAGGTGGGAGTTCGCGAGAGATTTTGGTGTGTGTGCCTGACAAATATGCTCTTTATGACGCTTGTTTTAGGCGGTGAAAAACGTGGAAAATGTTCAAGCCAAAAAGTGGATTATGTCGCCCAAAATTTGTATCCTTTATTATTATTATTGTATCAGTGTTTACATGTATGTAAAATTAATAAAATTTGTAAAACAATTTTCTTAAATAAAAATCATTAATTGATTTTTTTCTTCTTCCACTTGAAAGAAACAGTTCATCACCAACGATATTTAACACCTACAATGCGAATAATTCGTGCATTTTAGGGGAAAAAAATTAGCACGCTTGCAAACGTATCAGTATCGTGCCTAAGTGCCTAAGCACACCAACAACACGCTGTAGCAAACACTTATCGAAACGCAGTGTAGAACATTTTCCATGTCCTAACATCATCATAATTCTGTTGCTATTCTAAATATGTACAATCGCATTTGTAACGCGAATAATATGTAGTTTTTTTTACCCCATGTCCAAATGTTATGGAAGATACCAATACATTGCACATAGAAAGCTACATACTACTCACATGGTTGTTCTATTAGAAAGTTCGTGACACGTTTCATGAATGTACTACAAACACAAGTATTTGACGTGTTATTGTCCATATTAGAACTGTAACATATACAAGTAATTTAGAACGTTCTGCTTCAACGTTCTGAAGAAGTTCGTGAAACACTTGTTTTAAACGTCCTCTGAACTTTCTTGTGGTAATTGGTAACTGTAATAGAACGAATGGCACGCCCTTTGAACATTTCGAGAACGTTCTGTTGTTACTTCGGAACAGTTTATCTATACCAAAATAACTAAACATTAATTCGCTAAGTGGACTTCGAAATGGCTTTACATTCGGTGGAAGAATATAATAGTTATTTCAATAACAAGTGATTAGCTAGTATCAAAATGCCGCGAAAGACTATATATTTCTACAGGAGTTTCTACATTTTTCCATAATACAAAATTCTTATTTTGTCGTCTATACCTTATGGATAAATTAACATACTAAAGTTAATACTTAGTAGTAATAAATTTATTTTTATTAAAATGTGGAGCGATGCCAATGTGACTAAAGTGAATAAATACTCTCAGAGTGATCAATTAAGGAAATTACTTTTGAAAGTAAGCAATATTTTTTAGACTAAAAATAAATATTGGAGTTAAACGGCTTCTCTTTAAAGAGAGCACCACTACAAAAGACCAAAGATTCTTCTCATTCGAACTGGATGGTTGTCACAGAGACTTTCTTTTGCTTCGAAATTATCGCATGTCCTTTAATAATAACAGTGTAAGCCATTAAACGTATTTTCGTCCTTTATTTTCAAATATGCTCTTCTATTTATGCGAAATAGTTACATCACCAACTTTTTAATTTAATTCGTTAAATAGTTAGGCTTCTAAATTTTTTCAGTATTCTGAATATTTTTGCTTCAATTACTTCTTAATGAAGTAATTTCAAATGTTACTCTTAAAAGCTGGTACTGTTTATATGATTAATGCGAAATGGAAAAAAAAAATCGACATCATTTCATTTGAAAACTATGTAGAAACTTTTAAATATTTTTTTTGACATTCTAAATAACTTACATTGAATAAGCAGAATACTGTTTTTAAGTAACATTATTTTATCTATTTTTGGAATTTAAGCTTTACGAACTGTCTTTACAGTACACATTTAATGAAACTGTTTTCTATAACTAATACTGCGACAAAATAAAAGATATTAAAGTATTTATGGAAAATGAACAATTTGACGGTTGCCTGAAAGCTAGGTTATTACTATAATTGTAATGTTTGTAGCATGTACTTTATAGCACATGCACCAAATGCTTTAACGAAGACCATGGTACAACACGGCAGTGTTATATATTAAAATGTACATAAAAGCACAAGTGTAACAAGCACGTCATGTAGAATGCGCTTGATAGCATGCAGTGAGCGATTCGAAAATTACCAGTGGGTGGTCTGAAAAGAACATCGTAAGAAACACGGTGTAATTAGCTTTAGCGCGTCATGTTTAATGTAATTTATAACACATTTTTTTTTTTTTATTTATTTACGTGCTTCGCTCTTAGGCACTACACGGAAGGGGGATGCCTTCGTGGAGGGCTTTCTAAGGGAAATTTTCTCGTATACACGTTACACATGGGGAAAAACCACAAAAGCGCCCACGCAGCCAGCCCGTTCGCGGGAATCGAACCTCGGACCGAACTACCAGTATCCAGCGAGTTTACCGTTCGGCCGCTGGGGGCCCTATAGCACACCCGGAGAACATTTTGAAAAATACCAGCATTGTATGTCTAAATGTACGTTATAAGAACACAGTTGTAACATACACCTCTTTAGCACATCATGCAGAACGTACTTTCAGCAGAAACGTCTGGGAACGTTTCGAAAAATACCAGTGTTGTACTTTATAATGTATGTCCGAAGAACACGGTTATAATACGCACCGCTTTTTCACGTCGTTTAGAACGTATTTTCTAGCACATGTTGAGAACGTTTCGAGAACTACCAGTGTTGTACGTTGAAATATACGTCCTAAGAACACGGTTATAAAACGCACCGCTTTAGCACGTAGTTTAGAACGTTTTTCATAGTACATATTGGGAACGTTTCGAAATGTACCAAAATTGTACGTTGAAATGTACATTTTAAGAACACGGTTATAATACGCACCGTTTTTGCACGTCGCTTAGAACGTATTTTCTAGCACATGTTGAGAACATTTCGAGAAGTACCAGTGTTGTACGTTGAAATGTACGTCATAAGAACACGGTTATAAAACGCACCGCTTTAACACGTAGTTTAGACAGTTTTTCATAGTACATGTTGAGAACGTTTCGAAATGTACCAGGATTGTACGTTGAAATGTATGTTTTAAGAACACGGTTATAATACGCACCGCTTTTTCACGTCGTTTAGAACGTATTTTCTAGCACATGTTGAGAACGTTTCGAGAACTACCGGTGTTGTACGTTGAAATATACGTCCTAAGAACACGGTTATAAAACGCACCGCTTTAGCACGTAGTTTAGAACGTTTTTCATAGTACATGTTGGGAACGTTTCGAAATGTACCAGGATTGTACGTTGAAATGTACATTTTAAGAACACGGTTATAATACGCACCGTTTTTGTACGTCGTTTAGAACGTATTTTCTAGCACATGTTGAGAACATTTCGAGAAGTACCAGTGTTGTACGTTGAAATGTACGTCATAAGAACACGGTTATAAAACGCACCGCTTTAACACGTAGTTTAGAACGTTTTTCACAGTACATGTTGAGAACGTTTCGAAATGTACCAGGATTGTACGTTGAAATGTATGTTTTAAGAACACAGTTATAATACGCACCGCTTTTGCACGTCGTTTAGAACGTATTTTTTAGCACATGTTGGTAACGTTTCGAGAAGTACCAGTGTTGTACGTTGAAATATACGTCCTAAGAACACGGTTATAAAACGCACAACTTTAGCACGTTATGTCGAACGTATTTTATAACACAATCTTGGAACGTTTCGAAAAACACGATTGTTGTACGTCGAAATGTACGTACTAAATACACGGTTGTTACACACACCACTTTAGCACGTGACGTAGAACGTTCTAAATACATCTAACACCGTTATAGAACGGTATGACACGGTCTCTGAACGTTTTCGGAACGTTCCGGTGCTGCTTGGGGAATGGCTGTAAGTGATCTCCAAGTAGCTGAAGGTATCCATTTCCAGTCAATGATCGGTTCAGTTGCACCAGAGGACTGATTCCATGCCATGTAAAAACAGCCCAGACCATTATGGAACCACCACCAGCTTGAAAAATGCCTTGTTGATAACTTGGGTACATGGCTTCGTGGGGTCTGAGCCACACTCGAACACTACCATCAGCTCTTACCAACTGAAATCGTGACTCATCTGACCAAGCCACGGTTTTCCATTCGTTTAGGGACCAACCGATATGCTCACGAGCCCACGAGAGTTGCTGCAGGCGATATCGTGCTGTCAGTAAAGGCACTCGAGTCGGTCTTCTGCTGGCATAGCCCAAGGAAGACAAATTTCGCCGCACTGATGTATCGAACACGTCCATCGTACGTCCCATATTGATTTATATGGTTATTTGACGCAGTGTTGCTTGTCTGTGAACATTGACAACTCTACGCAGACGACACTGGTCTCGGTCGTTAAGTGCAGGTGGTCGGCCACTACGCTGTCCATGGTGGGATGTTATGCCTGAAATTAGATACTCTCGGCACACTCTTGACACTGTGGATCTCGGAATGTTGAATTCCCTAACGATATCCGAAATGGAATAACCCATGCGTCTAGCTCCAATTACCATTCCGTCTGTTAATTCCCACCGTGCGGCCATAATCACGTCAAAGCCTCTTCACATGAACTTGAACACAAATGAAAGCCCTGCCAAAGCACTTCGCATTTATACATTTTCTACGCGATACTACTGCCATCTGTATATTTGCATATTGCTATCCCATGACTTTTGTCACTTCAGTGTAAGAACTGTAGTAAACTTCATTTTCTTTTCATACTGCAAGATATTACAAAGATGAATAATGGCGCCTTCAGCAGACTTCTGAGGAGCAAACCCGAACTCAGAATAATTATAAAAACATTTCTGTCTCAAATACCAATTTATTATGTTAACGAAGAGAGTTTCAAGACATTTTCCCAAAGCAGGCAAAAGGTTAATGCATTTAATATTATAAAGATAAGAAGTTCTTGTATTTAATGTTTTAGGAATTAAAACAGCCCTAGCCATCTTCCATTGTGCTGGAAAAATTTCGAACTGTAAACAAAGGTTGAAAATTCTGTGCAAAAACGTCCTATCCACCGCAAATCAAGGATAATCATTTTATGGTCAGAAGGAGAATCTTCCTCCGAGATATCCAACCTTGAACGTGTAGCTGCAGTCCCAAGTTACAAGTTACAAAAGTTAATATAACTCGAGCCATGCGTGGAACAGAAAGTAGGTCCGCGATTTTCATTAAGTAGAAACAAATGATTCGCACTAATAAAATCGCCAAGGTTCGCTCCTCTAGCATCAGTAATGGGACAATGCCAAATAGCTGATTTGCTATTTGAATCCATACTACATAAAAATTGAATTGTTTCTTAATCGCTAAAATACGTTAAATTTTTAATAGTTCTATATTAATATTACTTTGAGGCTCAAAATAATCGGAACAAATGATCAGGTCAGATGCATTAATATACATATCTAAAACAACAGTATTATAAACCGGTATGATTTAAGTCCAAAAAAGAAGAAAGATTCTGGTTGTGAACAATAACAGCAAACTTGACAACTTCTGCTTCAGAATCATAGTAAACTTTAGATTTTATTGGAAAGCCAGGAAGAACACCTTTACAAAAGAGCGGCTCCTGAATTAATGCGACTTCAGTGTCATTTGTCTGGATATATAAAATAGGCTTCTGAGTAGCAAATTTTGGTTTGTGCAAATTTATGTCTACAAAAGAAACAGATGAATTGTCGGACTTACCCATAATACATTTTTGAAGTTGCAAGATTCATTATAAATATATAGCTAGGGCAAGTTCCAGAAAATGGCTTATGATTTAGATCAACGTTCCTAGTTGTATTTTTTCTATTAAATCTTACGCAATTAACACACACTTGCACTTCTTTTTTATCGCATTCTGAACTCTTATGCTCATCAGAGCAGCAATAACTAGGCAATGGACTTCTGCAATCAAGACTTCTTTAGCAGCCTAAAATATTAAAACATCTAAGCAGCAAAATCTTTAGCTTTATCCATTTTCCGCATCATTTTAATAAGCCTTAAATTTAAAATAGGCTTGCGCACAGCAGGATGCCCCTTAATAACCACGCTTCTGTCAAGATGAAACTTTTTTAAAGCAAAGCGAACTTTAACGTCTGTCCAATTTTCTTCTCTCACAGTAATATCAGGATTTTCTTCTTCCATAATTTTTAAGAGTCCATCATTTATACTGCTGTTTAGCACATTTTTAAGTAAGAGTGTAGGGTATTTCCGCCCTGGAATAGAGGGATTCAAAATAGATGAGTCTTCTTGCACAGCAGAATACAGTTTTTTTATCATATCCCGAAGCACATTTCACCATTATTTTATTGTTACTAACTGTTCGAATATTGCAAATTCCTATTTTATGTTTCCGAGGATCGATCTCAGCTTTATGAAGCTTTTTAACTTTTTGAGATGTATAGTTTCCGCACTCACAATAACACAGCAATCTGAATCTGTCTGATTCGTCCCAAAAGCTGGCGCCACAGCATTAGCATACGATTTCGTTTGCGTGACCGAATTCAATAAGCTCTCTTTAAGCTTCAGGAAAATTTACAGATTTAACATGCTCAACATACCTTGTAATTGGGCAGGTATTTGCGTGGCAAAAGCCAAAAAGGTACAACTCTGATATACGCCCTAATTTCACCAAATGTGGCGATATGTGTTCTGCGCTGGTTTTTGGCGCGATTGCGTGTTGTATGGCAACCCTGTTGACGTTGAAAAGTCTTTCGCTGCAGTTCGTTGGTTCCCGTCATGCTTTGTGTCTGAGAAGCTAGGGGGGAAAGATTTAATTGTGAAAGTTGTTGAATTGAAGTTCGGCATAAGGAAATATCGTCGTGGTCATCCTGTTGAGGGGCAATGGGTATTTGGAGGTGTGGAAAGAAGGTATGGGAGATTATTTTTAGTGGTTGTGCGTGATAGAAGTAGGGATTTGTGATTATTTGTTGTTTTATTTATTTGTGAACCATAGTATGAATTTTCTGGATAGTGTGTCTGGCTGTCATATAAATACGATACTAGTGATTACGTGGCGGCATGTTAAAGGTGGTATGAAATTGTTATATCTGCTCTTCGAAAAAGCATTAATGGTAAGTGCATTTTATTTTATTCTTGTTCTTATTTTGTAGAATGTAATGGTCATTGTTTTTTTTAGTATGAATTTCTGTCGTTATTGTTGTTTTTTTTGAATTGTTTGAAATTTATTTTAGTTATTTTGTTGATTAGTGCGTACTATCTGAATTCTGCAATTCGTAGATGTTTTTTAAAGTTGAAACAGAACGCTGTGTACATGGTATACTTTGAAATTTATTGTTGTTATGTTAATTTATTAAAGTGAGGTGCGCGTAGTTCGTAAATTCGTTTGTTGCCTAAATTGTGCAATTCGTAGATTTTTTTTTAATTGAAACAGTATGCTGTGTACATGGTATTCTTTGAATTTTATTGTTATGTTAATTTATTAAAGCGAGGTGTGCGTAGTTCGTAAATTCGTTCGTTGCCTAGATTGTGCCATTCGTAGATGTTTTTTTAAATTAAAACATATCGCTGTGTACATGGACTCTTGTAAAATAATTTTGGTTAGAAACTTCACGGTTTTGCTATCTAAATATTTTGTTTTTTTTCGGATTTTTAGCTTAAATTGTGTGTTCAAAACGTGGTTTTTGCATTCGCGAAAACCGTGTTTTTGGAGACATTTTAGGCTTAAAGTTCGAAATGTAGACAAAAAATTTAGATAGCAATATGGCAGCGTGGAGTTTCTCGCCAAAAATATTTGGCGAGAATTTTGGCGCCTTGAGGGCGCATATCAGAGTAGTTCCGCCACAAAATCATGAAAGATACCAAGTTATAAGCTGCACTCAAACGCTGAAAAAAAAAATTGAAACTTTAAACGTAGTCATATATTGTTAACAACGTTTGAAAGCTATAATTTAGAGGTAAGTTCTGAATGGGGAATCGTCAGCAGATTTGAGGAATATCAGACAAACCAGGGCTTCTCCAGAGAGTTGAATATTCTCCGAACGAAATCTCGAAAAATTGGAGCTGCTTTTCAAACAAGGCGACATTCAGTTCTTATGCTGATCAATGGAATGCAAGACCTATTGACGAAACTGAAGGGCGTTTTTGGTAGTTGGGGGTTCGAAGAAATATTTGAAAAGAACTCTAGGTAAATATTTTGGTACCTCGAGTAGAAGTAAATTACACTTCCGGTTGTCTGTTAAAAATTGTCATGTGATTAATAAAATCATTTACATTTGTCTAGTTTCAACCAAAATCTATTCGACCTTTTACATGAATGCAGGAAACGTAAAAACAGAAAACATTTTTTTTAAAATTTGATATGAAAGAGTTATCGTGGGCCCAGAAATTGTCATACATAAGCAAACACCCAGCTAGATAGATAGATATCGTTGTGCGAGGAGTAAAACGGGTTGTGAGACCTCTAATTCATGTTTATTCATTGAAAACTCACCATCGAATTTTCACATCGAAAACATTACTTTTCTTACTTACATATGTAGTTTGGCTGGAAGTAAAACTTTCACATTATGGGAAGTTTCAAGATACTAAGATGCTGACCCATCTTTGCACAGAGGAATCAAATACTTCTCTTTATTCTTTTGTGTGCATTCCTTAGAATAGATGAAAACGCTGTTAGCGTAAGACGTATGATGCTGGTAACCCGTCTTTCAGTCACTCGAGAGCGCAGGAATTTATAGGTAACTTAACCAACTATCATGCAAATGTTACCCTTTAATACTAAGAAACCTTTTACTGAATGAAGGCGTCATTCCAGAAGGCTATCCTTTGATTTCCGTTAGTTTCATCATCGAGTAATGCGTTTAAGAATTTATCAACTTCGACGTCAGGGAAACTTTGATGAACGGTCCCAAATATTTTCAAGAATTAATCCAGATATTTTTTCTTAATGACTCTGGACTTACTTTTATCTGCGGAGAATCTGAAACATGCAACCTTCTATTATATGTCAATTAAAAATTGCTTCCCTGGTTTCGAATTACTTATTTAGAGAGTAATCATGAGAAAAGTCACCCCCGAATTCCATATCCCTGCCAGAAATTTTGTAACCAGGTATATAAATATGTATATGTGATTGTTTATTTGAGCAACAGTTGCTGCGGAAAGGTCTCAAGTATCAATCTAGAGTTATGTAACAGTTTCTTCATGCCATCAATGCCAAATAAAGATTTCTGATTTATAGTTATCTTCGGAGATTTAAACCAGCAAGACATTTAATTTCTCTGGAGGCTAGAAGACTTCCATTTCGTATATGCTTAAAAACATATTTAGCTTTCTGAAGAATAATAGTTATACTTGAGCTAAGCGTTTTTGGAAATTTACTATTTTTTTTTTTTTTTTTTTTTTTTTTTTTCAGATTGATAAAAACATCAAACCATTTTCAAACTTAAAACCTTAAATTTAAATAAGACATATTCGAGAAATCGAATCTGTTTCCTTGTAAGTCTTGCTCGAATTAAATATTTTTTGCACTTTCTGCGCATAAATGCCTGTGCAATAATATGCTTTTAGATTCAATAACACGTAATTAACTAAATGATTATTCAACGAAATTTTAAATATTCTTTTTACAGTTGATATCAAGTTAACTGCTGTGCTTTAGTTTTGAGCAGAATGTAATATTATTTTCTGGATCAGAAGATCCAGTAACATAGCTTAAAAGTATCAGAATGTAAACAAGTAGGAGGAGATGCGAAACAGCTTGTATTCTTTCAAAACGCAAATAATGACTTTGAGTTTGGAATAAAGAAAACCTAAATCTTCGAAATAATTGTACTGAATATCACATAATTACAAAGGCTTGTCTCCTGATAATTCATATCTTTTACTACCATTTACTTAGTTAGACACACAATTCCATTCACCCAGCGCTCTGAAAAAAGCACGAATTTGCATAACAGAATTTTAATACATTTAAGAGAAACTGTCAAATATGATAATTAAGAGTTTTAAACAAAGAGAAGTCTTTTGCAATAAAATGCTACATCCATGGCATAAATAACTTCACATATTCTATTAACAATTATCATTTTCTGTTGGAAATGCTGTCGTGATGTATGTGGTTAGAACAACCAACGGGCCAAGAGGAAGATCAGTGCATGGAGTTCACTGTATAATACTAAAATGCAAATGCAGTGACGGAAATATATGCTGTACATGAACGAATCTCTGCACATGATAGTTCATATAAATATTTTTCTGAAAAGGAATTGTTCACTATGCTCTAACGATTGTTACCTTTGTTTCGTAAAAGTTCGGTAAACTTTTACAGGAACAATAAAAAAACTATCCCCCTCTCTACAAGAATGTCAGAAATAAAAAGCAAAAACTAATGAGTCTGATATAACTTGGATCCGTGTAATCTACAGTTGTATAAATAATCTTGTTGTTTATGCATCTCCCAGAAAATTTCAAAAATATTAAAGGCATACGCATTTTTACCTCTTGCGAAATTTTGTCTTCCTACATTGGCACAAAACACTAACTGTTATGAAATATTTGCTGCTATTTATGAAAATAAATGCTATGGTAAGATAATATAGCTTCAGAAACACATTGTTAAGAAAATTAGGTACAATCATTCTATTGTAAAAATTAAAATAATAAAAATCTGATGTGTACACCACATGACTTTTTTGTACGGAATATTAAATTATACGTATTTGTCTTGCATTTCTTTTAAACTTATTTGATAAATTAAATTTACTTCGCCGACAGCGCATAAACCACAATAGAATAAATGCATTCTTTAAAATTCACTATATTTGTTTACCATTGCGACACTCTGGCGCTAGGTTCACTTAACAGTATTATATTTCATTCATATTATAACTCAGAATGCACAAAATGTATAGCATTTAAAGAATTATTTAATCGTTGCCACATGTTCTATTCAAATACTATAATAAAGCTAGAACGATGTATAAAAGAAATTAAACAAAAAAAAAAAAAAAAAAAGAAAAGAAACAGTTTTTCACACACGATTTAGTATTTCTCATTCAATTAATTCAGTTCTCCCTTCGCGACAAGGCAAAAATACATAAAAACTCAAACAATCTATATTAAAAATTACGAAGTAAATCTTAAACACATATTTCCTCGAAAAAATTCCAGAAAGATTAAGCAGGATTTAATTCGCAGTAATAAATGAAGGCGTTATTTTTGTGTTGCGAAGCTTAGTCTCTCTAGATTGGCAACAAATCTACAATTCTGCTCTTTCAAATGTAAACTAGAAATGGCCGCCATCAAAATAATTATTAGGCTTAGCGGTACTTAAAAAACTTTAAAATTGTTGATAATTCTAAAAATATTGCATAGAGATTTCCTAAAGGCATAAAAACCTTAACCGGAAGATAAGAACATAATTCAATCATTTTGAAAGCAAAATATGTACAATTTACAAACATATAAAAGTAAAGAAACTGAGATCACTAAGCCGGGTAACAGGGTGGATATATATATAAATATATTTATATAAGTTTGACGTGGCCGACTGCAATAAAAAATACGAGGTGCACATCTACATTTTATAGTAGTCTTATATACAAAACTTCAACGTTCTAAGGCTACTCGTTTTTCAGTTATGCGATGTACGTATGTACGTACATATGTTCGTACAGACGCGACAAAAAATTCTCTTCAGAACTCATTTTAAAGCAGTTTTATAATTTTTTTGGAGGAAAAGAGTCTTTTATTCTGTCCTTACGTACAGATATCACGCAAAAACATCGTTAAATTGCATTCGAAAGCGGCCAAAATGGATATTTTCGTTGAAATATGCTGCCTGAAACTTTTCGCGATTACAATACTTCCATTTTACTTCGTACAATTAAGTAAAACGGTAATAGCTTTAATATTTATATTGTATTTTGTTAGATGAAGAAGTCTAAAAGTATTGAGAAGCTGTTAAAATATAATTATAAACCATAAATACAAAAGACAAAGGTATTCTCGATAATAATAAAACCCTAATCGTCACATTTCGCCATTCTCCTGGTTGCTTTCTAGTATATCTTACTGCAGGGTGTCATTGTAAAAGTCTACAGGTTCCTATAGCATTTATGAATGCACGTTTGAACATCCACGAATGTTAGTTGAATTCTTTTATTCACTAAATGCTGTTTAGTCCAGCAGAATCACGTGAGTGATACAAGGATTTCTTAAGTAAATATATCCTAGACCGCATATGCATTGAATTTACATGGGTCATAGATGTTAAAATGCCGCATTAGCGATATCTTGAAGTTACGTTTTCTTCTGATATGCCTACTGGAGATTTCATCTGATACACATGACTTTATATAGAAAGCATACCTACCACATCATGATATCATGATTTGATCAGTGCCTACTGGCATTACAGTAAACGTTTTTTTTTTTTTTTCTTAATTTCATTTTCTTCTGACTCGTAGATCCGATAGGTTCTGATGATGAATCTTTTGATTATTGCAAAATCTCGATCGCATGGAAGAAATTAGTGATACCTGATAGAAAAATAAATTTCAATTTTATCGAATATTTTCAATTCGAAGACTTCCATGCACATTCGTAATGGAGAGTGGTTCTTCCTTTGACGTGAACAGCCATCAGAGAAAATAGGCTGTATCCTCAGTGATTTATACCATCATTGCGAAAATCCGTACTAAGTCTAAACTACTGTTAAACTGTGAATATTTATCCTGAATATAAAACATGCATATTATGATAATTCCACAGAAGTTTCTCTCTTCCCCAATTTCCGTCGCATAAACTAAAATGTTAAAATCTCGCCTTATTTTATCCTTTTTACAAAGAAATTAATTTGTGCTTCACTTTTCAGCCGGTTATAAACGAAAAAAGATCCCTGCACGTAGTGGTTAAAAAAATATGGAAGAGGACTTGGGAATCTGGGACTTGTGGAAAGGGACACAGAGATCTGATTTTATACTTTATCGGTAAAAATTATTAAGGCACTTTACAATAAAAAAAAAATCAAGTATGCAAGAAACCAATACTTATATTTTACCCTACACTGATTATCTTTCGAAAGAAGGAGTTGGATTACGCTTCCATCGCTACGCAAGGTTTAGGGATCTATAAGGTACAGATCTCAATCTATACCTGCCACCTATATGGAATCCGTGGGACCAAAGACAACGTCCAACAGGTCCTCATTTGAAATGCCTAAATTAGTGATATTTTCAAAATTAAAAAAAAATATCCCCCTCTGATGATGGCCTAATTCAAAACACGTAGATTAATGAATTTTGTATTCGAAAGAAATATTATATACTCCTAGAATGATGAATCCGAAATTTAAGTATTTTAAATTTAATCATTCCAAGGGGGAAGTTAATTTTATAGAAATCGTCGGGGAAGCATGTTTCTTTAGTAATCCACATTACATTCATTCTTGTAAATAACGATTCGTTACAACAACGTGTATGTAGCTCACTCCAGTGACCCTTTATCTATTTATTACATTCGTCTCGTAAAGGACTTGGATAGTTTACTGTATTGGTCTCGGGTTTTTTTTTTTTCACTTGATCCAAAAAAATCTGAATTGAATATTACTGTAAAACGTAATCGACAGCAGCTCAACAAATAATCTAGAAATAGGTACTTGCTACATAAACAACCGTCCAGTGAGAATGCAGATCATAGACTAACGAAAAAATCGATGATGGATGGTGGTTCTAAAAAGTCACAGAGTATAATGTAAAAACAGACCATACGAGTGTGCACATGTCCCCTTTCGCAAATTCCACCACTTAGTTACTGCTCTGGGAGTCTAATTTTTACATAGTGTGTGGCACTTGTTGCAGTGATGCATCCCCACCTTAATCCTTTTTTTAAAAAAAATGTCCCTAGCCCCTTTTTACACCAACCTTTTCAAATGAAATGTGTAACTCTTGACACCCTTCGGAAATAGTAACCAAGTATCACTGATGGTGGGTCAAACACTGACTAATCTCCTGAGTAAAGCCGAAGACTTGAGCCAAAAAATTTTATGTCTACATATACGTATTATTTATGATTAATTTAGTAGAGTAGGGTAGAAGAAGCTCAGATACAAAAAATATACTTAATTTATATAACTTCTATTCTCACCATAAAATGATATTGCATGAAAATAAAAGAAACATTTGTAGTAAAAGTTAGAATGTGTTTATAGATTGAAACTTTATATGGCCATGTCCTCTGATAAAATGAGATGAATTTAATCTCGCTTCAGCTTATAGGACAAAATTATAATTCGACACAAGTGGATATGATTTTATGATCATTATTTCTACATCGGTTGCGTAATCAGCACTGCACGGTTCGGTGACTGCTCTCTAAAGTACGTCGAAGCAGAGATCAGTACATAGAATTAAAAAATGTATTCCTATTGAACATGGTGGCTGACACAATTAAAAGCTTTTCATGAAGAAGATACGAAGAGATTTGATACAACCAATCTAAAAATATGCAAGGGAAGTGAAGTAGAAATTATTCAAATGTTTAACTTTTAAATAGTAGAGAATAAACCTTTAAAAAAAATGAGGACTAAACATAGTCTGATTTTCGGAAAGTCTAATAATTCAATTGACTACTTGCTAATTATGCTAAAAATGCTCACAAATGTTTTGCCTAATTCGACTGAATAATTTAAAAGTCCAAAAGTAAATATTGGACATAACTGAAGACAACGAAATCTTGATGTTTTCAAAAATTCTTTGATTTATTATCATATGTCGATTGTGAAATAAAAAAACGTTTTCCACTTCTTTTGTTAATTAATTGGAATAAATACTTGTGAATATCGGGTGTGTGAGAGTATGACTTATCTCTGACAGTAACATCGGAACTTCTCTGACAAGTACATCAAGACCACAAACTTCACCGTGTCAAGGAGAGTAAGATTGTGCCCATTGTTGGCCAGAGTCTTGAGCATTATACATGTGACAGTACGCCTTCGCTCAGTTCTGCCCCCAATTCCGCCCCCGGGGGGGGACGAGTCCAAGGGTCTCTCACTGCTTTTTACTTATGAACAATCTCCTTAGAGGACTTTCGGCTCGTTGCATATTTAGAGTACCGCCGTGTTGCACAGAAACTATACATATACATGCATCCATACCTTCTCCGGGATTCGAACATTGGCCCTTCGGTAGAGCAGCCAGCGTATCCAGCCACAGTCCAGTCTGGGTGGCTGAAAGATACATTAAATAATGATGTAGGGCCCTTCGGTATGATGGGCCCTTGGATCGCTGTAGGGGCCTTCGTTGCGAGTCGCAGTACGACTCTTCGGTACTTCGACTCTTCTTGTAGGGCCCTTCAGTGCTGTACCAGGCTACCCTAACCACTATACTGTCTGGGCGGCTAGGTGAATATCGTAATAATATCCAATAAATTTAGAATAAATTACGTATAGTTATGAACAATCATTTTTATATTGTCTAATTACAAGAGGATTTAAACTAAAATGCAGAGTCACTACTAATGTTCAACAGTAATTAATTGTAAAATATATAAATAAAATTAGAATATTTTTAATTAACCATTTTTATAAATGAAAGCAAAAATATAATTGGCGTATGCATTATTTCTAAATGCAGCCATATGCTGCTCATTTCTTTTGCCAATAGTGTTATAAATTCAGTTTTGTTTGAAAATTAGTTAAGTAATCGGTAAAAGTTATATACAGATATATCTTCTTATTGCCGTAAATAGTTCGTTAAGTTAGAATTTCTCAATCTTTTAAGAAAGGTGAACCTAATGAAAATTGAGAACGTAACCTTCACCTTGGCTAATTACGCATCTAATTTCCACTCCACCACCTTACAAAAATCCAGACCAAATAAGCGCATTTCAAAGAGCTGCGTAAACTCCTCGCGTGGGGAATCTTTGTAGAACGGGAGAGTCATTTATAAACCTCAGTTTGGAGAATGAATGCAAGGAAATCATAAATTTTTATGAGCTCCTGCCTTTGGAGTTGATGGAATTTCTGTATTCTAACCAGCGTGTTATGCGTAAGTGTTCTTTAATGGAAATGGAACGAACTTCAGAGAGAGTGTTGCTTTTTGGTGGAAGATTATTTGTAACAGACGCTTCTAAATTTAGAATGCATGCATTTATTTCCAGAGCTAGTGATGTGTGTGGCGAGTTCGCACAAGATGAGTTTTAAATTAATTTATGTAAGGTTTTGAATTCAGATAAGAGTAATACTTCCACTGCAAACAAAAAAGAAGTTGTGAAAAATGTTTGTATGCGACGATTTTAATGCTGCATAAAAATACGCTTATTTATTTAATATGATTTAAATAATGAATAATAACCTTTTTTCTGAAAATATTTTATTTATTATGACATTTAGATTTTTTAATTTCTCAAAGAATGGAGTACAGGTCGTTACGACTTAGTAAGTGAACAACTAGTGAGGTTAAAGGAAGCGTTATAAAATTTTACTTTGTAGCAATAATTATGTAATTAAATACTTTATTTATTATTTAATTATCTATATATACCTTGTGCGTTTATATTCTGAAATGAATTGCATTTAATTGTGTTTAATTATTACTCTTTAAATATGAATTTTTTTATAGTATAAGATTTATTTTTAAAATTTTGATTCATTATTTTTGTGCCCAGGGATGACAGAAAAGATAACATTCCTTAAAACTTATACCTGGATTCAGGTATAATTCAGGTATAAGTATATACTTATACCTTGCCAACGGACTAGTTACATTGGCATTTTTGTAGTTTTTCCCATTAGTAATGTAAATACAATCCAATTTCTTAAAATGGGTGTAGACTCATCAATGGTCAAGTGGTAAAGTCGATGAACACTGATAGTTCTGTCCTGGGTAAGACTCCTGGCGAACAGAATGGCTTCAAGTGCATTTATGTGGTTTTTACCATGTCTAATGTGCATACAGATCAGTTTCTCATAGAAAGTCCTCCATGAATGCTTCTCTAACCGTAGTCTCTGGAGTGCCTTACAATAAACAAATAAATCAAGTTAAACCTTAAAGGGTGCGTTATCTCCTAGGCGTGGAAAATGAAAATATCCAAGAGACCTAGGTCTGTTTATAGTAGTGGAAGTCTGGTTTGAAGAAACGCACCCAAATGGATAACTTCGTTAAATGAATTTTTAATGGATTTTTTTATGCTGAGGCAGCACTTCACTCTGGAAATTTTTAGTACATTATCGGCTGGACAGCTTATTTGTTATATTCAATAAAAGCAGAGATACTCAATATTTTTAGTTCCCTTTCTCCTTTTCTTTTTATTTTTTTCGTTTTAGTAAAGTCCATGGGAATGTTTTAATGTTTTGTAATCTAAGACTGACAGTTGGGGAACTGACACAACAACAATTCGAATCAAACTGAAATCAATCAAAAATATTCTTAATTTTACTTCTCACAATTAAACATTTTGGGATATAACATCGAGTTCTTAAATGAATAAAACACAAATTTACAAATAAAACACAAATTTACAAATAAAACACAAATTTACAAATAAAACACAAATTTACAAATAAAACACAAATTTACAAATAAAAAATATCTTCTTCTGTAATAATAAAGTAAATTACCTTCGAAAAGATAATGTAATTTCAATCACAACATAGAAACATAACTGAATATTTATGTTATGTTGATATTGGACTAATTTCATTTAGGTATCACAACGTAAATTTTGAATATCTCTCCGCTATGAGTTTTACTGATAATCATACGTACATAAAATGACTTTTGAACTGTGCATTCCTTTCTCTGTTTTAAACACATATTCATACCAAATTTTATTAAACATTCTGCGTTTGTTTATCAGAAATTCAACTAATGTGAAAATTCTCTTAAAGGTATGTCTAACAATGTATTATTGTAGCTATTTTTTTAAAATTTGTGGCTGGTTCTGAAACTTATTATTTTTAAGCAGCTTCCATTTAAATATTATGACGAGTAACGAAATTTTAATTTACAATAACACTAACTCACCTCTTTGGCATTCGGTGCAAAGTACTTATCTTTCCTTTATAGCTTTCAAACATAATTTTTAAATAACAAATGGAAATAAAGTCTCAAGTTATCGAGTACTAAATACAAATATGTTTACACATCATCCCTTGCTAAGTACTACAAATAATTAAATAGATGTTGAAACTGTAGGAAATGAGCTTTCGGTCAAGAAATTTCATATATTGCAGAATAAAATTGTATTCTGTTTGTACATTTTGCTCTCCACAAGAACATTAATACTATTTAATTTACTTTTAATGTACTGATATGGATTATAGTACTTCTGCTTATTTTTAATATGATTATTATTAGTATTTAAGTTATATTCCTCTAAGTCATATCCAAATCAAACTCAGGTAGTAAGTAGCGTCTTGAAATGGTATTATTAGTTTTGTTTCCTTTCATCCAAAGTAGGAGGATGGATCTTAAGAGTTTTAAGCCATATCTGAACTAAATTATATTTTAGTTTCTTTTCCTACTTTCGCAAAACATATGAACAAACATAAGCACATTATGAACAGCAATATGCATTTTTCTTGATACTGATCCTTAACGGGAATGAATTCATGTTTTCCGCTTAGGGTTTCAAGTGCAAAGAAAACATACATTTTCCTAAGTTTTGAATTTTAGGATCATTAGCGTCCTTGCATTCTAAATGCTATTTTCTGCAAAAATGTTCTTTAATATAAGAGAGTAAACGTAACTGAAATTAATATTTTAGGTAGAAGACTACACGGAAAACGAGTTTCTGAATGTGGAATACTTATTTTCAAGCAACGGTATGTGCTACAGATACATTTGAATTTTTCTGAATTTTAAATATAAATTCCATTTAAAAGCCTAGTAATATTTGAAACCAGCTAAATTATAAAACAAAATATACTCTCTCTGTTACTTAGATCATGCAAGATGGACGGACGGAACTAATTTTAATCAAAATAAAATAAAAAAATTAATTAATAGAAAACATGAAATCTGTCAGATTTTATATTACGCCCAAAGCGACGTTTTTTAACGTTATGCGTTTTACATTTATTGATTAAATATCATGTTCTTCGCACTTAGGGGCCCACCAGCGGCCGAGCGGTAAAGTCGCTGAACACTGGTAGTTCGGTCCGAGGTTCGAATCCCGCGAACGGGCTGGCTGCATGGGCGTTTTCGTGGTTTTCCCCATGTGTAACGTGTATACGAGCCAGTTTCCCTTAGAACGTCTTCCACGAAGGCATCCCTCCTCTTAGGCAGATAGCCCTCGTGGCTTTGCCATAATCACACACTCTTCGCACTTAAATCATAACATTCAATTCAACAGGAATATTGCAAAATATTTAAAAGAGTATATCTTTAGAACTTCCGATACACAGTCCTGCGCGATGGGGATAATTTTTTTCCCGTACAGTGTTCCCATTGCTCGCTTCGAAATCGTTGAATTTCTCAATGGAAAATTCATAATTGCTTTGCAAAATATGAAATACATAATAAAACGAGTTCTAAGTTTGCTCTTCCAGATGCCCATATTCCGGTGGAAATATACGTTATTCAAAATTGGATGGCTCTAGGTACCGTTAACTTTTCAAAAAGGAAAAAACATGCATATATTTATGCAGATTTTTCATTATTTAATTTCTTTAAATATAATACAGGGTTATAATAATTATTGGCAAAAATTTAAAAAGTTATTCGCCGTTTATAGTGAATCAATGCAAAATGCCAGAGAGAAATTAATAGCCCATCTGGGCAAATTGCCTCTTTGGGCTAAAAATAGAAACATTTCAAAAGTGAATTTCAAATTTCACTTATTAAATATTTAATATTTCAGTTATTTGTAGTATTATATTATTATTAAATATTTGTTTAATATAGTAAATAATAATAATAAATCTAAAAGAAAATTACATTTATTTTACGTCAGCTATTTATGAAATTTTTAGATTAAAGTATTTATTTCAAACAAATATACCATTTTGAATAACTCCTAAATAATTTACCTTCAGCTTAAAATAAAAAAAAAAAAAATTATGAAAGCTTTCACTTGCACAAAGGGGAAATTTGGACAAATCTTTAAAATAAATTAAAACAATTTTTATTTATTTATTTATTTTACGGCGCGGACGTTTTATTCTTTTTACTTCTTTTTACGAAGTAAAAAAGGAAGTATTGTAATCGCGAAAAGTTTCAGGAAGCATATTTCAACGGAAATATCCATTTTGACCGCTATCGAATGCAATTTAACGATGTTTTTGCGTCATACGTAAAGACAGAATAAAATACTCTTTTCGTTTAAAAAAATTATAAAACTGCTTTAAAATTAATTCTGAAGAGAAATTTTCGTGGCGTCTGTACGAACGTATGTACGTACATGCGTACGTACGTATCTCGCATAACTCAAAAACGAATAGCCTCAGAACGTTGAAATTTTGTATATAGGACTGCTATAACATGTAGATGTGCACCTCGTATTTTGGTTGCAATCGGCAGCACGAAACGTATATTTATATATATATCCACTCTGTTACCCGGCTCAGTGATCTCAGTTCTTTTTCTCTTATATGTTGGTAAATTGCACATTTTTTGCTTTAAAAATTATTTAATTATGTTGTTTTTATCTTCCGGTGAGGGATTTTATGCCTTTAGTAAATCTGTGTGCAATATTTTTAGAATTAACAGCAATTTTAAAGTTGTTTAATTGCCGCTAAGCCTGTTTTTAATGGCGGCCATTGATGTTTAAATTTGAAAGAAGAGACTAGTGGATTTGTTGCCAATCTAGAGAAACTTAGCTTCGCAACAACAAAGACAGCGCATTCATTTATTATTGCCAAGTAAATCATGCTTAATTCTTTCTGGAATTTTTTGGAGGAAATAAACTTTTGAGGTTTACTTCGTAATTTTTAATATAGATATTTTGAGTTTTTATGTATTTTTGCCTTCTTGCGAAGTGAGAACTTAATTAATTAAATGAGAAATACTCAATCGTCTGTGAAAAACTGTTTCTGTTTTGTTTTGTTTGCTTAATTTCTTTTATACATAGTTCTAGCTTTATTATAGTATTTGAATAGAACATGTGGCAACGATTAGATAATTCTTTAAATGATATACATTTTGTGCATTCTGAGTTATAATATGAATGAAATATAATACTGTTAAGTAAACCTAGCGCCAGAGTGTCGCTATGGTAAACAAAGTGAATTTTAAAGAATGCATTTATTCTATTGTGGTTTATGCGCTGTCGGCGACGTAGGTTTAATTCAATCTAATAAGTTTAAATAAAATGCGTATAATTTAATATTCTGTACAAGGAAGTCATGTGGTGTAAACATCAGATTTTTTTTTTTTTTTTTTGACAAAATGAAAAGATTTGGTAAAATAGAAAAGTTTTTAAAGTACATTTCAAATTCTATTTAATGTATATCTATCAATATGTATTTCATTTAAATACTATTTCTCATCAACTTTTATCCAATTACTGCTCTTTATTCTCCATAATGAAAAACTATACTCTTGTTCTAAACTCTTTACAAAACTTACATTATCAGCCTTTACTATTATCATACATCATGTTGTTCATTTTGAAAACTTATAATGATCTTCTTAAGTATTTACATACGTATATATGTTTCATTTACTTACATATTTATTTAGGTATTATGTATTTATATTTTTAATTTTTTTAAAATTTTTATTATATAATTCTCAGAATTCTAATACTATATTGACTTCATATATAACAACATTGTATTTAGGCATTTATCTAATTCAAAATTTTTAATCTTTATTTATTGTATCTATTTATGTATTTATATATTTATTTCTTGATATTTAGTTTTTATTATGTAATTATCAAAATTCTAAAATTTTACTGTATTTTTTATATAACACATTTGGTAGATAATTCCATCAGTTGAGCATTAAAGCTGAATGTCTTAAAGGAGGTGCATCTGCTCATCTGATGGTAAATAAATAAATAGCAATAACACAAAAGAAAATTACATTTATTACAAAATTTTTACCTGAAATTTAGAAGTACCTACAAGAACTTTCCGTTGCTTACATTTTTGTAATTCAAGCATACTAAAAGCTTCCAGATGTGCTGTTAGATTATTAAACTTTGAAATTAACATTTCAAATAATACTAGTATTTTGAACAAACTCCTAAATAATTTAAATTTAAACAAATTACGGAACCTTTCCATGTTTCCATAAGTTATATAATACGTTTCTTTAAATCTTTGAATAAGATATATATCACACTGTAAATTAATTGGCTTCACTTGAACTTTTTCTGGAAAGTTATTCACATTCGTTTATTATAAATTATAATAATGGTAAACTGGATTTCAAATCATTAAAATATTTTAATTTATCTTTAACATTTTGTCTTTATCTTAAACTTTTTTTACCTAATCTATCTTTAACTAATATTTTCTTTAATAGTGTTAAGATTTTTCCTTTGAAATAATAGAGAAAGATTTAAAGTGTAAGCAATATATGAAGTACTTTGCTTGTAGTTGTGTTTTTTGTAACTGCAGTTTACCTTTAATGCAAGTGTATATGTCAGTGACAAGTATATTCTTTCCTTGCAGTTCCTTATTGAGAATACAGTATCACATTCGCCTGGCATCAATGGCATACAAATCATACAGTGAGAAAAACAACGCCGCAACCTATTCAGTCCACATCTCTTTCTTCTATAACGGTCATGCATATGAGCTCAGTCCATATCCCTATGTCTCTGTACCTGTACTTTCTTTCTTTTTACCATCGACGGAACAGCTGGCCCACTGGGTTAGGTGCTTTTCAGCCTGTTGGATCCCGTCGATGGAATTTTAAAAAAAAATACATGAATAAATATTAATAAAGAGCTTAGTACTGTGTCCTCCGCCGATTGGCCACGAAACGAGGAACAGTGAAGTAAGAACCAGAACATGGAAAGAAGGTGCATAGTGGAGACTGCTGAGACTAAGCGGAACACATTTCACTATTATCGTACATGTTAGGCATACAGTTATATTAAGGATGTGTTGTAAAAATCAGGTACAGATGTAAAGACGACCAAATACATTACAAATAGTGAAATGTATTAAATGAGTTCTGGATTAGTCATAATATTAAATATAATTAAATACAGCAAAACAAACAAAAAAACACAAGACATTAAGTAAATTAATATATGTACAGAACAGGCTGCTGACGGTACGGTGTCCAAGGAAGAAGTCACTCCAGGTTGTCAGCAATGCTTTTAGCAATGGTAGTGCAGCCTCTAATGCGGCTGAGCGCATATTTATTCTTAATTGTGTTCTTAAACCATTCTGGCATATCGATTGCTGTCATTGGTCATTTCAAATGTGAATTCTCTGTGTGCGAGCAGTGAAACAGATAGTGATCTGGGTCACCAGTACTGCCACAAATACATTAGTCACTGTCGCTTAGGCGAAATCTGTGAAGATAGGACATATATGGGCCATGCCCTGTCAAATACTGTGTGAGGTGCGAAGAACTGCTATTTAAATTGTGGTTAACGTTTAGTTGGAAATTATACAGTCTTCTGCCTGTGGTGCTTGTCTCCCAGTAGTTTTGCCACTGCTTCATTAGTTCACATTTGAGAGTAGTTTTCAGATACGAGTGCGGAAGGGGCACACCAATGCAGCTCAGGTGGGGTTCATTGGCTGCGCCCTTCGAAATCATATCCGCTGGGTCATTTCCTTGAATACCCGTATGGGTCGGAACTCATTGTAGCTGGGGCCTCAGACTTGCAGAATCGAAATTGATAGTTTTTGTATGTCTCTGACAATGGACTGTCTACTGCGGCCGCCTTGGATGGCCTGCAAGCTTGACATTGGGTCTGTGTAAATTACTTTATACCTCTATACCTGTACTAACAACATATATGTAAGCACTATATTTACAGGAAATACATAGTTGAAATGTGTTGACGAGCCGTGTAAAATTGCTTTCTTCAGGAGCCGGGTGCAACACGTGAGCCACCACCGTAAGACCACTGGATTAAACAGTAGCTTGAGATAGAAGACCATTAGGAAAAATTTGAATCCTGCTTGTCCGCAATGAGGAGTTTATTGATAGCTGCAAAGCTCAAGAAAAGTGGCCCGCAATTGTGGAGATAATTGCAATAAACCTGTGACATTCATCTTTCACTTGCTGCATGCGAGATCAAACTCTGTTTGCTCAGATAAAGTATTACATCAACATGAGCATGAAATGACGTTTTTCTCTTTTCCCTTATCCAGAAAACTATTTCATCATCTTTTTGCTATCTCTGAAATAATGGTTAGAAGTTTAATCTGTTTAGTTTGCCGGTACAAATCATCGTCTCATCTTAAACTTTTTATATCATTTGCAAAATGTTAATTACTAGTCTTAATTCAATTTCACTGTAAATTTATAGAAACTAAGCCCACTAGCGGCCGAGCGGTAAAAGCCGCTAAACACTGTAGCTCCGTCCGGGGATCGAGTTCCGGCGAATGAGCTGGCCGCATGGGCGTTTCTGGGCGTTTCAGGGCTTTTCTGCATATGTAAACTTGGATAAAAGCCAATTTCCTTAGAAAGTTCTCCTCGTATCCTCTCTTCCTTTTTGTGCAGTACCTACAAGCGGAGCAATAATAAATAATTATAAATTTCTAGAAACTGAAATAACTCAGCATATTTTTATAACTTTTGTTGCCTTCGCATTGGACAGACAACAGTGATTCAATCATTTAAAAATCAAAGTTTTTATTAAATGACCATCATCAGGCCCACCAGCGGCAGAGCGGTATAGTCGCTGAACACTGGTAGTTCGGTCCGAGGTTAGAATCCCGCGAACGGGCTGGCTGCATGGGGGTTTTCGTGGTTTTTCCCATGTGTAACGTGTATACAAGTCAGTTTCCCTTAGAAACTCCTCCACGAAGGCATCCCTTCCCTTAGGCAGATAGCCCTAATGTGCTTTGCCATAATTAAATAAACCAAACTAAACGCCCATCATCAGAAATTTCTAGCGTAACTTCAATCCGAACTGGCACACAGCGCTAAAGGTAATCATTAACAGAGGAATTTCATTGCAGCAGTTGATTTTGCAATTTCGCTCGCAAAAAAATAAAATTCTCGCTTCTATTTAAAACTCACTTCATTTATATATTCTAGCGATGTAGACAAACAGTAAAAATGTAGAAAAGATTCAACATACAGAATAATGTATTAATTAAAATTAACCGTATATGGAGCACTTGCACTGCGAAAAAAAAGGGGGACAGTTCTGTATTACCCGTTCTACTGGGGCGATTGACGAAATTCAAATTGCGTTTTTCATGTCTCGAAAGCGCGACGTTTTTCATGTCTCGAAATTTCTAGAAACTGAAATAACTCAGCATATTTTTATAACTTTTGTTGCCTTCGCATTGGACAGACAACAGTGATTCAATCATTTAAAAATCAAAGTTTTTATTAAATGCCCATCATCAGGCCCACCAGCGGCAGAGCGGTATAGTCGCTGAACACTGGTAGTTCGGTCCGAGGTTAGAATCCCGCGAACGGGCTGGCTGCATGGGGGTTTTCGTGGTTTTTCCCATGTGTAACGTGTATACAAGTCAGTTTCCCTTAGAAACACCTCCACGAAGGCATCCCTTCCCTTAGGCAGATAGCCCTAGTGTGCTTTGCCATAATTAAATAAACCAAACTAAACGCCCATCATCAGAAATTTCTAGCGTAACTTCAGTCCGAACTGGCACACAGCGCTAAAGGTAATCATTAACAGAGGAATTTCATTGCAGCAGTTGATTTTGCAATTTCGCTCGCAAAAAAATAAAATTCTCGCTCCTATTTAAAACTCACTTCATTTATATATTCTAGCGATGTAGACAAACAGTAAAAATGTAGAAAAGATTCAACATACAGAATAAAGTATTAATTAAAATTAACCGTATATGGAGCACTTGCACTGCGAAAAAAAAGGGGGACAGTTCTGTATTACCCGTTCTACTGGGGCGATTGACGAAATTCAAATTGCGTTTTTCATGTCTCGAAAGCGCGACGTAGCGTACATATTACATTCATATATAACATTATTCTAACATAGACATTTTGACACAAAATCGTACTTTTTCTGAAATGACATGCCAGTTTTTTTTTTTTCATATTTCGATTTTAGAACTTCAATACCAAACTGCCAAATTTTGTAAAAATCACACAAATAGTTTTTAAACAAATAGCTTTCAAAATTTCAGATCCTCAATGTTAATTGAATCTGATATATATTTATTAATATCTCTGTTTTCTTAAACTTACTTGATTACGTCTTCCAGAATTCGAAATTTAGGCTTAATCCAAACATAATTCGCGCATTTTTTATGATTTAATTTATATTTTTAAAACATTTTGAGAAATTTTGAGAAATTTTTTTATTATAATCTACAAAACTTTTAATAACCGCTTAAAGTAGATGTATTTCTAGGCACACCTGCAAAAAATTCGAGTTTTTTATTCAAAATTTTGTAAGATATACACGGAATTACATGTTGTCGAGGTTTAAAATTTAACATTTTTTTTAGCAATAATAACGTCAAATGTGATTTGCGCACTTTGTTAAAATTAATTTAAGGTATGAACGATGACTTTTTTCCTGCTATGCAGAAAAGGAAAGGAAAATCAGTTTGCTATAAATTAAGAAGTTCGTCAAATAAATTATTCTTGGCTCAAACTGAAAAAAAAAAATACGAACAGATAATTTTTTTTTAAATTTCTGCGTAAATTTTACACTAAATTTTACAAATCTTAATATTTTGGCATATTTTGAGTTGTAGAATCGAAACATGGAGGGAAAAAATTGGCATGTCATTTCAGAAAGAGTCCGATTTTGTGTCAAAATTCTCATGTTAAAATAATGCTATGCATAAATCTAATATATATTCTAAGTCGCGCTGTCGAGACATGAGAAACGCAATTTTAATTTCATCAGTCGGCTCAGTAGAACGAGAGATATAGAACCGGCTATATCAAGTAGAACGAGAGATATAGATTTTTTTTTTCAGTGTACGTAGGTAACTTGCAAAGAGGATTAACATAGCAACGGTTTTAAAGGATTAAGACCAAAGAACTAAATTCCCTGCCTTATAAAAAAAAAAAAAAAAAAAAAAAAAACTCGGCGCCCATGGCGTTTGTTTCTTTTTCTCATTACTAGGCTCAAATAAAAGTTTCAGTTTCGTTTACTTTTACTCAAATATAAAATTTGTAAACAATTACTCTAGTCAGAAGGCTTACTTTATTTGATTTTTTTCTTAAATTGGAAGCATTGAACAATAATCGCCCACTTAATGTGTATAAAGCTTTACAAGCGTCCTGAAATATTTTGTACACACTTATTTAGATAGGCACATAAAACATATAACATTTGTGAAAAGGACATAAGCGTCATATTGCAAAATATATTATATTTTTTCTTCATAATACTTGAGAATGTCTTTCGTACGTCATATCCCAAATATTTTTTCCTACAAATTTCGAAATATTTTATAAAACTTCTGATTTTTTTTTTTCAGTTGACGAAACCTAAACAAATTTCTAATTATAGGTATGTATTTTTAGTCCAAAGGGCGTTAGCCCACAAAGGCTATTAATTTCGTTTTGGCATTTTGCGTTGAGAACTTTTAATGACGATTCACTTTTCAAACTGTCACCACCAAACATTACAACCCTTAATTATATTTAAAGAAATTAAATAATGAACAATCTGCATAAATGCATATATGTTTCTAGCATTGTGATAAAACGACGGTACATAGAGCAATTAAATTTGGAATAACGTATATTTCCATTCGAATATAGGCATTTAGAAGCTGAAATTAGGTATCTGTTTTATTATCTATTTCATATTTTATAAAACTTTAACGAATTTCTTGATTAACTCAGTCAACGATTTCAAAATCGAGCAATGGCAACACTGCCGGACAAAAAAAAATTATCTCCAGGGCGCAAGACTGTATCGAAAATTCTAAAGATATGCTCATTTTAAAATTATTTTGCGATATTTCTGTTGAACTGAATTTTATGGTTTAAGTGTGAAGAACATGATATTTAATAAATAAAGTAACCCAGAAAATGTTAATAAAATGCCCCTTTAGGCGTAATGTAAAATCTGAAAGTTTTCACATTTTTTAAAGTTTTTATTTTATATTTATTTCGATAGAATTTACAATTTACTCGAATTTGATTCTCGATACAAGTCATTTAAAAATATACACTAATTTTATTTTACTATTCAATTATTTGTGAATATTCCTTTTGATTCTCTGTAAATTTCCAAACGACGAAAAACTGACAAACTGAAACGGAAGCTTTAAAACTTTAAACTTCCCCATTTATTCATTAATGTATGAAAGGGGAAAGAAGTTTCGTTATAGGAAATTTTGGTCTACATTGTTAATTATGAAAGCAATATATTTGAAGCACATATTAAATTTTACGTCTTACTAGAATTCCAAGTATAGAGATTAAACTTTTAATACAACGCTTCTAGTGAATCTCGGAAATTTGAGGTAGGCATGAGTTACCTTTCACATAGAAACATGAGTAATTCTCCTAATTTCTCCTAATTTTCACTGCTCATATTTCAGGAAATATAATATTAACTGCAACTTCTAAAATAGATAAATTTAATGCAAACTGCTGTCAAGAAATTTATAAGTATCTATTTTATATTATAGTACCACATTCGAAAGATACTTGATAGTAAATTATTAAATCTGCTTCCCAAACTGCTTTAAATTATACACAAGCATTAAATTTCTTATGCTTTGTAATACTAGCATGTGTTAATAGTTTAAAAGAACTTTCCTGCTATCTGAATTACAGTGAGTTTAAAAAAATTAATAATGATGATGAAAATTAAGCTGAATTTTGTAATGAGTAAAGTAAAATATGCAGTACTTAATTAGCGTCTGAATTTTGGTATAATTACGTTCAGTTCTTCAAAATCCTTTTTCTCGACTGCAATTAATACTTAATCATGGACATCCAGAAATGTTTCCTCTTAAAAAAGAAAATGTTACTTCATTTGCATCGGCATAGTTTAAGTTAAAGAAAGCAACATTTGACTAGAAAGTTTCCTTTTTCTTTTTTCATCTTAAGGTCGGACATCGAAAATTGGGTGTTCTTAACAAAACTTACATTCAGAAAAAACATTCTTCAGAGCCAAATTAACTTTCTGTTCATCAACTGACAACAATTATAGCTAAAATAAAAATACATTACAAGCTAAGTGAAGATAAATACATAGCTATAAAAGTGACTAATAAAATAAAATTCAAATTACCATTCATTCAGCAGAATGCAGGAAACTGAAAGAAAAAACAGGTCTTAAATTTAAATATTAGTTTATACTGACGTAAAGCTATATGTATATTTACAGATATATTACATATTTTTCACATTCTTTTTAGTATACTGTAATTAATGAATTAATGAACATAATTAATAATTAATGAACGTTTTAGAATTAAACGCGACAAAATAGTTGCTAAATTTAATGAAAGGAGATTCCTTTCATTAAATTCATTAAATTCTAAATTCATTAAATTCATTAAAAAAATTCATTAAATTCTAAATCAATCATATCGCTTTATTAATCATAATTTTCAGCAAATGAAAAAAAATAATATTTTTTCTCATCTCTGCTGTATAATGTTGAGATAATCACTTATTATAATATTTTAACTCAGTAGTTTGTAGAGACATTAGGTATTTTTTGGAAGCAGGAAATATGAAAAATTAGCAAACGCCTTCGTCGGGAATCGAGCCACGGAGCTCTGGAATGCAGAACCACTACACCACGAAGGCATGCTAAGAAGGCGAGAGAAATACCTTATGTACTTCCCCTTTTAAAGGGCGCCTGGGGTTTTTAGGAGACCCAATCGCCAAATCCCGGGTGAGGAGAATGATTATCCAACACCCTTTTAGTTCGGCGGCATTGTAGAAACATTAGGTATTTTATGGAAGCAGTAAAGATGAAACATTAGCAAACGAATCGAACCACGGAGCTCTGTAATGCTGACCCAGCGTGTAGAACCACTACACTACGAAGGCACGCTTGGAGAAATACCTTATAAGTTTATATCTTTTTTTTTATTTGAAAATTTTAAATTCCTTGTGCACCACATAGTATTACAAAAGGCTTACAGAGGTAAGTAAAAAAAAATACAACACAACACAACACAAAATAAAATAAACTCACAAATTCACAAATGATACGTAAATATCATTGGGTTTTATTTAATTTTATTTTGGAAGACATCTTTCGTAAAGTTTTTATTTTCAACCCACGCTTTCTTGCCAAAATGAGATTTCAGTTTCGCGCATTAGGCAAAGTAGGGTAGAAAGCTACTAATTTAAGCTTGTGTTTGAGTTGCTTCAGATAGACCTTTTGCGACTTTCATACTTAGCGATAACCAAAATTTTCCTACATAAAGCTTTATTGTGCTTTCTCATCCGTGCTCTGTCCAAAACCTCTACTGAATATGTGTTTAAGGCATGATTTTGAATTCATCCTCATCGCTCATTTAATGAAAAGCAAATGGTTGTAAATATTGTGTATATAGTCTTCCAGTTTATGAGAAAAATTTGTTGTATTTTATGTATATTATCTTATCTCCAGGACTCACTTAGGCATTTCTGTCCTTGCATCGCTATATGAAGCAACCAAATGCAGATAGCCGGTATACAGCTTGCAGCTTTGCAAGCTAGACGAGGCAGCAGCGGCAAACGGAACGGAACAGCTTCAGACAGAGCGTGTTGTGCCTTTCGCCACGTCGTTTCTCCGCTACTTAAGCTTGATGTTTTACGGCTGAGCATATTAATTGCCAATTATGTATACATCGGTGTTAACTCCAAGAGCCAACTACAACTTTAAATATCTCTGTGCAGCTTTGGCTCGATTATTTAACTTAGGATTACTTTCAATTTTACGTTTCTATTTTGAGTTCCAGCCAAAAGTATTGGCGAGGCCCTGTAAACACTAAGAGTTCCAACTGTACATATTACTCTTGAGCTGAATAAGAGGGTCTTCCACCCTTCTGATACAAGTTGAACATAGCGAAACGTCGCTTCACAATTTAAGTCAAAATCTAACCTTCCATGTAACTTTCATTTAGCTAGAATCTTTTAATATCACTAATTAATTCTAGCAAATGTATTATACTCTTATTTGTATAGAATGATGTACGAAAATGTCTAAACTATATAATATTTATTTAATATTTTTAATGTAGACCAAACAAAGCTAATTCTAGTTTCAAAAATTCAAAGAAATGACAGATGATTTTTAATCGTTAATTAATTAATATAATTATAATATTATTTTTAATTTCAGTTATCCATATGTTATATAAGCTACTATGGTTTCTGATAAGCTATCTTTCTGACTAAGTGGCTAAATTTTTTATAAGTGTAGAAGACTACCTTTTGATAAGCCAGGGGTCTTAGTGCAAAATTTCAGAAACAGATAACCTCTATGCATTTAGAAATAAAAGTAAGCAAAAATGAAAAATAACTTTCAACTTAAACACATATTCTTTTTTTTTTTTTTTTTTTTTTTTTTGTTAATAAAAAAAAAGGACTAAGCCTATAAGGCACGTAAGTTTTTTTTAATAATGTTACATAATAGAATCCAAGCTGCCGTCTAATCAATATTACAGTATATTAGTACAAACATGAGATGTCACTCTTATCTATATATATATATATAAAGAATAAAGTCTGTTGGTTTGTCCTCTAATAACTCAGTCGCTACTATAGATAGCATCACCAAACTCCCTACATTTCTTTTCTGCGTCCTGGAATAGGCCGACGTCCACTCGTTCCCTGCAAAAGTAGTTAAATCAGAGATATTAATTAAAATCTCGATAAAACGAAACTTTTTGCCCTCATTTTTTCGAGTGGCAATAGTCTCGTAAGCTGGAGGTGAAAATCTGCTTTATTTTGAAGGTTGTTGTCATTGCTCGCTTTCAAATCCTAGAGTTTGGTATTAAAAATTTTATTACGATTTTTATTCTGACTCACGTACCGAAGACTCCAAGTTCGAATCTCGGAGAAGACATGTATGTTTGTAAATGCATGTACGGTATGGGGCACTAAAATATTGGTGTCTGTATGGCACGGGACTCTCAAAGTATGCGTTGATCCAAAGCTCTCTCGGAAAACTGGTGATAGAGGAAGAGGGGTGGGAGACCCTCGGAACCATCCCCCCCCCGTGGAGCTCCCCTTCAAAACTCTAGACGAAACTAATTAAAGTCCTAATGTACGGTGCTCAAGGTTGTTGCCATCGACAGTCACTCTTGATAGCCACTTGCCTCTTTGCCACAATAAATTTCGTGAGCTTGACCTGACATTAATTATAATTAGAAACGTACACCATAATTTCCGTCAAAAATAAATTCTAATTTTATATCATATTTTCAGGCGGAAGAAGTTTGATAGAAAGTAACTTTTTTTCTTCATATTAAGAATATATATTGAAATTAGTGTGCTAAAGGCATTCATATGTGATTATGACAACTACTCTTACAAAGTAAAGAATAATACTTCCTGGTACTTTTACTGATAGCAATAAAGAGTTATAAAATTAAATCAGATTTTGGAGACAGAATGACAAAATAAATGTATTTGCAAGTTGCTATTTGAAAAAGGCACAATCATCATACAGCTTTCATCAAGCTTCTTTCGCCATCCATATATCAAAGAAAATACTAATTATTTATTTGAAATAAAAGTATTTTTCAGGAGCACTTATTAATATTGATGACGTCTCAAAGAATTATGTGTTGTCCATTATTTAGTTAATGTCTAAACAGAATTATGTAGATTATGCGTTTCTAATGAAGTTTTATAATAACAGTCAAGTATAGGTAAAGGTTGGTTTAATTATCACCAGAGAAATAGCAGAGAAGTATCGGACAAAATTTTCACTTTCCTGAAATTGACTTATCAAAATTAACGATCATTCAAAAGAATCTAGTAGTTTTGTGTTCAAAATTACTTTACTAATAAGTATGTGTACTAGACAAGAATCTTCCGAATTACTTAACTGATGATTGACCGGAATCATGAAAAATGAATTAATACTGTTAGATGCTGTATCAGATTTAAAATAACATTTGTACTTGAAGAAAGAATCAACTTGCTGCTGCAAAATCCATGGGTTTTGAAAATCTTAAGATAATAGAAACCCAGCAACATTTTGAAATTCTCTAATAATTTAGTTAAAATAATCACATTTGAAGTTTTATTTGTAGAGTATGACCCGCTTAATGTGATCAGAGTTATTTCGTTAACATTAAAGGACAAGAAAAATTATTCGTCAAAAAGTAATGAAATTTGACTAATTTAATATAACTAAAAATATATAAATAGGTACTTTCGCTGCATTTTAAGTAGGCAAATGCAAAAAAATGTTTTACCAACTGTGCACAGGATCTTTAATGCAAATGATCATTTCTGAACTTATGAACTTATGAGCGCATATGAAATTACTGCTTTCTTAATACTCGGAGACTATCGCTCATTGAAAAAGACTACGGCACCGCAAAATTTTAATTTGGTGGGGGGGATTATTTTTATGTAGACGCATTTCAGGATTCCTCCCCCCTCCCTCCTTGAGAAGAGGGAGAAAAATCTGCCAAAATATTTTTGCTCCTAAAGAAGAAAATCCTGTGTCTGATCGTCTTCATTGAAAGAAACTAAAGTTACTTGGCCACCAGCGGCAGAGTGGTAAAAGCCGCTGAACACTGGTAACTCGGGTCAGGGTTTGACTTCTGGCGAACGGTTTTGGTTTATGAGATTACAGCAAAGCCCCGATGGCTATCTGACTAAGGGGAGGGAACGTCTTCATGGTGGACTCTCAAGGGGAAACTGGCTCGTATGCATGTTACACATGGGGAAAGCAACGAAAACGCCCATGCAGCCAGCGCGTCAGCGGCATTTGAAGCTCGGACCGAACTACCAGTGTTCAGCGACTTTACCGCTCGGCCGCTGGTGGGCCCCGGTCAAACGGACTGGCCATATGGACGTTTTCATGGTTTTCCTTATGTTTGACGTGGATATGAACCTGTTTCCCCTAAAAAGACCTCCATGGGGCATGCCCCCTTTCCGTGTAATGCACTAATGCCGCAGCATGCCATCAAATAATAATAATAAAAGCTATTTTTTTATTATTACTCAGAGGCTCACCTCTCGGTTTTTGTTTCTTAGCCTTTTTAATGGCACAGTTTTCTTTATCTGCTTATAGAGACCTTTACTTAAATAGCTTCTATTAACTAAATTTGTGTAATTACGTATTTACTTTTTATTTTAGTAAAATTCCTTTTATTAGCATGAGACTTAAATTTCTAAAGAAGATAAGACATCAAACTATTTTAAATTATAACCTAATATCAAATGACAAAAACTCACACACATATCAAGTGACAAAAAATCTCCTGACAGGATAAAAGCGGACATGCAACTCAGAGACTAGTTTTAAAGGGGGGATTAAAATCCAAACTAAGGGGTCTGGCCACTTAAAACATTACTTGGCAATATTTCTCTGCCACGTGGCATTTTTTATAATGCATTTTGTCTTCATTTATCGATCTTAATCAGTTTTAGACACATGTATTTCCTAATACTTTGGTCATAACCACCTAACTGTTGATCACAATAAGCGAAATATTTTCCATATTTTCGTATGCAAGTAAGTTCCATATTTTCGTATGCAAGTAAGTTCCATATTTTCGTATGCAAGTAGTGTTAATGTTATGATTCGATACAATATCTGAATCATAACATTAACAGTAACCGCACTAAAGGTACCTACTGTAATCGCGTTCAAAATAGCATAAAACCAGGTAATTGCATCACTGAGCGCTAAAGAACGCAGTCGTTTTTTAGATATATTTACAACTTGTTTAATGAATAATTAAGATTCATGTGGAAAAACTTAAAATATTTGTAATGCTAATGATTAATTTAAGAACTAAATGACAAAGGTTCCGCGAAATCATATACTTTAACTATATATCGAAATCTTCAATAAATTTTGCAGGTGCACTTATGTATGATTTTTGGTTTTCACTTATCTTTTCTAAAATGAAACCTGTGAACATTCATTAATATCATGTCCCATTTAGAATTCAACACAATTAATTATACTTGTTGCAAATTATGAAATTCTACAAATGATAAAATGTTCCAATAAGCCATAAATCATGTAATAAATTTCATTACTTTGAATTTAAAACCAGATTTTAGTACATGATACTTATCGAAACGCGCTAGACAAGAAGACCTTTTTCTGAAACCACTTAAATTTTAATATGTGACCTACACATCTCAATTCCAAGAACTATTTTAAATGTAATAGGGGAGAACCTGACTATAATGAATTAAACATCTCTTGTGACGTAGAGAAAACTGCGCAAATAGAACTTCTTTGCTACGAAAAGAGGAAAAACTCAGCTCTTTTCGGCTTATCTCTGGATTTTAGATTTATTTCAATTATTTTATCAATTTTTTAAATTAAATTCATATTGCCGAAATAAAAATGAAAAGGAAAAAAAATATATAATTTTGCATAAACATTTTGTTAAATAAAACGTTATACTTCATACGTTTATTACATTAAAACGAAATAAATTATTTCTTTATAAATTATTCACAACAAATGATAAAATTTAAATGATAGACCAAATGTCTTTTTTCTGTAACATGAGAATAGGAAACTTTCAGAGTCTAATCGGATGAAAATTAAATATTTCATTAATGAAGACTGTAAATAAATATGTAGACAATAAAATGTTTTTATAATCCAGACTTAATTCTGATTAAAGGAAACGGTATTAGAAAAGAAGTCTGATAACATGTGGAGTCGTCTTCATTTCTGCTATTACTTTAAATCTATTTAGAATAGATAGAAAGATTTTATTACTTTTTCTTACAGTTAAATCATTTCAATTTTTCCTTCGGTATGTCTTTTTCTAATTCCAAAATTATACAAATAAAAACTGAAATGAAAAACACTTGACAAATTGAAAAAAATAGAAATGAATATAACTTTGAATAAATTTAACTATGTTTTTACACGCGTGGATATTGCTTTATTTAGCAGCTAAATAGGGACCGTGAAAGATTAGATTGCATCCTAAGAAAACGAATATGAATTCTTCAAAAACTAGATTGCATCCTAAGAAAACAAATATGAATTCTTCAAAAACTTAATTAATTTGCAAGGTATTTGAACCGCCTTATCACATGCTTTTATAGTACGTATAATTGAAAAGCATGCTAAGCTAGCAATCAGGCTCTCTAGCAGCTGAGCGGTAATGTTGCGGAACAATGTTAGTGATATTGTGTTTTTCTCATATGTAACAAGGATACGAATAAGTTTCCCTTAGAATAAGCTATTATAATAGGGATTAAAGTATAGTATGAATATATTTCATCCACATTTATCTAAATTTCGCTATGCTGCGTTTATTGTTGCTGTAGAACTGTGTAATTACCATTATTAGTACTATTATTTATACAGTGTAAATAATAGAGCCCATTTGATTGCATTATTGTTTTAATGTATTGATGTTTTCTCTAACCTTTTGTTGGGAACCTGGTATCTGTATATGTTTCATATATTCTCTACATTAATAAAATGCAAAAAGATTTACTTTACAATGGAGATCAATTTCTACTTAATGCGGAACAAGAAACCTACTGATTTGTTTTTCTGTTCCAGCAGATCCTACTGATTTGTTTTTCTGTTCCTTGATGATGGAATAGTTTACGAAATGGCTTCAATGCCTAGAAATTTAGTCTCTAAAGACCATATGAAAAGGTTAGTTGTTCCATTTTATGTATTAATTTTAGGGTGTATCTGTGTATACTTTAGTTTGTGTTCACATAGTATATCTTTGAATGCGAATTTCTCGTGCAAAATTGTGGATTTTGACTCTGAATCCAGCAACGTGAATTGTTAAATATAAAATTTGAATATTAAAATTGTGAAAAAAATATAGAACGCTAGAGATGGACAAAAATTCACTTAAAGCACCTCAGCTACAATTAAATACCAAGCTGACAAAAATGGGGATTTCTTGCTAGTGAATTTTTTTTAAGTTTCTGGAAAACTGTCTTTCGAAGTTCTAGCATCTGATTTTCCCGAAACTTCCAAATGGCTTAGGAGTATACGAAGAGCCGTATTTGAGCCGCGAAGATTAGTTTCTGTTTCATTTCTAAGTGATTTCAAAGACGGTCCAAATTGCATCTTCAAGTTAACACAATGTTTAGCCGAATTTCCTTTTAGCTGAAATGACATGCTCCAATTTTTGTTGGGTCCACTGTTGGGTCTGCAGCAGTTACTCGCTGAGTAGCAATAAAAAGATTTTATACACAAAACAAAATCACTTAATTCATTATAATAAGCTTCCTGGTGCATATTGTCTTAATTATTGAGAATGCCTATTAAAACTATTATACGTTTTATTGAAACAGCATATATTATGTTACATATAATAACAAATAAACTATTATTTGTTATTACATGTTTACTATTATATGTTTTATTTAATTTTTCAGGTATTCTCCATTAAATTAAAATCATTAATTATGTTCGTCACATTAAATAAACAATATAATCTTTCCTGAATAATAAATCCTTCACTGCATTTGATGCCATTTTACCGTGCAACATTTTATCTCCCTAATTTAAAGTTTGCTTGTAGCCTATATATTTGTTTTACACTTCAGTGTGTGGTATTACAATTGTACATATGACTGTTTTAATTTTTCACATGCGCAAACAAAATACATCAATTCACAGAAAGGGACGTTACTCGAAAATAATTTTATTTATCTTTTTTTTTTTTTTTTTTGACTTTTTCGTTCGCTTTTTTTTAAATTGGAGTTTTAACATATGTGTAAATTTTCTGATTTACATTCCCGAATTATAAAAAGGAAATATTTATAGTGTGCATTTGGAAATATTTGTAGGCTTTTTAGGCATTCCATATACGTTTATATGCCAGTGATACATGAGAATTTTAAAAGCACTCAAAATCAGGCATAATTGCCGTTTCGAATAGAAGAATTTCTAAGCAGTATGTGAGGTTCCTAGAGAAAATGTAACTCGTTATAAGCATCTATATACATATAGTTTCCTTTATAAAATATAATTTGTATGAAAAATCGATTCAAATTTGGTGATGAAATAAGTCAAGTTAAGTCTGTATATGATCAAAGAGAAATTATACTTCAATACTGAATTTAAAATTAAGCGAAAGTCTTCGATATGCATGGATTTTGTATAATATTCTAGCTGAATTACCGGAAAATCGAAACGATTTAAATTCTTTTTAATTAATACTTAAATCTACACCAATGAAGGTTTCATTTTTGAGAGGGAGACTTAGTTTTAAAGCTGAAATTTATTTAATTCCGTGTTCTTAACTGTATCTATTTTCCGAGGTCCTGAACAGATTATCTAATGTCTTTTATCTAATGCACAAGCAAGCATATTTTACATTAATTAACCCTTTTTCTCATGATCTAGAAATGTTTGATCTCTCCTCCTTTTCGTTAACTCTGCTAAGATGTAAATGAGTTAATGGCACTTCAGATAGAAATCGTGAAGTTTTTAGACAGAGAGAGCTTTTGGCAACGAAGCTTAATATCGTACAATCTCGCCCAGCTATGCTGCATCAGTTATCCAGCATTAGCTATTTTGCTAGTCAATTTAAATTGTTCACTTAATAAATTAAGCCACTGTTTGGCTAGATTATTTGAATCGTATTCTGTCCAGCAGCGAGTGAATTTAAAATGAAAGTTCAACTTTCTGTTGCTGTTACACAGCAAGCAACGGAGATTTAGTATGCAAGTCAAGTTTGGAGATTTTAATAAAAATCTTCTTTTAAACTTTCTTAAGATTCTGCTGTACTTTAATAACTTGCTGTTGGCCTTAAGATACAAAGAACTTTTGTTAATTATACAGAGTAAACCTATAAGCTTAAAAATCTTATATTAACCTATTATAATCTACTATAAATTCATTGGATCCTGTTAAAATTGAGCGTATCTTCGTGGAAGTCAGATTCCTAGTTAGTACTTAATTCTCGCTAGCATTAACAAAAGAAACTAACGAAGGACGCTAATATGAATTGCAACCCATGAACATAATCATAGAGTTTAATCTGACATTTGGAAAAATTCATCCACGGGAACGGCTTAAATCAAAATGGGAAAAATAATGAAACATAGAGCTGCTGTTAATAGAAACTAAATGTTTCCTTCTTTATGTATAACTTTACATTAATATAGCTTCTATGAACTTAATGAAACTATTAAATATTCTAGAGCAGGGGTTCTCAACCGGTGTTACGCAAGAGAAAAATAGGTGGTACGCAAAGAAGCAAAACATTTTTAACTACTAAATCCAAAAGTTAAAACCCCAACGTCCTGATTTTCTCTATAACACTCGTAAATGTAGGCGATCTGAGCTGCTCCATAGACGACTTCAGCACCAGGTGAACGGTCTGTCTGCATTGTGGTTTTCGTGGTTCTTCCATGTTGTACGTTTCACAAATAATCTTTTAGTCATAGACATAACAAAATTTGCCATAAATGATAATTTTAAAATAACTGACGAAATGGATGCTGTACTTAATATGAAATAAAAATAAGTTCCCATAAAAAAGATAATAGTATCTCGTTACATTGTCTTAGAGTTTATCGAATTTTTAGAATGTCAGCACTATGTCGCCATTTCCGGGCTCAAATTGCTCCACTTTTAATGAGAATAATTTGTTTTGCGTCGGTTTGCTGTCTCTAACAGTAGGTATTTTGTCTTCTAGTTGCTTTGCATTCCTTTGTTTTAATAACATTATCTTCCAACCGAACATGGCCACTTAGAAGCCTGAATTTTGAATTAAGAATTTGTTTTATTATCTAGTTCAAATTTTGAAAACGATTAACGAATTTTTGATGAACAAACTCAACGATTTCAAAGCGCGCAATGGCAACCCTGTACGGGAAAAAATTAATCTCCAGCGCACGAGACTATGTATCAGAAATTCTAGAGATATGCTATTTTGCTGTTTTTGATGTTGATGTTGAGTTGAATTATATGTGTTTTAAGTGCGAAGAACACGATATTTAATGAATAAAGGTAACACACCAAAACACTGAAAAAAACCGCCCTTTTAGACGTAATAAAATCTGAAAGCATTCGGACTTTCTTTGTTTTTAGACCAAACGGCGTTAGCCCAGAAGGGCTATTAACTTCGTTTTGGCATATGGTGTGCGTTGAAAACTAAAATGTCCGTTTCACGCTTCAAATTCTTACCACCAAACATTTTCTTCCTGTGTTACATTTTAAGAAATTAAATAATGAAGAATCTGCATAAATGTATGTATATTTCTTGCATTGTGATAAAGCAACGGTACCTAGAGCCATCCAATTCTCAATAATATAATCCTCCACCGAATAAGGACATCTGGAAACCCTAACTTGGAATTGGTTTTATTATCAATTTCATATTTTGTAACACTTTAACGAATTTTTTGTTAACAAACAACGATTTCAAAGCGAGCAATGGCAACCCTGTACGGAAAAAGAATTATCTCCAGCGTATGAAACTGTGTATCGGAAAGTCTAAAGATATGCTCTTTTAAGTATTTTGCGATGTGACTGCTGAATTGAATTTTATGTTTTAAGTGCGAAGAACATGATATATTTAATAAAGGTAACAAATAAAACATTCAAAAAAGTCGCTTCGGACGCAATATAAAGTCTGAAATCTTTCAGATAATTTTTTTTTTAAATATTTCTCTTTAAAAGTTGAAAGACAATCATTGTAAAATGTAGTAGTGGTACTAAGGTTTTAAATTTTTGTTTAGATGGACGCGTTAGTCAAAAGTTTGAGATCTGATCTAGATCTAGAGTATTCCTTAATCTTTATTTAATCTCGCAGATTTCCTTGAGAATAGGATTTTACTTAAATAAACTTAAATATTTTGCGAACATTAATTGTAATATATACCTTTCTAAGAAAACAGAAAGCACTCCGCTGTTTTCGGCTTATCTCTAGCATATTTGATTTATTTCAATAGCTTTATCAAATTTTTGTAGTGAAGGCAAACATCAGAATAAGTGTATATTCTGATGCTAGTCTTCACTACAAAAGACTTAAATTAACCAATGTCGTTAACAAATGAAAACATACATATGCGTCATTTACATCACTGATATATTTTAAATTTAATAAATATATACAAAACCTGAAACTAAATGCCGTGCATTGACAAAGATGTAAAATTTTCCCTTTTACTTTAAGCAGTATTTAAGAAAGGGAAGGTGTTACAGTCAGGAAAAAATGCTACAATTTATTTCAAACATACATTGAACATTCAACAAGAAATATCTCAGTTTCTTTTCTAATGCTAGCAGAATTCTCACAAATTATCTAATAAACAAAACACTTAACGTGACTTGCCCTAAATTAGCTAAATTATCGGGTGATCACTGGAGATTTCTCCCTGCTGCTGCATTCAGATTTTCGTGTCACGCCCAAGTTTTATCATGTCGCACTTGTCGTGAATCATATTTTATTCTTCTCTGACGGCAGTTTCCTTTTCGTATTTCATCTGGCTTGCTAAAGCCGCTGTCTAAAATGGAAAGACCTGATTTTCAACTCCTAGCAATTCATGGTTGAACCCATGACATCAGGTTTCAGAGACAACTCGAAATTTGCTCTAGGCCCTCTTGAAAATTTCACCATAGAGAATTATAGATGCAGGAAATGACTGCAGGATTTGTGCCCAAAGATCTAAATTCTAAAGGAGCTCTTAATTCTCCCAATATTCCGATTCGTAAATACAGTTATATGAAGAAATGGCGAAGGTGAACCTATGAATTGCATAAATCTATGATTTACCCTCAAAGATTTGACTAAAATTTGGAGTTTCCCAGGTAGGAAAAGAAATTCTCTCTTTCTCAACCGAAAGGCGGAAAGTTGAATACATATCTACATATCTACACAAGAGTTATCACAACAAAAAATGCAGAACTACTTTGAAAAGCGCTCTTTTTCCTTTTCCTACGGAGTCAAACTAATCCAACTTGAAAAATGACTTTTCGCCAACCTAATGAATGATGAAAATTGAATAAAAAATTTAGCGAATAACTTATATGACATTTTTAGAATATCGGACTTTTAATTACATAGACAAAATTTGCTTACAATGCTGTGGTGAAATGCACTCAGTGTCATGCATTGTTTCATTAATATATATCTGGAACGGTTCAAAAATATCAGACAAAAATGTAGTGACAGGTAACAGTGATTAAAATAACCAGATTTTGTAATAGTTCGTGTGTGGTGGGGGGGGGGATTGAGCTTCGGGATGCTGAAGAGATGAAAACATTTCGCAGGCGTAAATCGGCAATTCCCCTTGCAAATTTCGAAACACTGAGATCACAGGCACGCATTTTATCCATGATGCTAAGACTAAAGTGGAACACTTAGTAAAGAAAAATTTGTCAGGACCTCCTTTTGGCAACTGCTCCCTTTGCGTTCCCAGCTCCGTTGATAAAATACACGTAAGTTTAATGGCATATAGGCGTTAGTGTAACGATGTACAGTGCTCGAAGACAGCTTTCATATGATCATACTTTATGAAATCATACTTTATGGGAGATCATACTTTATGAAAGCCGAACGCTTTAAAATCCTGCGCAATAACACCTTGTAAAGCGTTAATTTGACATATTCTTTTTTAATCACATTTTTGTGTTTACCAAACGGTTTAGTCCTTTTTGGTTTTTTAATGTGTGTTTAAAATTAGCTTTTTACTTTGCTTTCATATATATTGCAACGTCTATCTAGTGTTAACTCACTTAGCTTAATTGACAAATCTAACGACGCGTTATGTGTACTTCTTGAATGGGTTTTCACTGCTAGAATAATGAAACTTTTCACAAACAGGCATCACCATTTGAAATGTTAAATGAAAATTAAAATAGCCAAAAGCAGAAGTTACCTGAATCTGGATGTAAACATAATATTTCGTTTAAACTGCGTCTTGCGACTTTCAGACGTGAAACACCGGTCATTTGTCCAAGAGATAAATTCCGCGACAAAAAGTGTCAGCTTCGATATCAAACTCCCGGATATTCCAGGTTACAGGTTCCGCTAGTCGCCGTGATTAACATACTAAATGCATGTTCTTTTCCGGCTGCGGGTCTTGAAATAGGGTGATTACTTGATCAATGCGTCCAAGAGGTCAGCTAGGATGGATGAAGGGTGAGTAATTGATTCATAAAACAGTCTTATAACACTCCTAATGGCTATTCAGATTAAGTTGAATAACAATAATGATATATCGAATCAGATTTCATTATCACGTGTATCACGCAAATTGGACTGAATTCATCCAAAAGTGCAGAACAAATTACTTTACAGTGGAATAAATAATAAATGAAGATTAAGATTATATATAATTAGTTAAAGAAGGCAGTCCATGAAGCTGTACGCGGAAAATGTCTTATGCCTCTAAGTTTATAGCACAATTGATTGCCACCCAAATGTACAAATACAAAGTTAACCTTTGCCGAACACGGGGCTTACGTTCTTAACACATTTCATGAATACCAAAATCGCGTTCTGCAAAGTTAAATTTCTGTGGAAAAAGAGGTTTAGGTAGCGTTCATATTAAGAAATTATTTATAATGTTTAAAAACTTAAATATTATTGTAATTAAAAGTGAAAATGAAACAAAATATTAATTTAAAGGATTTCTATCACTACTTAATAATTAGATATGTTACGGAGAAACAACAAAATCTGGAGAATGTCGACTTTCACCGGTGAATGTCAACATTCACATACTCCCTTGGTGTATGTCCGAAATATTTTCCAAATACTGTTTTTTATGGCTTACCCCGGTAAATTAGAAAAGAAAATAATAGAAGTTAAAAACTTACTTAATTATACAGTACTAAATTATGTGATACAAATCTTATTTATTGCAACAACTATTATGACCTCTCTTTTCGACCTAAGCATATCTGTGAAAAGCATATCTGTGACCACCAAAGCATATCTGTGATTGTCGACATACACCGGTGAGGGTCCGAATGTACAAGAATGTAATGCAATATTCGATCTTTCACCGACGTATTTGGTGAACGTTGACATTCTCCAATTTCGGTCTTTCACGATAACAGATACATGATACAATAACTTTTTAAATAGCTTGTGATTTTTGCTTGGGACAACGTCTAATGCAACTCATAAATATTTTGCGGTAAGAAGTGCAGTTTTTCCATATCTGTCATAATATGTCCTCCTCTTTCTTTATTTGTTTCTATCTGCACTGCCAAATCATCGTGTATCTCGTGTATCCGTTTTTAACAATTTGTTTAACTTTTTATCCGTTAAAGTCTCTATTTTTTTCAGCATCGCTGCTTTCATCATCGATTGGTGTTATGCGATTGTGATGATTTATCTATGTATATTTAACTAACAGTTAATCTTCAGTTTTAGTGCTTTACTGTCATTATTTTTTCATCCACACTTTTCATGCTAGAATGCAAACGAGATAACGAGCACTTATTCAGATTAGGGAGAAAGAAGTGCTATTTAAACGAAGATTACGTGTATTAATTTTCGTTAATTTTCGAGCGTGTTCTACGTACTTGATACCACCTTGTTAACCTGATTTGATTTTTTGTCGTTGAGTGCTTCTAGCCATTCGGCTTGTCTCGCCAGTTTTCAACAAATCAGAACCTTCCTGTGCATTACCTTATCATGTGAGCCGTTAGGCTAAACTATTACATTTGATTTAGTTCAACATAATGCATTTAAGTCCAACCACAGGTGCTGGCTTATTAAACCCAAATTGGGTCATTTTTACTTCTTTGTGTTGAAATAAAAGGGTCTTATACACACATCTGACTTCCATTTTGTTTCACAAGACTAGAAGATAATTCTTATAGAGTTTTTTAAGTCAATATTGTATGCTTTCTATGCATACAAGACTTTACAATATCATCCAATTCTTCATTTGTTATTTCATGATCGTCATTCTCGTCTCCTTCTTTCATATCTGAAAACCTTTTGACCCTATTTCATACGTACTTTCAATAACTTATTAAACTCCTTAATTCCGCACTGCTTATCTTATACTCTCCTGTAAATATTACCAATTAGGACTTTTTTTATTTCAATATTATTTTCCGATGAGTTTTCTGATAATTCTAAATTTCCATCTATTTCAAACATGTCTTTTATAGAACTGATGGTAAGTTGATCTATCTGAAACTTTCTTCTAAATTATCTTTATTTTCACTTTAATTGCATTTTTAACCTTCCAAAACCATTTACAATAAATTTCTTTTTATAATACTTAGTCTATTCATTATTTTAAATTTGTTAAACTTTAAAGAGGAAATGTAGAAGGATTTATCAGTTATTGGGTCATCATGTATTTGTTTCAGATAAGTGAAAATGTTTTACTTATCCCACGGGTATGTACGGTGAACCTAGTAGACCGATCTCATTGCAAAAGCAGAATACGTAAAATCATTTCGGAAACTTCTTTCTAAAATAGGCATTAAACAAAGTGCGTATTTGGGTATCAAAAAGTGATGTAAAAATGTCCAACTAAAGGAATATTTTATTTTCTTTACAGCTATTTGTAGCTGCTACATTTAAAATAATCGAAATTTTTCATTAGTTGTATGGTTATATTCTAACTTAACTTGTTAAAAAAGAAAGTTGAAAGAAGTGAAAGCTTGAATAAGGGATTTTATTCGTCAATTAAAAATTAAATAAATAGTAATAATGAATGTTTCATGCTTTTTGGGATCTGAATACTTTATTTCGATTTCTGCTCTCTATGAAAATATTGAGTATATAATCTAGCCTCAGAAATTGGCCTATTACCGAACAACGAAACTCATTCTCTTATTTCAACCATTTAAATTTTTCAGAACAATTCAAATTCCGCGTATATGTACTCCGACAGATAATTAAAGATATCTGAAAGCGCAGTGAATTGTAAGTTTTAAGAAGTTGGTAAAGTACTTAAAGGTTTTAAAGAAAATTCTAAAATGTCTTTAAATTTAATACAATTATATGATCGCTGTATTTCTCAGCTAAGAATATTCGACAACTTAGCAATGATTCAATGCAGACGTTTTCAAAGATACAACGTAATCACTCTGAAAGAGCGTCGAATCCATCTGAAATTTTAAATATAGCTCTAGTGCTGTATTACAAATTTAAATCCAACTTTGTAGTAATTGAAGCTTGCTATCATTTTCACTCTGTGATCAGAATTTAAATGTAAATACTCTTTTCTGAAATGAATATATTACGTCAAAAATTAAGATATATTGAGTGCTTTTTTAAATTACCGTAGTCTCGCTTCTTTGTGAAGAATAAGTACTCAGATTTAGATAAAGCACTAAAGTGCTTATTCAGTTAACTTATTTAAAATGGATGTAAAAATGCGTTATATTCCTTTTTATTTAAAAAATATGTTTATCATATCTGTATCAGAAATTCATTCTGTAATTCGATTACTTGAAGATGTTTTTATTCTTCACTCGTCTTTATTGAAACATCCTGCCTGTCTTCGAGTTCTTTCGAGTATAAAATTTTAAAAATACAAATTAGCTTTCTATGAAACACAACTTTTATATATGTTTTCTATTAAATTAATATGTTTCACAAACTATAATCAATCAACAAATGGACTGTATTCCTACACTTTTATTAAATTACACTTGTCAGCGATGCAAAATAATTGATACAAAATAAGCGAGCCATTCTACATGGCTGTCACAAACACAATTCTATCAATCAATTATCTTGTTGCCACACATAAAGTTCAAAACTAAAGAAAGAAAAGCAAAAGGAATTTACGCTGTTTGCAACAATAAAATGAAGCAAACGATACTCACATAAACATCCTGGCCCTCGTTGAAATCCCAGGGGATTTCAACAGTTGGAGCATTTTGAAACTTCTTAGTCTGTAATAAAAGATAAACATAAGAAAAATAATACAAAATATTATATGCGAAGCAGTTCATAGTTTTTTAGTCTGAATAGGAAGAGGACACAATTTCACGATTGGTCGTTTTATGACACCATGACCAGTTTTAATACTAGCAACTCTGACTCTTTGATCTAAGCCCGGATGAACAGCAATTATTCTCCCTAACCTCCATTTAAGAGGCGGAAGGTTGTCTTCTTTGATGAGCACTAAGTCATTGACTTCTAAATTGTTTTGACTTTTTTGCCATTTAGGTCTTTGTTGAAGCTGAGACAGGTATTCTCGACTCCATCTTTTCCAGAAGTGCTGAAAAATAAACTGTCTCACATGCCATCTGTCAATGTGATTGAAGGAACTATAATTTAGGTCTGGTTCAGGTATGGCAGTTAAAGACGTTCCTATTAGGAAATGACCAGGTGTTAATGCAGTTAAATCATTTTGATCAGCCGATGTTGGACACAATGGCCTAGAGTTGAGACAAGCCTCAACCTGCGCTATCAAGGTCTGAAATTCCGGATAGGTCAGCACAGTATCACCAACAGTTCTTTTTAGATGTAATTTCATTGACTTTACTGCCGATTCCCATAGTCCTCCAAAATGGGGAGATGATGGCGGGTTGAATATCCATTTTATTTCCTCTAAAGACAAAAATTTGTGAATTTCTTGATTTTGCTTACATTGCAAAAAACATTTTCTGATTTCTTTGTCTGCACCTTTAAAGTTAGTACCGCAGTCACTATAAATCTCAAATGGTTTCCCTCTTCTTGCAATAAATCGTTTCAATGCACTTAAAAATGCCTTTGTTGACAGATCTTCTACCACTTCAAGATGTACTGCCTTGATTACAAAACACACAAATAAGCATACGTAATATTTAAATGATTTTTTTCCACGTCCTGCACGATGTTTAATCATGAACGGTCCAGAAAAATCTATTCCAGTTCGATGAAATGGTCGTGATTGTGTTACTCTAGATTCCGGTAGATCAGCCATTATTTGACTTGCAGTTTTAGCTCTAAGTTTACAACACGTAATACAAGATTTCACTACTTTTCGGATAGCAGATCTAGCAGCTATGATCCAAAATTGCTGTCTAATTAAAGATAGAAGTTCCGGTGCTGCATGAAGATATTTGACATGAAAGTGTCTAATTATGATTTCTGTCAGATTGTGTTTTGAAGGTAATAAGATTGGATGTTTTTCATTTTCTGATAGTTGCGCATTTTTCAGTCTTCCTCCTACATTTTTCATATTTCAACATATTTCATATTCAACATTCGTTGAAACGTAACACTTTGTTGTCATCTAAAATTGGACACAAGCTAAGGAGGTTGCTGTTTGTAGGTAAGTCCTTTCCCAACTCCAAACATTGAATTTCTTTAAAAAAGTGAAATCGCTGTATTATTCGGACAATACAGAAAGTTGCAGCTCGAATTTCATTACTAGATAAAAAAGACGTATTTCTTTCTAGATATGCTACTTTAGAATTCGATATGAATCTTAATATCCAAGCAAATATGCGTTGTAACTTTGGAAATGAAGATATATTTGATATAATAGCAAGTTCCTGTACAGGTTCAGAAACTACAAATGAGACTGTTTTACGTGCATCTGGTAATGCCTCTTCATCTATAAGAATATTTTTAGATAAGGCAATCTCACTGCACTTTAACCAAGAAGGACCATTCCACCACAATTGATGAGATAATAGTTCTGCAGGAAATAATCCACGTGAAGCACAATCAGCTGGATTTTCCTTTCCATCAACATGACTCCAGTTCTCAGGTGGTAAGATGGATTGTATTTCAGAAACTCTATTGGATACGAATACTTGCCATTTTTTAGGATCTGACCTTAGCCATGACAACACGATTTGTGAATCACTCCAAGCTTGCACTAAATCAAAATTTATAACTAATGCAGCTTTTACAGACTGAATTAAGCGTGCCAATAACACTGCTGCACATAATTCCAGTCTTGGAATCGTAATAGATTTTAATGGTGCTACACGAGTTTTAGCTGTTACGAGTTTAACATTAATGTCAGAGTTATTGCAAGTTTTGATATAAATAACTGCTGCATAACCTCTTTCAGACGCATCACAAAATCCGTGAAGTTCACATCGAAAATAATCAGGTAGCAGAATTTTCCTAGGTATATTTATAGAATTCAAAAGTTTAACTTCTCTACATAGATTTCTCCAATTTCGATCAATCTCTTCTGTTACAGGATCATCCCATGATAACTGTAATTTCCACAATTGCTGAAGGATCATTTTAGCGAGAATTACAAACGGAGCTATCCACCCCAATGGATCGAATAGTTTTGCTACGAATGACAAAATAATTCTTTTAGTCGGAACACTTTGATACTCTATTACACCGACATTACATTTGAATTCATCATTGTCCGGATGCCATTCCAATCCCAGAACTTTCAATGGTTTGTCTTCTATTACATGATGAATATTGTCACTATCTGTGTTTGTTAAGCCAGAGGTTTTTAACAATGACGGTTCACTTGTCGACCATTTGTGAAGCTCAAAGCCACCACTTTTTAGCAGATGTTGCAATTCGTCTATCAATGCAATACCTTCCGAACTATCTTTTACACCAGTTAACATATCATCAACATAAAAATCTCTTAAAACTATATTCTTTGCCTTTGGAAAGTTCAATCCTTCATCAATCGCTAACTGACTCAACACTTTGGTTGCAAGATATGGAGCAGCTGCAGTTCCATATGTAACTGTTTTCAAACGACAAACTTGTATTTGCTTATATGGGCTATCTCTCCATAATATTCTCTGAAAATCTCTATCTTTTTCATGAACCTTTATGTGTCTGTACATCATTTTAATATCAGCAGTTATTGCAATGTTATGAAGTCTAACTCTTAGTAAAATACAAATTAAGTCATCTTGTATTTTTGGGCCTATCATTAGTGTATCATTTAAAGAAACACCTGTGGTTGTTTTAGCGCTCGCATCGAAAACAACTCTTAATTTTGTTGTTAAGCTAGAGTCCTTCAACACGAAGTGATGTGGGATATAATAGTGCTTATTCTCTAATTCATAATCTGTTTCTGGCACTAATTCTACGTGTTCTAGTGAAAAGTACTCTTTCATAAACTGAATATACTAGTTGTAAATTTCTTTCATAGATAACAGCCTCTTCTCCAAGTATTGAAATCTTCTGTACGCCACTTCACGGGAGTCACCTAGAATATCTCTATTATGTTTGAATGGTAATGCAACTGAATAACGACCTGATGTGTCTCTAAAATGCGAGTTTTTAAAATGTTCTTCACAAAGTTTTTCTTCATTTGTTAAAGGTTGTACATTTGGAAACTTTTCTAACTCCCAGAAAGAATTTACTAACTCATCTGTGTTTGTATTCAAATGATTTACATATACTGGCTCAAAATTTGTAGATTCAAAATTTGTAGTACCCGAAATTATCCATCCCAACCTCGAATTTAGAGCAAATGGTAGATCAGGACCACGTTTGACAATTTCTCCCGTCATTAAATGCAGAAATACATTTACTCCAAATAAAATGTCAACTGGTTGTGACTTATAAAATAATGGATCAGCTAATTGTAAATCACTGAAGTTATCGAAGATGATTGATGGCAAAGATACATAGGGAATGTTATCTGTCACCTTGTCCAGTACAAACGCTGATGTTGATACACGAATATCACTTTTAAAATGAGAAGTGAATACTAAATCGACTTCCCCATTACTTATAGTATTAAATTCTCCTAAACATGATACAGAAATGGAATTATCTTTCACTCGTAATCCTAATTTCTTCACACAATCCCTTGAAATAAATGATCTCTGAGATCCAGTGTCACATAAACATCTACACTTCACAAATTGTTGCTTAGAATTTTGAACTTTTATTAAAGCAGTACACAATAAAATGTGACTGGTTTGATTATCTTTTGCATTCGAATCATAATGAGAGGCACAAACTGTGGCTGAAACGTCCTTAGGACTCGTTAATTCATCTCTTTTAATGATAGATTGCGTAGGCGGAGATATACTGTTTAACTGAGTTTTATTCTTTGAATTATTTACAATGTGCAAAATACTGTGATGCTTCTTAAAGCAATGTTGACATGTATTTAAACTCTTGCATTTTTTGAGCAAGTGCATATTAGATAAACAATTAAAACAGTAACGGTTAGATTTTACAAAATCTATCCTTTGCTGAACCGATAAATTTAGAAATTTCGAACATTTGGCTAAACTATGATCTTCTTTACAATAACCACAACCCAAAGTAGCAACCAGAACATTATTCTTATTTTGAAACACAGATTTAGGTACCTTATTACTTGTTGATTTGCTATTTTGAAGTGTTCTTGCATAGTTTTTTAGGAATTCAATTAAAGTCGTAAGTTTTGGAATTTCATTAGATTTTAACTGACGTTCCCACCATAATTTTTTAGCAGGGTCTAATTTTTGCAAAGTTAAATAAGTCATTAAAGTGTCACCAAAATTATCAATGGTTTGATTCAATACTTCTAAAGAACGAATTATTTCATTAATATTGTCAACTAAATTTAAAATAGCAGATGCTGATTCATTTTGAATAGATGGCAAACTTAAAAAACGTTTAATATATGCAAAAATTTGTTCTCTCTTATTTGAATATCTTTCGTCTAACAGATTCCATGCTATTTCAAAATTACAATCCGAAATTTGAATGGTTTGAATAATGCGATATGCTTCACCTTTCAACGAAGCCTTCAAATACTGCAATTTTTGAGCATTAGATAAATTTGTATTATTTCTTACACAAGCACTGAAAAGATGTTTAAAAGCTATCCATTCTGTAATATTACCACCAAAAGTCGGTAATGTTAACTTGGGTAATTTAATATTGTCAAGAACCTGTTCTGAAATTACACTATTAGAATTATTTTTATTATTTTGATTTTTTAATATTTTTTCACCTTTAAATTTCCACAAATAAATTTTATCTGTGTACTCCTGAACATTATCTATTTCGTTTTCTAATTCTTTAGTATCTGTAATTAAACTTTCGATTTCAGAATCAAGCTTCCTTAACTCAGTTTCTTTTTGTTTCAATAATTCGACACATTCCTCTAGTTCTATTAAATTAATTTCATCTGCAGTTAAAATAGTTTCAATTTTCTTTACATAATTAGTAACACTCCTGCGTAAGACCGCTCTTTTTGTTTTAAAAGTTATAAGTTCACTAATAATTGATCAATTCAAAAACAGAAATTGTTCTTAAATCACTTAACACTATTATTAAAATGAAATCGAATTCTATGTTGTATTACAACATTGTTCTTAAAATTTAACAACAAATTAAACGAATTTTTGTTCAAAATCCACTTACCTCACAAAGTGGATAATTTTCACAAACCATCTGCATATTTGCGTTGTTAGAATACACTTAGAACAGTCACTATCTTCACTAGCTCTCCGGCTAGACTTTTGACCAACAATAAATGTTCTATTTAAACTTAATATGTTTCACAAACTATAATCAATCAACAAATGGACTGTATTCCTACACTTTTATTAAATTACACTTGTCAGCGATGCAAAATAATTGATACAAAATAAGCGAGCCATTCTACATGGCTGTCACAAACACAATTCTATCAATCAATTATCTTGTTGCCACACATAAAGTTCAAAACTAAAGAAAGAAAAGCAAAAGGAATTTACGCTGTTTGCAACAATAAAATGAAGCAAACGATACTCACATAAACAATATATAAATGTTCGTTAAATCAAAGTAACTTAAAACATTCTTTCAAAGAAAACAAACAATAATTTTCACTCTTCTAGTCTCACTCATGCCCCTCATTCAACGAAAACAAAACCGTAGGAATCCCGCCTATACGTCATTACGCAAAGAGAAAATGATGTCATCGGAAAGTATGTCCAATCACAAGTACGGATTTTTCCCTGTGCGAGAGGCGCGGTAAGGAATAATTATATGCACCCCGTTCAGAAAATAATACAGTAAGAAAGGAGAACTTATAAAATATACACAGCTGGAAAGAAGACTTTATACAATTTTCTCTTGCTCTTTATAAATATAGATTATAATCCCTACTTGCTCTTAAATATTTGCTTTTCACTCAACATGATTAAATATTTCTAATCTTCATCTTCAGTAATATATTTCATAATTTGTTGAAGTGTAGACGCACGCTTTATATTGAAGAATATTTCGCCGAAATTTTTGTTGCGAATCTTGGTAAATGCTTTGCTCTAATAGTTGAACGTAATGGACATTGCTAAATATTGGTGTTCCACATCCACATCTTACATTTCTTCTTAAGAATCGCTTGAGATAAGATGGAATCCTTCCATGATTTGTTTCTAATTGTACTGGCAGAAAATGTGTTTTTATTCTTTATAAGGATACATATAATATGAGGGGTTTGAATAAATAAAGGCATTTATTTCGTAGAACACACCTTTAAAACGCTTTGGCTGTCTGCATAAATGTTCACATATTGAGATTTATTACGTTTAAGAAAGGCATTTGCCCGTAAAAAGACTTTCTTTAAAGCTATTGCTTTGGCTTGGTAAACTGTGCTTCAGTCATTTAATCTAATTTATTTACATATTATAACGTATTTAACTTCGTAAGTTATGAATGCAGCTCCAAATTTATGTTGGGTCATTTATCCATCAGTAAAAGTTTCTATCCTGTTTTCCTTACGAAACTCCATATGCCATACGACTGGTAGATGGGGATGAGACCGATAATTTTGATATCCAAGATTTAAAAAAATACCATTACTGAAATGGAAAGCTGGATTTGTACAGAATGAAATATTGGAATCGTCCGATAATAAACAGATTTTAATGAGAAAAATATTGATATAAATCAGATACTGACTAATGATGGGCTTTTTCAGAAGTATTTTAATCCGTTTTATCTACAGAATAATGATAAATGCTAAATATGTGACAAGTTTGGGACGCCAGGTACTTTGTCGATGAGTGTATACTTACCGGAATACAAGAAAGAAATATAGAAAAAATTTAAGGAAGATTTAAAAAATAACTGTAAAAGTTTGAAAGATTTTGCAGAGACAATAGTGAAGGTTATAAATACGAACAAAGATAGAATTGGAATTAGGCCCTGAGACTCGGATTTTGGACTTTATATGTTTTTCCTCTTAAACGAAGAAAACGACCGGACCGCTGGCTCTACGTTTGTTATTAGACCGGCCAGTCCAACTTCTGGGTGTTTGCTCAATTTAAGGACTTCTACTTCCATTATAAAATTTGGTATACTTAATTGATATACACTGAAATGACAAAAGTCATGGGATACCTCCTAATAATTTGTCGGTCCTCCTTCTGCCTGGCAAAGTGCAGCAACTCGACGTGGCATGGACTCAACAAGTCGTTGGAAGTCCCCTGCAGGAATATTGAGCCATGCTGCCTCTATAGACGTCCACAATTGTGAAAGTGTTGACGGTGCAGGGTTTTGGCACGAAATGACCTCTCGATGATGTCCCATAAATGTTCGATGGGATTCATGTCGGGCGATCTAGGTGGCCAGATCATTCGCTGGAATTGTCCAGAATGTTCTTCTAACCCATCACGAACAATTGTGGCCCGGTGACACGGCGCATTGTCATCCATAAAAATCTCATCGTTGTTTGAGTACGTGAAGTCCATGAATGACTGTAAGTGATCTCCAAGTAGCTGAAGGTATCCATTTCCAGTCAATGATCGGTTCAGTTGCACCAGAGGACCGAGTCCATGCCATGTCAAAACAGCTCAGACCATTATGGAACCACCACCAGCTTGAACAGTGCCTTGTTGACAACTTGAATCCATGGCTTCGTGGGTCTGCGCCACACTCGAACCTACCATCAGCTCTTACCAACTGAAATCGTGACTCATCTGACCAAGCCACGGTTTTCCATTCGTTTAGGTACCAACCGATATGCTCACGAGCCCACGAGAGTCGCTGCAGGCAATGTCGTGCTGTCAGTAAAGGCACTCGAGTCAGTCTTCTGCTGGCATAGCCCAAGGAAGACAAATTTCGCCACACTGTCCCATCGGACACGTCCCTCGTACGTCCCACATTGATTTCTTCGGTTATTTGACACAGTGTTGCTTGTCTGTGAACATTGGCAACTCTACGCAGACGTCGCTGGTCTCGGTCGTTAAGTGCAGGTGGTCGGCCACTGCGCTGTCCATGGTGTGATGTTATGCCTGAAATTACGTACTATCGGCACACTCTTGACACTGTGGATCTCGGAATGTTGAATCCCCTAACGATATCCGAAATGGAATGACCCAAAGGTCTAACTCAAAATACCATTCCGCGTTCTGTTAATTCTCGTCGTGCGGACATAATCACGTCAAAGCCTCTTCACATGAATAACGTGAACACAAATGAATACCCTGCCAAAGCACAACGCATTTATACATTTTCTACGCGATACTACTGACATCTGTATATTTGCATATTGCTATCCCATGACTTTTGTCACTTCAGTGTATATGTATTGGTATATTTAACTAAATGTAGTAAATTAGTATTCTGAAACCTCTATCTGTACTAAAGTTATAAATGCTATATTTACATGGGAAAGAAATATGTTCTAACGAATAATGGCAGTAATTTAGATTAATATTTTGTTGCAAAATCATTAGTTGAATAAATATGAAATTCTTGTAATAAAAGATAAATGACAGCAGTAACTCATGTATGAATTTTGAATAATTTCTTAAATTGCATAAATATTTGCTAAGTATTATCATAGTTAAAATATTTTTAAGAAGTGTGAAAATATATAATTCAGCCACTACCATTAAAGCTTACCGAGAGGAATAATGCCAAAACTTACAAAATTACATGCACTACCATCCTTCGATTTTCATGCGATAGTATTAAGAACAAGAAAATGAATACGAATTTCATCTTTAAAGTATTACAATCACACTTCTAAATCTCCATGAAGTTACACGATTTCTTCACTTATTCCCTCTCTTAGTACCACACTTTTTGCAAAAACACTTCATTTTCTTTGTCTTTCTCTTCTACAAATTATTGAATGTGAAGTTGTTTTTATGGAATTGCTAACTCTAGCTAATTATAATGCTTCAAAATGAACAAACGAATCTGGAGCCTAAGAAGTTGCAAAATATAATCCAAACAAAATCTATAGGCGTTGGGCTAAAAAGAAGACATTTCTCTAAATTATTCATTCACTGGAGTTCAATTTTCTATACTTCCATGCCTCAATGGGTTGACAAATTTTCTGTGTATTTTTTACGACATTTTCTGTTTTACAAATGAGATTCATAAGAACAGCTAATGTATTGCATTCTTCATGCATTAGCGTTTTGTATTAGTAAAGCAATAAGTTTTAATAATCATCATGCACGAGTAACCAAATGGTAAGACCTATATTTCGACTAGAGTTCAAATCGCAGTGAACAGACTGGCTTGCATTAGCAATTTTCTCACGTTTTCTCCATATGTAACATGACTATGACACGGTTTCCCTTAGGACTACCACCACAGAGGCATCCCTTCCTTAGGAAGAAAGAATTAATGTGTTTTATTTTAATCCAAATATTACAAAATTTTGAGTTCCACCATCAAATGGTGATACTGTGCTGATGACAGAGTACCATCAGGTACTTGAAAATTGTATCTGAACCTCTTTCTTATAAGCAGGAATAACATTCGCTGAAACAAACCGTTAATAATGCGCATTTGTAGACAAAACTTATAGGAGCATTTGCTTGTCAATTCATAAAAGACATACGAACCTTTAATAAAATTGGCAGTAAATCCGCACAACAAAACTCGCACTATCAGAGTGTTATCACATTGTGATACATTTCATCAGGAAGTAAATACCTCATATGTTGCAATTATGATTCTTGCTAAGTACTATATCTGTATGTCTCATTAATTTATAGAATATTTACACTATTCTCGCAGTAAATCGATTTTTAAAATCTGCATATTTTCGTGAATCTTGATCTTCTAATTTATCGCTTTGTAGATTTTGCATGGGGTACTTTTGAAACATACACTCAAGAGCCAAAACATTATGACCACCTGTCAATAACGAGTTGGGCCACCTTTGGCGCGCAACACAGCTTCAACCCGCCTTTGCATGGATGCCACAAGTCACAAGTCCTTGATAGATGGCCGGAGACGGATTGTACCAGATGTTGTAGCAACGGTCACGCAAATCTGAGATATTGCGAATTGGTGGTCTTTGACCTCTGAGCTGCCGTCCCATGACATCCCAAATGTGTTCCATCGGATTGAGATCCGGTGAGTTAGGCGGCCAACAGCGAGATGACAGCCTGACACGGCCAACAGCCTGACACGGCAAACAGCGTGATGAATGACAAACCGTGATTCATCTGACCAAGCAACTCTCTCCCACTGATCCATGAACCAGTCGCGATGTTCCCGGGCCCAACGCAGGCGCAGTTGGCAATGACGCTTGGTCAGCAAAGGCACACGAGTGGGAAGTTTGCTGTGTAGCCCCATATCCAACACTGTCCGCTGAACAGTGTGCTTCGTTACTTTTCTGCTTAGCCCTGCACTGTATTCGGCTGTCAGCTGAACCACTGTCTGGCTCCGGTGTCCTGGTGAGAGAGTGTCCGACAACCTTTTTCTTTGATAGCGTGTGAACGTCCAACACCATGTCGTCTATTGCTGGTTCCACCGTCATTCATCCACTTTTCATACGTACTAACAACTGCAGATCGCGAACAATCCACGAGTCGTGCAGTTTCAGAAATACTTGTTCAGAGCCTTCGAGCCATTACAATCTGCCCTCTATCTAAGTCGCTTAGATCTGCAGCCTTTCCCATCACACACAGAAGTAAGTGAAAGAATGATTCTTCAGACTCTCCAGCAGCAGTTAAAATGCCACTTCCACCTGATCACGTGCCTTCCACGTCATCCAGGCGCGTTCATCGCAAAATGTAGGGCTGGTCATAATGTTTTGGCTCTTGAGTGTAGACTACAACGCCTTTCGAAGAGTGAGAATCAAACCAGTCCGTCTTCATGACGCAAGACAGAAATCGCGTGTTATGAAACAAACTGACTACAACATGAAATTGTAAAGGAGCATTTTAGAAGGATTTTACTTGTTAACTTCTGTAGTTTAAAGAAGTTTCTCCACGTTGGTCTAATATAAAACTTTTATTTTTGTTTTTGAAAATTACAAAACTAAGACATTTCCAGCGCGACGATGTTCAGCGCATCCTCAAGCGAGGATCTTACAAGCGCGAAGACATTATATTTCTCGCTGATCTTACAAGCGCGAAGACTATATTTATCTGGTAACGTACAGTCCTTCCCTCGCATGGAGAGTTTCAAAGGAAATTTATTACTGAATAGGTTTTGGGAACATACATTTCTACTGTTAAAATTCTTTTGATTAATGCAATTAGACTTAGTCATACAGTAATACTATATGCTGTGATACTTTTATTAGCTAATGTAAATCTTTTGTATCTACAAAAATGTCTTTTTTATTAGAATGATTTCTTTGAGAAATTTTCTGTGTAAATAAAACGTTTTTTTTCTTTTGCAGTTTTGTTTTCATGATTTTGGATCAAAGCGGATCGGATTTTCGAAATTTTGTATATGGGACTGCTATAACATCTGGTTGGTTGGTCACTTTTCCCTTTTTATTGCCACCGGCAGTACCAAAGGTTGGGAAGTATATATACCAAAAGTTGGGAAGAATAGCCAGCGAGGAGTAACGTCACTTCTGTTGGCTACCAGCCCAGAGGAGAAGTACAGATGTGCATTAGCCGTGGACAGGAGCAGATGTGCTCCGAGCTCAGAGCTGATGGGCTTGTAGGCCGCAAAACGGAAAATCCCACTGAATCTCCTTCCAGGAGTGTTCGAGGAATTGGTGCCGCCAGCATTCATGAATACCTGAACTATGTTCCCGAGGTGATTAACTCCAAGTACTTCATAAATCTGTGTGTGAACTGTTTATGGACTACGACATTCTTCTGGTGTCGCCAGCAACTGTGCCAATATTATGTCCTACTAGTATTCTAATTCATCACAATAATTTTGAAATAAAGTAGTATAGTTTATTTCTTTGTTTCGTGCTCTTAACCATACCTCATAAATATATCGACTTTCGGTGGTAATCACACGCTTCCAATAACAGAAAAGATTTAAATAATGAAAATATTCATGTTTTAGCAATGCCAAATTTAAAGACTAATAATTTTGGACAAACAACGAAATTAACTTTTAATGCGATCTCCCGGCTCTAAACTTCTATCTAGGAACGGTTTATGCTCGTTATGAAAAAATAAAATTAGTTAGTCATGAAACAAACAGAAGTTTGACTGGGGTATTTAATTTCAGAGTTTGCAGTTTTTAATCTCCCTTTCATCCGGCCCAGAAGGATCGTTTAATAGAATAATTGGATTAAATAATTTTAAATGAGGTGCAGCCAAAAAATATATATCATTTAATAGGCCGTACAGGGAAGTCATCTGATGTCCACATCTGATTTTTTTAGAATAAGAAAAGAAAGAACATCTGAGTTCCAAAAATGCAATTTTGCAAATTTTGATGTTTATAATAGTTAGTTACAATACTTTTTAAAATATAGTTTTCTATTTTAAAAACTTAATTAGTAGAGCTTTATATTTAAATTAATTTTATGAATACAATACATCCCTGCAGTGTTTTTCAGCTGAAATTAAAATTCTTAAACGAAGATTTCTAGCTAAAAAGTCGATTTAACCATTTTGAGTAATCTTTGATTTCCAAAGGTTAATTTGTCTGTTTAAATATTTTAATTTCTTCATCATTTTCTTACTGCACATAAAAATAAAGAAAGCATTTTCCTGGAAAATGTTTTTTCATAAACATTTATCTGTTAAGATTGCTAAAACCTTATTTTTTTTTCACTTGAAACTTTTTTTGGAAAGGATTTTTATTTATCTAAATATCTTTTCAAAATTTTTTTTCATATTCTTAGAAAAGGGTGTAATTTCTTCTTTGCGAAATCTCTTTTAAAGAGTTTTTCTTTTTAAAAATTAATAGTTTTATTTTCTTCAGGTTATATTTTTTGTAAGCTTTTCCCATGCATCATAAAAGTCAACTCAGTAAAATTTAAATTTCGGCACTAAAAAGAACGTTATTATATTTTTAATGTTTAATTTGTAATATAAAAGCATTTATTTTACTTAAATCTGGTACAACATTTATGCATGCGCACCTCTCTCCCTCTGATAACGATCCCTCCATGCCAAGTTTTTTATTTCTGAGTTTCAGTGTTTTTACGTGATGTTTTAAGTTAGTGTTATGAAACGTCTCCTAACGTTTTTATAACGATATTTGCACTAACAATGGATAACATTTTTAATTTATACATTTTGAAGTCCAAATCTCTCAACAACACACACACACACAAAAAAAAAAAAAAAAAAAAAAAAAAAAACTAAGCTCAGTGGTGCAAAGAGCCCTAATGGGCCAAGGCCTGCAGTGCCCGGAAATCTGCTTTCTTGACTGTTTGCCCCGGGTAGCATACGAATATGCCCTGAACAAGTGCTCAGCTTGTCGCAGGACCTCCAATGTTTAGTCCCCAAGCGAACTCGGTACTCATTTTATCGACCCAAGGGATGGAAATTAAGAGACGAAAGGCTGAGTCGACCTTGCACAGCTCGGGGTTCGAACTCCGGACCTGTGGTGGTACTGCGCGATGCGCTAGCCACTGTGCCACCGGTCCTCAAATATACTAACGTATAATATCAAATATTATTTGTAAATGAATAATATATTCATCAAACATTGAGTTGAGGAACAGTATGTTTTCGCGCAGTAATATAATAAAGTATAGGAGATTGAATAAAGTACTATATACTGTAAGGTAAATTTGCGTGTCTGTAATGTATCACTACTTGAAACAGGTTTTAGTATTTACCTAAGAATGCAAAAAAAAAAAATACTCGTTAGGAAGTAGATTGATAAAACACTGTACTTGTACCTGCTGTATAATGCATTTCTATGTAAAAATACTTGTGAATAAGTACATTGATAATACATTGTACTTCTACGTGCTGTATAATATATTTTTGTAACAGTATGGTACAAGTTATTGGTCAATCAAATATTGTTAAACATATAGTGTATGGATATAAAGTGCAGGTACTGGAAGCATATCAGTAGTTTCATAAGATGTAAATAATTTTTGTATAATGTTTTCAACTCAGTTATGTTTTAGTACTTATTTAAGAATGTATTGGCATTTATTCAAGAATGTGCTGTGTGTTCGTACTATGTAATTGCTTCAGATATTTGAATCTATATTTTATTTTTGTATTATGTATTAGTAAGTATGCATGTATTATGCACGATGGGTAAGAGATTCGGCTTCCTAAGAAACACAGTGCTTTAATATCTTCAAGGACCTTAAACTGCTGAGTTGGTAACCAATTCCGTATGGATTATATAATACACTGGAACGGAAGCCAACTCATCGGATTTCAGGATTTCAGTATGCTTTCGTTTCCAAGGGACCTTCATTTCTTTAATCTATAAAATTAAGTACATTCTTAAATCAGTCATCACCGGAGCTTCTTAAAATTTGATCTTCTAGCATGATGTCTGTTGCTTCCACTTAAGAAACCTCTTAGCATTCAACAGTAAAATCTTTATACGAATTATTTTTACCGATACTAGGCAAGAGTACTCATGAATTAAATTTTTTTTAAGTGACTCATTAACTCCCTTTAAACATTGCTTCAACAGCTGTTCTTGTTATCAGTCGTACTTGTCTGACAATGGTCAGTACAAGCTCACGATATTCATGGTGGTAAAGATAAAATGCGCTTGTCGTTGGCAAGATCCCTGAGCACCATATAGGTGATAGCCCGATTTTAGGTCAAGTTCGTGCCCAGTTTTTAGAGAGAGCACCCCAGGGAGACGGATCGTACGATCTCTCACCTTCTTTTCCCCTACCACCAGTCTCTAAGCATGACTTTCTGCTCGCCACATATTTAAAGTAGTTCCATGCCGCATAGATATTCTACATTTATAAACATCCATATCCTTTTCCGGAATTCGAACCTCGGACTTTTCGGTAGGGCAGTCAGAGTCGCTAATCACTGTCCCGGATGGGCGGCGCTTCAACAGCTTTTATCATTAAACATTCTGATCCCAAATGCTCTTCCTAATATCCAGAAGCCTTAAACTCCGCTGTTCGCACCGTTAAAAGCTTTTAATACTATATCAAGTACACCCCGGATTCGGTAAATTGCTTTCTAAGAGTTTGTATCAGTGAGATTTGTTTTTGTCAGCCGAACCATTCAGGTTTTCCTGTAAAAGAAATTCAAAAGGCACCGAAATAGATAGGCGAGTTAGGAGTAACGTAAAGGGTAACATTCTTAAGCATTTCTAACATATTACCAGAAATGTGTCTAGCTAACAATATAGTCAACATTTAGCTATGAAAAGTAGACTCGCGCATTTCACATGACTTCAAATCACTTGAAAATGTAACAGCTTGTGGTAGGAAAGTGCAATAAATTTTCTGGGGTGGGGGTATTCAGTAAAGTAACACTGCGAAAAAAAATGGGACAGTTCTTAATCTCCCATTCTACTGGGCAGATTCACAAAATTCAACTTGGATTTTTAATATCTCGAAAGTACGACTTAGAATATGTATTAGATTTATATATAGCATTGTTCTAACATAGGTATTTGGACACAAAATCGGACTTTTTTCTGAAATGACAGGCTAATTGATTTTCATATTTCGATTCTACGACTCACATTATGCCAAATTCCCAAGTTTTCTAAAAATCGCACGAACAGTTTTTAAAAAAGGAAGCTCTCAAAATTTTAGCTCCTCAATTGAATTTGATATATTTATTAATATCTCTTTTTTTGTTCAATTTATTTGAGTCTTCCTTTCACATTTCAAAATTTAGGTTCTTTCCAAATAAAATTCGTATATTTTTTATGATTTATTTTTAAAATTTGTATTTTTAAATAATTTTATAAATTTTTCGAAACACATTTTGAATTATAACTTATAAAATTTTGCCATCATCTTAAAGTAGATGTATTTATAAGCGTACCTGCAAATAATTAGATTTAATGTTTTCAAAATTTATTAGGATATAAGTGAATTTATATATTGGCGCGTTTTGAAATTTGGCATAGTTGTTACAAGCGATAATAACGCCAAATGTGGCTTACGCACTTTGTTAAAATTATTTGAAATTATGAACGATGAATTTTTCCTGCTCATCTGCAATGAAGAAAAGGAAAGAAAATTAGTTTGCTATAAATTAAGAAGTTACCAAGTAAAATATTCTTGACGCAAACTGAAAAAATACGCCAAGATAAAGTTTTGAATTTCTCCGTAAATTTCGCACCAAATTTTAAAACATTCAAAATTTAGGCATGATTTGACTCATAGAAGCGTAATATGGAAAAATTATTAGCTTAGCCGCACTTAATAAACTTTTAAATTGTTGATAATTCTGCAACTATTGCGTGTAGATTAACTAAAGGCATAAAAACCTTAACCAGAAGATATGAACAAAAGAATTCAATGGTTTTTAAGGCAAAAAATGCAGTTTACCCACATATAAGAATTAAAAAAAAAAACTGAGTTCACGGAGCCGAGTAACATAGTGGGTGTATATATATATATATATATGTTTATATATTTTTTGTGCGACCGATTGCAACCAAAACGTGAGGTGCACAATTACATCTTATAGCAGTCTTATATACAAAATTTATGTATTAAAAGTATATATACAAAATTTCGTACAGATGTCGTGGACAAAATCGTTAAATTGCATTCGATAGCCGTCAAAATGAATCTTTTCGTTGAAATATGATACCTGGAATTTTTCGTGATTACAATACTTCCTTTGCTTCGTACAAGGAAGTAAATAGTATAGAAAATGTTTATGAATGCCAATACTTGAATAAAATAAGGACTTATTTATACCTATAACCAAAAAAAAAAAAAAAAAAACACTCAATAGTTAAATAAAACGCTATCCGAATTCCTTCCCTGAAACTATGAAATCCCCCTCGACGACTGGGAACTTCTGTCTAGCTGTCACTATTCCCATTTCATTTTCTCTGCAAATTTTAGCCTCTCCGGAAGCATAGCAAAATTAGGAAAGTATATAGCTGTATACACTGGCTCCCTCCCCCCCCCGGGGGTTGACTCAGGCAAACGCCTTTGAAGTACTGGTTAGGATCTGTACCTAGGCAGTCTCAACCACGAGGGTATATAATTTGACTTCACAGGACTAGAGCCCGAGTATGGTACTGAGGTTGGTTCAGGCTTGGCAGGTACCGTACTGGTACAGTTGTGTCTGTTCCTCTGGCTGTGGTGGAACTAAATCGGAGATCGTCGACTAAGTCCCCGGGGTTGGACCCCATTCAGTTCTCATGGCGGGGGACTGACAGAGTGGACGGAGCACTCTCTAAGAATGGAATTTTTGCCGAGAGTGGTGCCCGGAGGCAAGGTAACAAAGTTTTTGAATTTGCAACGATTTAGTTCTGTCCAATGTTTTGTAAAAACCGAGCGGAGATTGCGGGGTTACGCCAGCGAGTACGAGGTCGCACAGACGACAGATATTCCAAACTCTGTATGGGTCCCGTAGAATGAGGACCGGGTTCGGAGGTCCTTCGTCTGGTGTGTCTGTACACACTGGCTGGTCTTTATATTTCTGTTATGCTGGGGTTTTGATAGTCACCTAAAGATCTTTAGGTAATGTATGATTCTGGCAAATTGCTGTTCTTGTCATGTCCATATTACATAGAAGAATGGTTGCCAGAGCCTACTCCAGAGCGTGGTTTGACTCCCCTTTTCCACCCTAATTTTGAGAAAGAGGATCCCGGAGGGTGGTCAGGGGTCTTCCACCCCTTCCACGAAATCCCATGAAGGGACGTTTGACTCAGTGAATATTTAGAGTGCTCCCATACGGCACAGACACTTTACATTTATAAAAATCCATGTCTTCTCCGCTATTCGACCAGGCCCCTTCGGTACAGCAGTAGGATTCCCTAACAGCTATACCGTTTGGGCAACAATTCTGGCAAATAGAAACTTTACGTAAATTAAAGTGCTAGACCATGTGTATAAATAGAGTCTGCCCGCTTCCTTCATTAAGTTATTTTGGCAGCTATGAATCCATTCGAATTTCGATCTCATTATCTCAATATGAATTAGCCCATATCTATCTAATTTCCTTCTGACGTTGCTAATGTAATGTAATAATGTGTTCCAGATTATATTATCAGGACTGGTGTTCCTCTTTACTTGCTTTGGAAACATTAACTGTCCTGACTCGGAACAGAGAGCTTACTAAAGCTATGTTCAATAAATTGTGAAGTAGACAATACACACAGGAAGGGTATACGAAACCCTTTATTTTTCTATCTTTACAGAGATTTCCGGACTTCGGAATACAGAGACCAACCACTTGTGGTCTGAACGTAAGAATATTAAAATACTAACTAAACCTCTAACTAAACTAACTTTGGATTAATATACAAGTGTCTACTTTAAGATTGGCCAATAATTAACAAAAACGCCGTATGTAGTACAGAGAACTGCTAACACTACGATACGTTTAAAATTATCATGAGGATTAAACCTCTGGCCTTGAAGGCAACCAGCAACCGAGTAAAACTACTATGGCAAGCGGCCTGCTTCTAATAATTCCTTCCTCGCTCTTGCTTGGCAAAAAGCCACAACTTAAGTACTTGGCGTTAGCAAGACAAATTTGCACAAATAAGTTAAAAGCTTTTAATTCTGGCCGGAAGTAGAAAATAAGAAGTGATAGTAAAGATTTAAAATAAAATAAACGTTAGTAAAACTTAGGATACTTACAATATCTCAAACGGAATGCACATTAGAATTGCTATATTTTTAATTTAAGAAATTAATTATATTTAGAATCATTCTAATTGTTTACGATTAACCATTCAGTGCCACTAGCACTTTGTCTAAGATACAGCTTAAAAATTAAAATTAGAATTTAAAAACTGAATATTCATATCGTAATTTTTATTAAATTAAATATCATATCGGTATACGTTATGTCCCTCTAATGTAAATTGTGTTTTATTTTCTAAATATAATGCAATAAATCTTTGTTGTAAGATTTTATGTAGTATGCATGTATTAAAAAAATTCGTTCGAAATACGTTAATCAGATCTCTTGTTTAAAAAGTTAAAAATGTGATTGGAGAGAATGAAAAGACTTATCTTGTCACTACATATAAAGGGAGTCACGTCATGCAAATAAAAAGCAAAAAACACGATGCCTGGAGTATTAGATACAAGATCTCTGCTGTCACTAGAGAATTCAGGTTTGAAGGTTCCGAACTATAAAGCGTTTCACGTTGTTCCCTTATTATGTTCTAGCACAACGTTTTACAAGTCTTTTTAGTTTTAGAAAAAGAGCAGAGATATTACTCCACGTCTCCATTAAAAAGACTAAGTGAAGCAAATGAGATAACGTCTGATATACAATCACGAAGTAGCAAAATATGCAACTGATTTTTCAGTTGATAAGATCTGAGTAGTACATTGTCTTGTGAAATTTGTTTCAAAATGATTTACGATGAAATATCTTTTGAATGATTGGTTACAGAAAGATGATTACAGTCTAAAACCTGAATGAAATAAGATAGAATTGCAGATAAAGTTAATGCTGTCATGCGATACCTCTTATTGTAAATACACAAAAATAAATTTTTTAATGCCAACTCCATATTAAATAAATATCAAAGAGGAAAACATTTTTCATAGCAAAAATAATGAATCAAAATATTCTCTCTTAAAACCTAAATGATCACAGATATCATTAATTAAAAATTTTGAGGAAACTATATAACTACTGTTAACATATGCTACGCTATTAAATTTAGAATTAAAAGATTTGAAGGCTATATTTTATGTCAAATAAACATAAGAACACAAGTATAGCCTTAATTTTTTTTTGGACAAACAGCGAAAATTTATAAAATTATCATTAAAAATTCATATTGTCGCTTGTATTGTAGGTTTATTTAATTATTTTTTTTAAATGAGCATTACTCTTTTTTTATCAATCGGTAGTTAAAGGTGTTATGTAAAGGAAACTGACGAGACCGGAATGTTTTAATTTTGATTAGTTTCTAGATAGAATTACGGACATGCGACCAAGTGTTTAAGAAACAATTGACTACACATTCGTTTCGAAACACCTTGCAAACATGTAAGAATTAGTCTGCAAAAATTAACTTTCAAGTAACTTGCAAAAAATTAATATAATAATTATTAGTTAGTTTATTTACATCCACACGGAAGTCAAATTCAGATAATGCTAACTTGGTAATTTTCAGGCATGCTTCGTCCAAAGTCTTGTCAAGAGAATGTCTTCTTCGACTATCATTCTATTAGCAAAAAGATGAATGTAGACAGTGAAATGTCGATAGTGAAAATCAGCCTCTGTAAAGCGAGAAATGTTTTATGATTATTTATATAATAATGTCTAAAATATAAAACGTTTAAGTGTTTAAAAGTATAAATGTCTGTTTAAGTGTTTAAAAGTCTAAAAATCTATTTAAGTGTTTCATTGAAAACGTTTAGATAACCTAATAATTTTTCTCATTTGATATATTAGATATGCACATTCAACTAAATTGCAAAAGTAAGTTTCCAGAAACTAAGTCCAGCAAAGAAAATAAATAATCAAATATTGAGTAATATCTGGACTAACATAGAATATTCTTTTTTCATGAAATAGTTAATTTTTCAGGACACACCAGAAACTGTAGGATCAGAGGTAAAATCTAGCCGTGATCTTCAATCTTATTGACTCTCTGAAATCTTCGGACTATAGGATTTTTTCTGGGAAGCCATTCTAACCTTAGAAAGATATATCTTGCAATAATACTTGAAGTACATCAATTACATTACAGTTAGTACAGTACAGTAGTTTCATTACGTAAAGATAATTAAAGAAAAGTATTTTATCTTTTATAAAAATATTTTCAGATAAATTTAATGTACTGTAATGTAAAAACTTACTCATTAGTGGCATTAACATGTGTTCCAGGTGTCACGTAATAAGGTATTTCTCCAGCATTCTTGGAATGCCATCGTGGTGTGGTGGTCTGCACGCTGAGCGCGTGTTCCAGAGGTCCGTGGTTCGATTTCTGGCGAAGCCGTTGCTAATTTTTCATCTTGCCTGCTTCCAAAAAAAATCCTAATGTCTCTACAACGTATTATTTGCCTTATATTTAGTGGCAAGATTGTGCTCGCCTCTTCTGCGCAAACTGTCGAATTTTAGCTCAATTGGTATTAACTGCAGTTCCATTTCATATTCTGCGATTAATTTCTTCTATTGTTGCCACCCTCAGACCTCCGTTTCCACCCACAGAGGTTTTGGACACCCTGACACCCGCCCCCGAACTGTTCTCCATCAAAAATAGGGTTGAAATTGAGCCAAGTCATACTAGTACCTGTATGGTGCTCAACAAGCGTTATTATTGCACTCCTTGCCACGATGAATTTCGTGGTCTTGTTCTGATGTAATTGTCAGCCAAGTGAGATAAGGCACAACAGCGTAATATATATATCTCTCAGAAATGAAATAGGAAAGAGTGGAACCTATCATAATACTGCTTTGATGAAATTATAAAATTCTGTAAGGAGTGTTTGTAATCGATAAAACTGAATTTTGTTGTCAAAATTTTAAAGTGATGTGATTAATTACCATTTATTTCAGATGATTTATATCTTAATGATGATTTACATCTTAAAATTATTTGTAAGTATTGCCAGCATACGAAAATAATATTTAGCTGTCAATATACACGAACTACAAAGTGCAATCCACAAAAATGTCTTAAAGATATTAAGCCATATATCTGATAGAAAATCATTACAAATATAATTTTTCCTTTGAAATATTTTGATAAATATTTAATAAGCAAAATTTAAATTTTATTTAAAAATATTTTTATTTTGTTAATAAAAATGTTTCATTTTAATCAAAACATTCTGGCCCGTATGCTGGTTTCAAACTTTGCATTAAGCTCGTATGCAGGTTCAATTTGACACCATTGTTCTAAGCAACTCTAAGTATTATTTATTAATCCCTTGTAGACACATTAAGTAATTTGGAAGCAAGCTAAATTAAAAAATAGCAACGCTTTCACCGGGAATCGAACCGCGAACCTCTGGAATACGCGCCCAGCATGCAGATCACCACACCACGAAGGCATGCCAAGAAGGTGGGAGAAATACATTATATACTCCCCCTTTTAAAGGGCGACTGGAGTTTTAGAGGACCCAATCGCCAAATCCTGGGTGTAAAGAATCATCATCCAGCACCCTTTAGTTCGGGCGCCAATGTAGAGACACTAGGTATTTTTTGGGGGTGGGGAGAACAAGAGAGATAGAAAAATGAGCAACGCTTTCACCGGGAATCGAACCGTGGTCCTCTGGAATACGCCCCCAGCGTGCAGACCAACACACAATCTATGAATAATATGTTGTGCGTTTTACAATTAATTTAATTTATTCGAATTGTTTGCTTTATCTTTTAACCGTTTTAAGTTAAATTTTAGAATAATTAGTTATTATGTAAACTACTAATTAAAGTGTGGAATTATTAATTCTAAATAACTTATTCTATGAAATAAATAAATTATACACTCTAATGATAAAAGATATCCATTTCAAATCACCCATTTTTTAAGTACAATTTTAATTAATGTTTCCATTATTTCAGAAAAATGAATAAAAAGAAAATTTTAAATTGAATTTATAATTTATTCTTTACAAAAGCATATTTTTATTACAAAAAATTTATGAATTATTATTTAAAATGAAAGGACCTACAGATCTATCGTATTTATACAAGTATATTATAATTATTGAAACTTATAAACTAAAAGCAAAAACAAAATTAAACGTTCTTTTAAAGTATGCAATTAGTTCTGCATTTTTATTAACTTAAATATTTAAATAAAGAATAATAATCTTTTCTTAAATATTAACTTTACTTTTGTTTTAGTTTGGGGCTTAACTACATTACAAATTTCCCTGAAGAAAGAAGAAAAGAATTTAAGCTTTATTCGGATTAGCGTTCTTTATGGATTTACGAAAATCAGCGTTGAATTATTAGGCATTCTAATATACAGCTATAAATTTGTTATGTGGGAATTACGTGTTTTTATCATATTATAAATTTTTATCTTTATAAATTATCTTGTAAATACAGCTTTAATTTGAACAAATGATCTTTTTTAATGAAAAAAACTTAAGTTCTATTACGAAAACTATATTTTTTTTACGAAAGGGAATATTTTATTCTTCATAATCCTCTTTAAATATTGGGAATAAAACATATTTTTAAATGAAATTTAATTTTGCTTTAGAACTATATGATTCGTTTATGTAGCTAAATAGTTTTTAATATCTATTTAAACTTCAAATTCCTGTTTATTGAAGTATTTCATTTACCATTAAATTTCGAGAAATAGTTGCTCGGCATTTCCTTTCTGAGAAGGTTTCATTCCTTCTTTAGCTATACACTCTAATTGTTAATGTAATCATGAAAACTCTGAAGTAAATTTTACGTTATTTTAAATCATACTTAAGTTTTATTCACTAACACACCAGAGAAAGATTTCTTTTATTTTTTATTTTTATTTATATATTATGATCTTAAAACTTGCGAATTTACATTCAGAGCATAATAATAAGCGTTTTATTGTGTTCAGACGTACTCTGAATTAATAACTTATGTTTTATTTTCTTAATGGAATAACTTGTACTTTTATGCTACTGTGAATAGTCTTACGAATTCAGCTGAGTTAGTTTTTGAATATAGTGGTTTCGAAAATATCTTTTGTCAGCCAAACTGTAATCTTTGTCCAAAAAATACTGCGCCAGTTCAAGAGAAGCAATAAACATGTTATCTAAAGTGCAAAGCAATGTATATACAATACATAATCAGATTCTGATACGAGTTTTCCATTCTTGGAGGTTCTTGGACATTCCAACGTCAAAGATGGGCGAAGCCAAAGAACCGTCCGCATTCCTCTCCATCTCTTGCAACAAGAAAATTACACTGCAAGAATTTGTTTGGCCATACTCCTATTTGTTGAATGTATCAGAACACTGAACAAAACAGAAAAAAGAACAAGAAAAACAAGAAAAAAATGAGAAAAGGGACTGGGGCGTGGAAACGTATAAAAAAAATGCAGGGTATCGATTTCGACGACAGTTTCTTGACGTGACAAGAAGTGGAGGACTCTGTCTTCAAGCGCCATCTGGAGGTGATAGCAGCGATCTTCTAGATTCGCATCCGGATCTTGGCAGAGGAAGACATTGGGAGAAAAAGGAAAGAGACAGAGGACAAATAAAAGAGCACATAGAAGTGGGGATTTGTAAGAGTCGATTACACGACGGGAGATCACAAATGTCAGGAAGAAGGGCAGGCTGGTAGAGATTTTTTTCGATAGAAGCTTACATTTCCTTTCGATCCTAATGCGCAAGAAAAGATTAAACGTACCTAAATTGAAGAAATCTGGTTATATCTTACCACTTAAAGCAGGCTTAATAGCTGCAAGGGTGTTTACTTCTTTGCTTAAAAGAACCATGAACATCTAATTTATGAATTGGAACTGAGTTCATTCCTATAAAATATACTGAAATTTATATTTTTCTTTTAAGTTTTTAAGAGCTAAATGTGTTTTTATATTGCTTCTATTTTTTTTAAAGTTAACTTGATATTAATAATAATGTTTAGCAGTAGTTTATTCATTATCTTTCCAATGACAAAACTCGTGTTTTAGTCTCAAATGATTTCCATATCTGTTTTGCGAGGTTAAACATAGCTGAAAAGAAAGTTTTCTGAAGCAAAGATTCTGTTAAAAAGGCATACTTGAGTGTTGATCTAACCTACGATCTACAGCTTTAATTCATTTATTTATTTCCTAGAAGGATGTCAACTGCATCACTATATTTATAAGCTTTTATTTAGTTCACTTATGGTGTTTCATTGTGAGTGGAATTTTGTCATCGATTTTAACCTACTTCCTGACAAGCTATTGTGCTCAAATTTTGACTACACACAATTGGTCGAAAATAATGCAACGAGGTGAAGCAATGGTTTCAAAATTTAGTGTTTATATTGTTTTATGTAATTTTTAATACATTTTTATCACATATCTTTATCATATCACCGTTTTGAGACTAATATCCCTTTGGGTCTAACATTTGTTTGGGCTAAAAAAGATAGAAAAGTTTTTATGTCAACATTTAACACTTCATCGAGAATTCTAAACATATGCTGCTATACTGCTGTAAGATATTTTATGGTTTTGCAATTGAATTGTATATGGCGTAAGAGCGAATAAACATTATTTAATAATAAAGCTAAAAAAGCAGAAAAAACGATGGTGAAGAATAGGTTTAGCAGGGGTGTGTGCAACAGCAGATTGTAGATTGCAAGCTTAGTGAGAACGTAAAAAACTTTAACAAACCCTTTTGGGTGACCTTTAATATCTGAAACTTTTCAGATTCTTTTTTTTAATTGATAACGTTTAATTAAGTATAAAACACACAAAAATGAAATGCAATTAAAAACTCTTTTTATACAATAACCTTTTACGATATAATAATTATTGTGCTACAAAGTATATAAGGTGTTTTCTCCCTCCTTTCTGCATGATTTCGTGGTGTAATGGTAGCACACTTGGCGCGTATTCGAAAGGTCCTGTTTCCAGTTCCTGCAAGGGCACTGCGCATTTTTCACTTCTCCTGCTTTAAGAAATCCTAATGACTCTACAGTGGCGCCCGAACTAAAAGGAGGTGGATAATGATTCTTCATCAGCAGGATTTGGCGATTGGATCTCCTAATCCCCGGTCGCTCTTTAAGAGGGGCTTTGTATAAGGTATTTTCTTCCTCCTTTCTGCATGCTTTCGTTGTGTAGCGGTAGCACGTTCGGTGCGCATTCCAGAGTTCCAGGTTCGAGACCCGGCTAGGGCACTGCTCATTTTTCACGTCTACAGCATAAAAAATAACCTAATATCTCTACAAGGAAAAATAATTTATCATTTAGTTTAATGGAAATAATAGATTAAATAATTCAATTTACAGAATTCCTATATTATTTTATATCGAGAGTAATAAAAGGTGTCGTGCTCATTAAATGAAAAAACATCATGCCTTATACATGTGAGAAAGCAAATAAATTAACGCATTTCATTATTTAAGTGTCCCATACTTTTATTATTTATAATATAAAATTATAGATGGATTATATAAATAGAATTATTTTATTTATTTTATCCATTAAATTATACGCTAAGTTATTTTTCTCCTTTTAGTACAATAATTATCATATGTATATTAAATTAAAGCTTGCTGTAAAATCAACGTATTGTATTAGTAACAATTTTAAGTAAGAGAATAAAATGTAAATAATTAAAAATATGTAAATAAATATAATCCTGCTAATTAAATTCAAAAACCTATAACATGTTTTTCTCCCCCTGAATTTAAATTTGTTTCAATTTTACAAAACGAAAACTAAACTGTATCTTAGAAGGAGCGTGTTTATGAGTAGTTCAGCCACGTAATTACGAATCTTCCGCATCATGATAAAAAAATAATCATCCCTTTTATTATTAATGTATATTTAACATGATTGTACGAGATAATGTGGAAGCAATTAACTGAAAGCGGGTAAATCGATCAAACACTACATCATTACAAATAAGTAAATTTAAAAGCATTTTAGGAAAACCTAGGCAGTTTGAGCAATTAAATTTAAAGAAAATTATGTTAAAATTATCACTTCATTTGACAGGAATATTTTTACTTCTGACAGTAGGCTACAATGAGCTAGAAAATTCGGAGCGATAATCCTCTCTGGCTTAGAGGAATTATGATAATCAATTATTAACTAGTTTTCCGTTGCCTTTTCAACAATAAATGTTTTATATGAAAGATTCCTCTGTGTGTAGTCAATAAAATGTGACATTCAGTAGAAGTAAGAGGTACGTGAGTATTAAACTCATTTTACTATTCTGTGATTACTCAGGATTTTTATCCATAGTTAATCAAAAATATCTAAAGCACAAAGAATTGCTCACTAGAGTCATAGCTGTCACAGTCATATTTTGACTTGATCGCAAACCTATTACCAGTGTAATTTATGCAGATAATGGGGAGTTCCTTAAAAGATGAAGTTTGTGAGTTATTCTAGGAATCCGTCCTTCCTTCTTTGTCCTGCTGATGTTAGGGATAATATATTTGTGATAAGTATTTTAAGTATGGTTTGGCTTATTTGATTATAGAAAAGCACTCGAGGGCTATCTGCCTAAGGGTAGGAATGCATTCATTGAGGACCTTCTAAGAAAACCACGAAAATGTCTATGCAGGCACACTTATTCGTCCGAATTTGAACCCCGACAAGCATTTTAAATCATATAAATGAGAAAAAAAAACGAATATTAGTATTCCGGTAAACACTTTAGCTACATGTGTGGTTTAAGGATTTTCGGAATCTTTAGTATAAATATGACTTGTTATCCTATAGAAATTTCCTTAAGAAAGCATCTCTGTACTTAGGTACAGAGTTGTATATTTTGCGTAATCAAGTATCCCATTAGGGTCGATAAAGTGCGCCTTTTTAGTTTTCAATATAATTAATAGCTTTCGATGTGTAACGTGCATACGAACCAGTTTCCCTTAGAAAGTCCTCCACGAAGGCATCCCTCCCCTTAGGCAGATGGCCCTAGTGTGCTTTGCCATAATTAAATAAGCCAAGCCAGTCTATGACTCAAAAACATTAATCTTATTTCTTAAAGCATTTAACTAATACTTTTTGCCACATGTGTAATGGAGATAACGGTCTTACTTCCAGTAAATCAGAAATATTTTTATACCAAGCTTATATAGCAGCTATACCATAAACAAGATAATTTCTAAATAGCCGCAAAAATATGTTGTTGAATAATCACTATTATTAAAGGTTTAAGGATTGTAGAGTAAGTACGGTTTCTGATTCTGGAGACGTGAAAAATGTGCACTACCCTCACATTATGCCCTTAAATTAACCTAAACAAAATTACGATTTACAGACGTTAAATGCGATAAAAGTCGAGTGTGCTATCCGTGTAAAAGGAGAAATCCGTTCGTGAAAACCACAATTTAGCGATTAGAAAATATGAGATCACACATCACTCGCAAATATGTGCGCATGCTGGAAATCGTTTCCTTACAGATCGCTAATGAATTCGGCCCTAAGACATTAAGATATCGGTTTAAAACGTGTTTAGTCGTTTCTAAAACGAAACTGTTTGTGGAGTGAGGCAAAACCGCAGTGGCTTGTAATTGGCTTACGGCAGGACGAAGCAAATGATTTATGCAAAGAATCTAAGCAATAAGGCCTAATTGAAAGATGCGATACACCGACATGTCCGTAACATTCCTCCTGATATGCTAAGAGCTGCTGTTGAGATTGCAGTAATATGATTTAACTTGCTTTCGGAAAATGGTGGACACCACACTGAAATTGCTTTGTAACACGTCTTCATGTCTTATTTCGTTTAACAGTATTGCATACAGCGCCATTCTTTCCCTGGTGGTGAGTTTTTGAACTTTGTTTTTCCACGGGAAATAAATTCTCATGACCTCCTTTACAAGATTGCTAAGTTTGATGACGTTTGGTTCCGTAGTTTTTCTTTTATGACCATTTCAAAGTGGAACTTTAATTATAACCACCCTGTATTTTGAGTCATCATAAATTGTTTAAAACAGCAAAAATGGTTTATAATGAAGGTTTTGATATAGCCATTTTAATCCGATATTTGGGATTAACGATATTTTGCTTCAATTCAAAATTTCAAAAGAATTTATATTTTAAAATCTGTTGAACGATTTGCTAAACAACAATGTGTTCATTATTCATCCCAAGGAATATAGTTCATAAAATATTCTGAAAAGCATAACTATCATTAAAACATCACTTGCTCATAAAATTTAATTTATCTTTTCATTCTGGATACTCGGTGGAAAAATAAGGCATATTCAAGTTGAAGAAATCTCTGAACGATGAAGCGAAGTTTGAAGAGATTAATTTAGGCTAAAAGCAAATTCAAGTTGCTTTAGAAATAGTCAATGAATATTCCTCATACTTATACAAAGTAATGTAAAGAATAAGAAGAAATGGATTTAGACAAAATCCAACTGCTCAAACAATAAACTGATATGATATTTTGTTCGACCGCTTTATTTTCAAGTGCTTTGTCGTAATAACATTTATCTGCTTTATCTACCAGCTTTTATTTTTTTAGAGTGAAAATTAATATTAGTTTTATTTCTGGCTGCAACAGAGAAAAAAATACTTTGCAGGAATGCAATAAATAAGCGTATACAATAATTCTCGAGCGAAAATCAATTTACAAAGTACTTCGCTGATTATTCATAATATTACAGCAACTTTCTTAAAAACTAAGACTGTTAAATTAGTTTTCGAAGTTTATTTTTTATCTCATTAACAGCTGCAAATTTACAAAATGATGGATTAGGAGCATAAAAAATGTTAGCACTGAAATATGAAAAAAAAATCGCAGAATATGTCTCAAGTAAAACGTAAAATAAAAATGTGAGCCTTAAAAAACTTTTTTAAAATATTCGCTCCGATTTCTGGGACCTGATGCGTGATAAAATGATCCTCAAGCGTTCCGTTTATTTTTTACGCTTTTAGTGTTTTTATTTAAAATGGAAGTCTTTATTTCCTTCTTCTGCGTTGGAATTTGATATTTACTGAAATTCACAGATCATTTCACAGGAAAGAAAACAAAATATTTTAAGCTAGATATCCATATTACACACGTTCGATGCATTCAGAGAAGCAGATTTAAGAGATGAATAAGCGCTAAACATTTAATTTTATTATTATAATCTTTTAAAGCCTATCAACAAAAAGATTCTGGCTTATGGGGCTCATAGAAATCTTATCTTAGAAATATGAATATTGTATTTGAGGTTAGATCCTGTTTTAAGAAATGTGTGCTTGAATTTCTTGCTTGTATTTTATAATCAAGTTAAATTTAATGTTTTGAATTTATATTCATTTATTCATTTTGAAAGTAAGCCTTCAGCTTCTGCCAGGTTTGTATTGGTTTACATTTATTTTTGAATTTTTTAATTTAATTTTTAACAAGTGGTGAGGTAAAATAAACTTGAAAGGTTTTAATTCTGTATCTGTTTGTTTGATGGTTAGATATTCTGGTGGCGATAATTCACTTTACTGAACATAAATAATACTTTCATATTATTGTATTGACTTAGTTAAGTTATTTGGAAACCACAGAAGGTGTAACATAGTAAACGCACTCGAGAGCACAGACTTAAACCAAAATATTCCTTAATAGAAAGAGCAGGCAAATCAGAGGCCGAGCGGTAAAGTCCGTGAACATTGGTTCTTCGGTCCGAGTTTCGAATCCCGCGAAAGGGCTTGCTACATGGGCGTTTTCGTGTTTTTCCCATGTCTAATGTGTTCGAGCCAAGTTTTCCTTAGAAAGTCTTCCACGGAGCCATCCCTCTCTTTCATGTAGTGCCTTTGGGCGAAACACTTAAATAATAATAATTATGCGAATAAAAATCTCTCGCATATTTCGGTCTAAATGCAGCAATTAATAAGCAATATCGGGCTACATTGCAACTTTATTTATATCATAACGTATAAATATAAAGAAAGGCACTACAGAAATTTTGCCCCCCCCCAAAAAAAAAAAAACTTTCCTAAAGAAATGTCTTTACTGATTAAAGAAATGTCTCTACTGAAAATACCAGAATGTCGCCATGCTGGAAAAATAATCGTGTTTACAATTTATTGCCTCAGAACTTAATTCTGCAGAGTATAATAAATAAATTAAACTTGTACGAACGACAGCACGTAGACGCAATTCCAAGATAAAACAAAAAGAAATCTGATGTGGACACCACAAAACTTCCCTGTACGGCCTATTAAATTACACACATTTTCTGCTGCACTTCATATAATTCCCCGAATTTTAATTACAAATATATTTTTCATACAACCAATTCAGTTCTCACTTCGCAGCAAGCCTCAAAACAACTTCATTAAAAGTTGTAAAATGCAGAAAACCTAAACACCATATAGAGTTAAATACAATTAAAAGAACAATTTTTACAATTAAAATTAGAGTTTAAATGAATGAAATTTAGACAGGAAGGCAGATGACTCTGTGCACAATTTGTTTTTTACCCACTCGGCAAAAAGACACTGAGGTTGGTGCAGAAACTGGCTTAATTCCCTATGCTAGTAAGTTTCAAATGTAAATAAATGGCGGTGTCGTTGGGCTTAGTGAAACTTAAGCGACTTTTGAACTGCTGATAATTCTGCAGCTATTTCATGCAGATTAAATAAAGGCATAAAAATCTTAACTGCAATATAAGAACAACGTAATTCAATCACTGTTAAAGCAAATAATGCACAATTTGCCAACATATGAGAATAAGAAAACTTAGCTCACCAAGCCGGGTAACAGAGCGGGTAGATATATATGCATATATGTATATACTTTTGTTCAGCCTCATTAAGATAGGTGCACATCTACATGATATAGCAGTCCCATAGACGTTCTGAGTCTACTTGTTTTTGAGTTATGCGAGATACACACCATACGAACATAGGCACGTATACATAGTACGTACTCACGTATGTACAGACGTCAAAAAAAAACTCTTCTGAATCCATTTTAAATTCATTTAAGAATCCCATTTGGGAAAAATAGTCCTTTATTCTATCCGTGCGTACAGATGTAACGCAAAAACATCCTTCAAATGGAAGAAAGAGCTGTTAATATATATATTTTCGTTGAAATACAATACCCGAATTTTTTAGGGATTACAGTACTTCCTTTACTTCGGACAAGAAAGTAAGGTGAAGAATCATAAAATTAACGTTCGAAATACCCTAAATATTCATATAAATAGGAATCAAAATAAATCAAAATAAATACCTATCAAAACAAAATAGTAAAACCCGAATTACAAGAAAATACATGCAAATATTTTTATAAACTACATTACCATCATTACAATAATGAACTAAAAACCGAAATGAATAAATTATCGTCGTATTCAAGAGCTCGAACAAATAATCGGGCAAGACATATAATTCATTTTGTTTTTCAACTTTCACATTTACCATTGCAAGTTAAATTTTTTAAATATGAAATCTGTTGTCTCTGAAGAAGTTGTCCGTCAATTAAACGTCCAGTACCTTCTTACTGATAGGAACGTATTACAAACGTAATGTTATAAGAGGTAAATGTCGTTTTTGATTTCTAAGTTAGAAGAAAAGATAAAATATAATACATTTTGAAAGGCATAAATCTAACAAAATTTTCATTTAATTCTTTATAAAGAGCACATAAACAAATAAAACATTAAATAAAAATTTTCCTGTTAAAAAATTTAAATGTATCGATACAAAAATTCTCATGTAGCCTCTTAGTTACTTGCTTCACTGGATAAAGCATTTATAGAAAACTGATAGTTAAAATTTGAGATTTGATTTAAAAGTTTCTTCAAAAATGTTTAGTATTTGTAGAGTTATAAAAATAATAAGTATTTTTAAATTGGCAAAAGTAAGAACTTTAAAATTCACGCTTTTCTATCATTATTAGCATTGAATGAATTAACATTTTGAATACATAATGTTACATCGTTCCTCCAGACATTGTCGTCGAATACAAATGGTAATTTTGAAATTTTCGAATCACATTTTGATTAATAAAATTTTCATGGATAGCGGGTGCTCAGAATTATGTCGAAATGATGAGACGTTTAAACTATAAGTTCAGCTTATGTTATCCTAATAATACAAAGACACAAATCAAGTGATTGCTAATTTAATAGAATATTATTCCACCTTCAACTCAAACAAATGGACATAATATACAGCACATCGACTCCATGAAATGATGGAAGGTGCCGAAAGTACTACATTGGCACCATGCTTCTTAGAACACTAAAGCAAAACGCTAAATGAGATGTATTAACAGAAACTTTAAATCTAAGATTATAGACATCAAAATAGCTTCCATTAGATTTCATAATCGACTATAACGGAAGAACTCAGAAGAAAATTTCTTGAGCAATGCATGTCTGGTTGCCACTTGATGTGAAATATTCCTACTACATTTTAGTAGTTCAAGCATATTCCCGTTATATAGCAGGTATTCCGAGGATTTTGCATAATATAAAAGCAAACGAGAGATATTAATTCTAATAAATATCAATAATTAAAGTGCTTTTAACTTTGGGCGTGTATTCGGCGCAAGACAGATGGGGCGCTCTGTCAGCCGTAAAGAAACACACTATTTCTTTCAGGAACACTCTGGTTAAAAATTATGTATTTCAAAGTAGCAGCATTTGCAATTAGCATAATAAATCAAGGAACGTTATGCATTCATGAAAACGTAACTGACCCTAGCATGAAGCCACGTCCCCTCTGAGTTCGCAAAACCATTTCATGTCTTCATGAGACCTTCGCAGCTCATAGACAGTGTCGTCTGTCCCATAGCTTTTGGTTGATCTTTTTTTTTAAAACCTCCGTCTTCATACCTGGCTTTAATTTGCTCAGCTTCTCTCCATTTCACGATCAGTAGCAGTCTCAGCATTTTGTAAAGAACATGGACTTGAACGTGATGTGAAATGCTATTATTTCGTGGTTATAACCTGATGCATCCATTGTTAATGACCTTAGTATGATAAACATTTAGACATTTAGAACCTTAATATGACTGTCATCGAAGAGTTCAGATTTGCGTCTGTTTGGTTGAAGGAATGAGTTATACGCGCTGAATTTTCTGTCGATATTAAAATTATTTAATATCCATTTTTGTCAGTTGTCCATTGTTGTATTGTTTCATTGTCCTCAGTTGTCTTGAAATGTGCATAATCTGAAGTTCTTACTAGTTTTGTGGTAAGCACAATTAAAGGGTAGCAACAAATTACCATCACATTAGCGCTACTATTTTAGTTAATATTATTATTTAAGTTACACTTAAATAATTTAATAATATTTGATTATTTAAGTTACACTTAAATAATCAAGTTTAAGATGTTTTTTTATTACTCTGTTTTTGTTTTTCATTTTCGATATGTTCGTTATCATTATTCTTTATATTTGAAATATTCAACAGTTTTCACATACTTTACTTAATCTTCCATATAATTACTTCTTGAATACGTTTTACATCTCATTTTCCATTCTGTTTTTAATATCTTTTTATATCCAAAAGGAAAAATAAAATTAAAAGGAAACAGAAAATGCTCACTTTTAATTTTAGTATTAAATTAAATTTAAATATTTATCTCCTAGCCGCAAAGATTGTTGATATATCTACAGTTTCAATAAATCAAACAACCTGAAACAGGTGTTTTTTTTTCACATATCTAGATTACAATACTGTGCTTTTAAAAATGTATAGTTTATTCCATTTTTTCTAACAGTTCTCCGTGATTGCTTCAGTATCAGAAATAAAGGATATCAAAATTTATCGTTCTAGTTTAGAGATTTTGTACAATAAATTCAGCTGTCTATCAACGATTATTTAAGAACATTGTGTTGTCGATGGCGAACTGAGCAAACAAATCGGATCAATCAGAGATTTAATGGGCTGTTAATTTAATGCTTATCTCATTAATGGTTGATTAATTCTTTAAGCTTTCAGAGTTTAACGACTAAATATATCCATCTTGGAATTCTATAAAAAACTGAAGTAAGCATCGAGGGTAACACTAAAATAACTTCCGCTTAACTGAAAATTTAGAAGTTTTATATACAGTTTTAGCTAGTCATGTTTAAATAACATTTAAGAATATTTTAAAACTTCTAATATATAAAATTCTTAAAACGGTTATTTGGAAAGAAGAAAATAATTATGTCGTAAAGTTTGAAAATTTATTATGCATTAAAATTTACAAATATCTGATCTCCTGAATTTACGTAAACATAGATACCTTGTTATGAATTTAATTTAATTTAAAAGGCATAAAAATGACAGGTTTATTTTCTCTTAAACATTTCACAGAAATGCAGTAATGAAACCTTTATATTAAATAATTTCTAATACACTGCTGTTAAAATTTTTGTATAATTACAACTCTCGTGGTCGAAGAGATTGCACTACCAGAAACGGTGCAATAACACAAATAACTAGAGGATAATTAAAACATTTTATTATACATTTTTGATTCGGTTTTTATTTTATAATATAATGAATTTCTGAGAAACATATTAAACGCCATTATTTTAGATAAAGATTACTGTTTAATTAAGCAGTGTTTATACATTACATTATACAGACAGATTTTCTTCAATAAGTAACCGTAAACAAAACAAATGGTTGTTAAAATGTGAAATTCTTTATTACTACTAACTGTCTATGGCGTGTGCTTTTGCATAATTTTCGAGAAAGGACTCTCCCCCCCCCATTTAAACATTCCTTCTAGCAAACTGTATTTTCCACCAATGCTAGTAAGTTTTTATCAGGAACGGCTTAAACTCCTTAGTCATATAAACGTCCTGTCACCTAGAACTTTGCCCAGAGTGACCACAGTGCGAGACGGAAATGCATCCGTGAAAAACGGGAAGTCCCGTCCCACTTTTGAAGAAGAACACCCCGAAAAGTCTAAGTCTAAGTATTACCCGTCTAAGTATTGGTATTATTCAATTATGGCAAAGCACACGAGGGCTATCTGCCTAAAGAGAGGGATGCCTTCGTGGAGGACTTTCTAAGGAGAAACTGGCTCGTATACACGTTACACATGGGGAAAACCACAAAAACGCCCATGCAGCCAGCCCGTTCGCGGGATTCCAACCCCCGGACCGAACTACAACCTTTCAGCGTCTTTACCGCTCGGCCGCTGGTGGACGGACACCTCTAAGAGTATGCCATCTGTTAAAGATAGAGCCTTTAAATTTTCGGGCATAATTATCGTGTGTAAGAAACACACTGCAACTCAACGCTATTCTAAAAACGCGTTTAGAACGAGTAACGGTAAAGATATATTCCATATAAAGACAGTCAAAATTTGAAATTGTTAATGTAATGTTATCTATAATATATTGCAGTGTCCATACCCGTGTGGCCTCTCTTTATTGAGTTATTCCGTTTTTCTAAGGCTGGTTCAACAACGAAGGAGATACAGTCACCCTGAGGAAAGGTAGTCTGAATTTTGATATTTCTATTGAAATAAAAATCTTCAAAAATAAAAAAAAAATTAAAATAATTTTGAACACAATCCATCATTTCATATCATCAAACTCCAAAAAAGACTTTTGTCTCTATAGTATTTTAAATAACGTACAACGACAACATAAGTACTTTCATGCCCGCAAAAGCAGCTCTACACTTAAGCATATGAAATATTCCCCAAGATTTCAAGAGGTCCACCAACCGTCGAGCATTAAAGTCGCTGAACACTGGTAGTTCGGCTCGGGGTTCGAATACCAGCGAACGGGCTGTTTGCATGCTCTTTTTTTCTTCATTTGTATTATGTATATGCGCCAATTTCGCTCAGAATGTCTTCTACGAAATCTTCTTTCTTTTAAGCAGGGTAGCTGTAGAGTGCTTTGCTATAATCAAATAACCCAAATCAATCTCCAATTTTCGAACCCAAACTTAAGGTAGTCGCAGTGGACTCTCATACCAATATCGCATCAGCAGCAGTGTGGTTAAGATCAGTAGCAGTAGCAGTGTGGTTGCCTGGTATCTGGTTCGATACCAGACAACCGGGTAGGCCGCGTGGTTGATTTTGTTTCCCCATATGCGATGTAAATAGGAGAGCCGATTTCCTTAAAATAATTTTATGAAAAATTCCTTCGCCTTAGAACGATAGCCTTTGCATGGTTTGTATATTTGGATTAACTAATGTAAACCTTACTAAGCAAACAAGATCTCATCAAACGACACTGTAAACGTCTAACGTTTGCTTCCTGTTTTGGAGTTATAACTACTTAATAGAGTATTTCTGCACAAATTCTGACAGGAATTAGGAGAAGAGTATTATGTAAACGTAATTATACGTTAAGAAATAATAGAAAATATCCAAAATTCGCAGAGAACATTTACCGAAATTAACGGTTTTAGAGAAATCGAAAGCAACTCCATGACATCGATGAAAATTAATATCCGGAATTCTCACAGCGGTTAAACTAGTGCCCTTAACTATAAGCCGTTATATACAGTGGTGGACAAAATTGTGGACACTTTTGGAAATTTTAAATGTTTTTGAACTTTGTATGCTTATAGAAAACGTTACGTTTCACAAAATGCAAATTTGTATATGTCATTTTTAAAGAGAATTTATTACTGAATTCAATACAAAACACAAAAATTCAATTATTTGCAATACAAAAAAAGTTAAACGATAATAGTTATCGATATACATTAGATAGTGATGATTGCAATGAGTTATCAGTACTTAGTAAGGTACCCCTTTATTTTTTATTACAGCTTCACATCGACCGTTTCATTGAGCTGACAAGAGTTTTAAGCTCTTCTATCGTTATCTACATGATGCCAGGAAACAATTATAGCCTCAATTAGTTCCCTTTTATTTGATGGGCACCTCATTCGGACAAGAATTTTTCAAACGGTGCCACAAAATTTTGGATAGGCTTGAGGTCAGGATTTGGTCAGTAATTTTGGATAGGACAGTTTCCTGGCCATGACAACAATTTAATGCTCTCTGTACGAAACCACTCTTTCGATATTTTGGCCGTGTGGCAAGGAGCAGAATCGTGCTGAAAAATAAACGAAGCATTGTTGGGAAAGGAGATCTCTGATGGAAGGTAGAAGTTTTGGTTCTAGAATACTGTCAATGTATTTTCTGGCATTCAGTGTCCCATCGATGACATGAAGGCGACCAATGCCATCTGCTGACATGCATGACCAAATTATAACACTAACTGGGTTCTTTCACAGTTGCTTGAATGCAGTCAGGATGTAGCTCTTCTCCTATTCTAAGTCTTGCATATTTTCGCCCATCACTACCGAATAACGATATCTTAGTTTCATCACTTCCATATAACTTGTGACCACTGATCATCTGTCCAATTAATGTGTTCCTTTGCCCACTGTAGTCTTTTTTTTCGTTGCTGAAAATTAAGATAAGGCTTTTTTCGTGGAATTCTACCTCTCAGCCCAACATCTGTTAATCTTCTCCTGATTGTTCTTGAACTGACAGAAACACCAGCATCATTCAGATCACTTCTGATGGCCGCTGATGACATTTTTCTATCTTGGAAACATAGTCGTTTTATTCTTCTGTCATCAATAGAATGTGGTGCACCTTTTTCGGCCTTTTCCTTCTTTGTTTTTTATTGAATTTGTCTCCTGATATCGTAAACAAAACTTTCGGACTCCAAGATGTAGTCACTGAACCACACACCTGTCTTGCAATTTCAGCATAGAAAAGACCACTTTCTCGCAACACAATAATATTACATCTCTTTCTAGGTGTCCAATCTACTCTTTTATTTGATTGCATTGCTTCTTGACTAAATATTAAAAATTTTTACAAAAATTCCTACTTGTGATTGCAGTGTATAAGAAACAGGTCCTCCTACGGAACAAAGCAAAATAATGAATTATTTCAAGTGTAAACATGATGTCAGCTTCTACTGGCAGTTACTAACATTTGATTGGTTCTCAGAACAAGAACAGTGATTGGCCAGGAAAGCTAGACATTACAAACCACTTCATAACTGTGTTTTTTATAGTGCATATAACTTTTTGTATTCCAAATAATTAAATTTTGTGTTTTGTATTAAATTCAGTAATAAATTCTTTTTAAAATGATATATACAAGTTTGTATTTTGCGAAACGTAACATTTTCTATAAGTATACAAAGTTCAAAAACAAAAATTTCCAAACGTGTCCACAATTTTGGCCACCACTGCATAAGAGTTACAGCAAAAATTAAAACCTTAGATAAGACAGAGTTCAGATAGCACTATACTTTGTTATTTTTAAAACACTAACTTCCGGTCGGGCATTTTCATTTCCCACCGCCCTGACTTCTTCGTAACCAAGGGAACAAAAACAGTGGCAGATGATTCGATTCGCCCTATATTATTTCTCCATAACAATTCCGTTTAGCTTACAGTCTTTGCAAAAAAATCGAAGCACCATGAAGGAAGTGGTTGTTCTGATGAAATTGAATATGCGTATAGCTCATACACAGATAATAAAATAATTAAAAAATCAATGTCATAATCACTGACTGAGTGTTAAAATTAGTAGTTGATCGAACCGTCCTTGGCGGCAAATCATGGATGAATTTGTCAAGATTCCTAATGTCATCTTGTGACACATTCTGCCAAGCATTCATCAGTTGTCGCTCAGATCTGCGATATTTTGCGGTGGTCGAATCTGGCGGCCTACTATGTTCCAGACATGCCCGACTAGTGAATGGTCTGTGACCTTGCTGGCCAAGGGAAGAGTATCAACCGCACGGAGAGTCCAGAGATATGCGAGCATATGTGGCCTGGAATTACGAGTATCTTGTTGGAAAATGGCCCAGGATGAGGTGCGATGAAGTGTAATACAACCGGCCGCAGGATTTTATCAACATATCATTGAGCTGTTAAAGATATACGGGGAGGATGAGTAACGATGACCTGCTGTCATAAGAAATAGCGCCACACGCCATCACACGAGAGGCTGTATGCCTTTGTAAAACAAAGGCTCATTGAGACTGCTGCGCCCCGTCCTCTCCAGACACAAATTACGGTGGTCATCTGCTTCAAAAGTGAAGCGGGATTCGTCGCTGAACACTGGTGGCAGCCATGATGATCGGCTGCGTCACAACTCCAGACGACTCCGCTGATGTTGTGGGGTCAAATGCAAACGTCTTAAAGGTCTCCTCTGTGAGAGTAACCCCGCCTCAGACAAAGCGCCCTGAGATGATGGACGGTACCAACAAGAGGTATGAGACGCAACTGTAGTGTGTTGGATAGTCGACAATGAAACCGTTCGGGACCCGTTCGGGACTGGCGAACAATCATCCTATCATCGCCTCGTATTTGTGATCATTGGCCTTCCACAGCTTAATTTCGTCGTCAATTCTCTTGTAGCAACCATTGCTGCTAGCATTTTTGCGCAGCAGTTTCTATACGCCACAGATGGGAGATCTATTGCTCGATAAGACCACCCAGCTTCACGCAACCCTACAATGCAACCACGTTGGAAGTCGTGTTACAGTGGGCAGAAACAAAAAAAAAAAAAAAAAAGATGAATTTTCCGCCTCTGTTACTGGTTTTATACTTTGCAAATTGCGCACTAGAAATGCGCGCTATTTTCTCAATTCCTGTTCAT